>NW_012102732.1:2372444-2429784 GCF_000951045.1 Mandrillus leucophaeus | reverse complement strand
TTCATGCAGAGGTGTTTTTTGTTGTTGTTGTTGTTGTTGTTTGTTTTGTTTTTGAGACGGACTGTCACTCTGTCGCCCAGGCTGGAGTGCAGGGGACACCATGTCGGCTCACTGCAACCTCCATCTCCTGGGTTCAAGCAATTATCCTGCCTCAGCCTCCTGAGTGGCTGGGATTACAGGTGCCCACCACCACACCTGGCTAATTTTTATATTTTTAGTAGAGACGGGTTTCTCCATGTTTGTCAGGCTGGTCTCAAACTCCTGACCTCAGATGATCCACCCACCTCAGCCTCCCAAAGTTCTGGGATTACAGGCGTGAGCCACTGAGTCTGGCGAGAGGTTTTTTAATGATTCCTAAATATATGAACAGTCTTTCAAGGACCAACAGACATTAGAAGGAAACCTTTGGGATGAAAGAGTGAGACTCTAATAAAAGGACCCAGAGAGAAAAAAGAACCAAATAATCCAGAGAGAAGAAGACATTTACAAATAAGTTATCTCCAAAAGATAAGAGCAAGACATCACATTTGTAAAGCAAGAAAAAAAAAAAATAGGTGAGTGCAGGAGAAGAATCAAAGAACACAAATAAGGTGAAACTGTTTTTAATATTGTAGAAAAATTTTTAGAAGTCAAGAGTGTTCAGAGAACAAATTCAAATAAATTTCTGGAATATAAAATAAAAAGACAGAAAATAGGCAATTTGAGTTAAGTGTTTGTTTAAAAAATCAGAAGGAAGTCTAATATTCAAATAATAGATGTTTCAGAAATAAAGAACAGAAAGTAAAAATGGGAGCGGATTATTAAAAAACAACAAAACACACTTTCTAGAACTGAAAGATGTGTGTTTTCATGTCAAATGTGTCCATCTTCAGCTAAGGAAGGAAGGAAAAAAAGAGAGACAAAAGGAGTAAGGGAGAGAGAAAGAGTTCCACACCCCACACCATGATGTATTATCATGGAATTTCAGAACGTTTAAGACACAGGATGGTCATTAAAAGATTTTAGGAATGGGATAGAAGTGGGGAGAGAAGCAACATGTCACATACAGAAGAATAAGAATCAGAATGGCATTAGAAATCTCAATGGAAACATCACAGGCTAGAAGGCAGTGAATAAATGTCATCAAAATTTTAAATAAAAAATGATTTTCAACCTAAATTTCTATACCCAGCCAAATTATCAATCAAGTGAAAAGGCAAACTAGAAAATTTTCCAATATGTAAGTACAAAAAAACCTTCTGTTCATGCACCCTTACTCAGGAAACTCCCAGAAGATGAGCTTTAACACAGTGGAGTAGTAAATCAAGAAAGATAAATATACAAGATCCAGTACACAAAAGATGCAACATAGGACTAAAGAAGAAAACAGATGAGAGGGGAAAGCTGTGCTCAGGCCTAGAGACCAAACAGAGGAAGAAGGGTGTTTGTGGACTGTTTTTGGTGTTTGGGTTTGAGCATTGGGTAGAATTGTTTTTGCTTCATATATCAGTTGCAGTATGTGTCGGACATTGTGCTAATCACTGAAATTACATACTTTAATTATCATATTGTATGGAATATAATTATTGCATGTTTACTATTACAGAATTGCTATTACTTATGTTATTATTAGGTTATTGCTACCTCACCAGAGGAAAACATCTAAATGGGTTTCCACCCTATTTTAAAGATTTTGAGTAAAAATACAAACTCTAAGGTTAGCATAAATTTTGCTTTGAAGACCAAGCGAAAGGTATCAGCTGGAATTGATCCACAATGAGAGATGCGACTGCCTGACAAGAGACATAAGAAAAGACATAAGAGACAAAAGACGTGAAAGAAAAGAAAGAAAATAAACGAACCTCCAACATGGATCCAAAATAAAAAGGAGCAGGAAAGATGATTCAATTATGGGAATTGATGTATGACTGTGCTGCTTCCCACAAGGGCAAATCTACCTGTCCCTGGGTGAATAACAGCAGGGATTCATTTATATGGTGAAAGCTAACAATTCTCCCCTGAATACCTGAATTCCCTGTCCACAAACAGCTCACATGTCACGGGTGGACCCATAAACAGAAATGCGAGGCTGTGATTTGACAAGGACAGAAGTAGAAGCATATAAAATCATTGTCCAGAAGAGTGGTCCTTCCACCCTCCCTGAAGAACTAGAATCTTTGTACCGAAGGAGTCTCATGGGAAAAGTAGAAATTGGCTGGGTGGGAGGAGCTGACACTGTATCTGTGGTGGATGAGAGTGCAAATTTGAATACTCATGATCATAGAACAGGAGAGACAGGAAAAGAGATGAAAATCGGGCTGTAGACAGACTGCAACAGATCTTGATTTTCACATTTCATAATGGTAACTGCTTAAGTTTATTCCAATCATACTACAGGGCAGGTGTTAGGCTAAGCACTTATTTTATTTAATATTCGTTCCTGAGTTATTTGCCTAAGACCACTTTACAGGCTGAGAAACTGCCACGCAGAGACAACAAATATGTATTCTGTAAGAGGTAAGAAGGCCACAATAATTCCTAAATGCAAGATGGGTTATCTGAGAGAGCAGGAAATATTTGGAATTTAAAACTGGATTTTGAAGCTGGGTGCTGTGGCTCACACCTGTAATCCCAGCACTTTGGGAGGCTGAGGTGGGGAGATCACTTGAGGTCAGGAGTTCGAGACCAGCCTTGCCAACATGGTGAAACCCCACCTGTACTAAAAATAAAAAAAAATAGCCAGGCATGATGGCCCATGCCTTTAGTCCCAGGGAGGCTACTCGGGAGGCTGAGGTTAGAGAATCACTTGAACCTGGGAGGCAGAGGTTGCAATGAGCCAAGATCATGCCACTGCACTCCAGCCTGGGTGATAGAGCAAGAATCAGTCTAAATAAAATGAAATAAAATAAACTGAATTTCAGGAAGGACAGTTGTACCCCTGCCACCATTCTCAGGAACAGAGTCTAGAATGCATAGTCCTGCATGGCATTTCACTAGCCTGGCGCTTGTTAATTACTGTGTAAGGTAATTTCCTCTTATTCCCTGACACAGGGAAAAGACAGGGGAAATGGACCCGGCTCTCAGTTTCACAGGCCTGGATTTGAGCTTTCCAACAGATCGTACACTGCAAGAAGCGAACTGGACAGATTGACTCTCTGGTCTGTCGAAGCTGGAGAAAGTTCAATAAGTCAGCTGTCAGTGTAGGGTCCCTTGCAGGCTCAGGAATTTCAATTTCAAAGTACAAGAGATTGAAGTCTCAAAACACAAGATCATCAAAAGCTAATGATTCCTGAATTCTGCTAGGGGCGTGGAAGCAGGTGAGAAACTGTGGCTATCAGAAGGGTGTGCAGGAGCTGAGACACGTCTTACACAGGATTAATTCTGCAGGCGTTGTGAGGAGAGAAGGGAGCTTGAACGTGAGGGGTGGGCCCCCTGAGATATTTCAAAGGCATGGGAAGGGTCTTGTATTCACACCTACTCTGGTCTCTGTTGCTCCCTGGCCAAACAGGTGAATCTCCAAAGAGAAAGCAGAATCACTGAAGAGGCAGGTGACCCTCAGCAGGAATAGAGCTCAAGTTGTCTATTAAAGAACAAAGCCTTATTGCATGAGAGGGTTTTCCAGACACGGTACCTTTGTACGGTACAGGCTTGAGGTTTTTGTGTTCTAAAGAAAAGGTGAACATTTATCTTGATTCCCCAGAACAGCCCCCCTTTTATGCCTGCTGTCCCACTCATGTCAATAGTGAGCCTTTCACTCTCAAATGGATTCCAGTTTGTTTCGCTCAATATGATGTTTCTGAGATTCAACCTTTTTGTTGAAAGTAGTTCATTCTTGGCAGGGTGCGGTGGCTCACGCCTGTAAACCCAGCACTTTGGGAGGTCGAGGCAGGCAGATCACGAGGTCAGGAGATCGAGACCATCCTGGCTAACAAGGTAAAACCCCGTCTCTATTAAAAATACAAAAAATGAGCCAGGTGTGGCGGCGGGCACCTGCAGTCCCAGCTACTCGGGAAGCTGAGGCAGGAGAATGGCATGAACCCGGGAGGCGGAGCTTACAGATCGCGACACTGCACTCCAGCCTGGGTGAAAAAGTGAGACTCCGTCTCAAAAAAAAAAAAAGAAAGTAATTCATTCTTTGCTATTGCTGAGTACATACAAAAAATACATACTGCATGATCTCATTTAGATGAAGATCATGAGCAGGCAATGTTAATTTATGACAGAAATGAGAAAAAATGGTTACCTTTAGGTAAGTAGGGAAGGTGGCCAGTGACTACGAAGGGTCTTGTTGGAGCTTTCTGGGCTGAGAATTGTTTTCTATATTGCTCTGGGTGGTGGTTACATGGGTTAATATATATGCAAAACTGTATCAAGATATACAGATAAGATTTATACATTTACTTTGTAGAAATTTCACCTGAATAAAAAGTGTCCTGGTTTGGACAATAAATTATAGGGCCATTTTATTTGACACAGTCTCCTTTCAGCCAAACACTTGAGTACGTTTCTATGCTTGCCAACTGTTTCTTTCGCTCAGAGGGTGGAGTTTTTCCTACAAAATGGGCTGTACAGTGCTTCCAGGACTTATATACAGTGACTTCAGTCCTCTTCATCCCTGGGGCATTACCTGATTTTGCATTCAAGTTATGTAAACAAGCAGGTATAAACTCCTAGTGTGTGTGGGACCTATGGCTTAACCAAAAACTTACAGAAAGGATTTTTAGTTCTCTTCTTTAGGGCAAAGCATCGGTGATGTCACCTCCTATCTCATTGTCTTGTTCTCTTAATATTTCCTTGACTACTGCAAGGTACCAAGTGAGCACAGGGCTCAGCATCTGAGAGTAGATCACTGCCAGGGTCCTGTATTTGGATTGAATATATCTAAAATGCCACCTACTAGTCATATATGGAATGAGGTCACATCTCCAAGATCAATATCAGAGACTACTATTGGAACAGGCATAACGATGAGTTTCAGCCAATGCTTAGATCACTTGAGGGTTAAAAAATGCCACCCCTTCCATTTTTACAGCTAACCCTATTCTCTTACCCTATGCAGAAGGCAGGCACTATTCTCCCTAAAGGTTCAGAGAAATCTGGATATTGGAATGAAATGGAGACCTGCACTATCAATAAGAGAAAAGGAATTGCCAATTTCCTAGACTCTGAAACTTCTGCACCTAAGCGGCCACAAGAGGAAAGAGATTAGGGACTTTTCAATTCAAGAAACAGCGAGATGAACACAGAGTAAAGGCAGGACTTCCAAACTGTACTGGGAGCAGAGGAGGAGAGAGTGGAAGGAGGTGAGGCTTGTCAAAAACGGTTGAAAGTCAGAAGAGACTAGCAGATTCAAAGCAGGCCAGAATGTCTGCATCCATTTAAGGTTGGGAGTCTGCAAAGTTAGTTAAAGAAAGTCATCCTTAGGCATTGGGAAAATTCAATTTTCATCACAGGTCCTGATGACATTTCCTTTAAACGCCAGATTCAATAGTGAGATACACCTTCAGGGGGAATAATTCTCTACAGTAAGAAGGCCAGATAAGGAAACGAGTTAAAAGTTCTTTTTCCTGCTATGCAAATATTCTCCAGTAACACTAACAAGATAAATATATTTCTGCAAGATACCAAGTCACAGGTTTATTTGGGAAGATTTCTATCCACTCTTTGCTTCTAAATTGAACACCTTGTGGCTGAAAATTTAAAGGTGTTTTTCTCCAATGGAAAGGTCTGTGTTCGACGTTCAAAATCCAAGGGACAGAACACAGGTGGCAATTCGGTCTCTGTTGTGTCCACAGATCTGGATGAACTGGAAATATCATGCCAAGGTCTCATAGAGATGAAGGAATAAGTAAATGTCACTTTTCCCACACCTTCTGCCCACATAGATAAAGAGACAGGCCAAGAAGAAAGGGATTCGTGAAAGGTCACTCCACCGGAGACAACACCTGATTATCCATCATCCATTTCTGCAGTCGTTCCACCATGCCATGAGTCAACAGCAAAGGAAATATTGAGAGATCACCCCTTGGTAAATGTCAGTTCTTGAGCAAACCACTCAGGACGGAGATTTCTTATTATGGTGGAGCCATATGGTAAGAACATATACTCTCGAGTCAGACAGACTCGGGCTGAATCTCTCTAACTTTTCCCGCTGTGTCTCATTCATAAAATGGAAATGATAATTCCTTACTTGCCAGGTGATTATACATGTAGGTCAGAGAACATGGGCAGAGCACTTAGCACAGAACCAGAAACAGGAGATACTTGGATTTGCCATCAACGGTATGAGTTTCCTATGGTTGCTGTGAAAAATTATGACCAATTTAGTAGCTTAAAACTGAAGAAATTTATCATCTGACATTTCTGGTGGTCAGAATTATGCAGTGGCTAAACTCAGTGTTGGCAGGGCTGTGTTCCTTCTGGAGGCGCTAAGAAAAAATTCATTTCTTTGCTTTTTCCTTTCAGTTTCTGGAGGTTTCCTGTATTCCTTGGCTCATGGCCCCTTCCTCTATTTTCAAAGCAGCAGTGTGGCGTCCTCAAATTTCTCTCTCTCTCTCTCCCCCCCATCTCTCTTTTAATCATACACACACACACACACACACACACACACACACACACACACACAGACGCACACATGTTCTTTGCATTATCACATCTCCTTTCCTCTAATTATGATCTCCCCCATCCCTCCTTCTGATAAAGACCGTGTGATCACATTGGATCCACCCAGTTAATCCAGGATAATGTCCCCATCTCAAGATCTTTAACTTAATCACACCTGCTAAGTTCCCTTTCCCATATAAAACAATAATATATTCACAGGTTCTGGGGATGAAGACATGAATGTATCTGAGGGGGACGTTATTCAGCCTCTCACAACTGTTACTGCTTTTATTGGTGATATGGCTTGACTCTGTGTCTTCACCCAAATGTCACCTTGAATTGTTATCCCTATAATCCCCAAGTGTAAAGGGTGGGACCAGGTGGAGGTAAGTGGGTCATGGGTGTGGTTTCCCCCATCCTGTGCTTGTGATAGTGAGTGAGTCTCACAAGATCTGACGGTTTTATAAGCATCTGACAGTTCCCCTGCTTGCACTCACTCTATCCTGCCGCCCTGTGAAGAAGGCGCCTGCTTCTCCTTTGCCTGCTACCATGGTTGTAAGTTTCCTGAGGCCTCCCCAGCAATGCGAAACTATGAGTCAATTAAACTTCCTTCTTTTATAAATTACCCAGTCTCAGGAATTTCTTCACAGCAGCATGAAAACAAACTAACAATTGAGTTGGTAACTTTTCAAGCAATGGCACTCAAGAAATCTGGATTCAATATGCTGAGATTATTTTTTCAAATTTATGTTGTTTTTAAATATTGGTATTTAGTTATTCATATTTTTTTCAGTCTATTGATGTGTCACCTAAAATAGACCTCTGTTCCACAAGTGGTCCCCATGCAACATTTTGGGAGACTAGGGACACCAGCTGTTGCTCTTCATAATGGAGGAAAATATTCAAAGTCCATAATTTTTGGTTCTCAGTCGCTTCAAATTAGGAAAGAGGGGTCAGTGATATATAAAGCAGTGGTTGTAAAGAGATGGAAAGAAAGAAGACGGAGGCATGGCTGGGCATGGTGGCTCACTCCTATAATCCTAGCACTTTGGGAGGTGGAGGTGGGTGGATCACTTGAGGCCAGGAGTTTGAAATCAGCCAGGGCAACATGGTGAAACCCCCTCTCTACTAAAAATACAAAAATTAGCCGGGCTTGGTGATGTATGCTTGTAATCCCACTTACTCAGGAGGCTGAGGAAGGAGAATTGCTTGAACCTAGGCAGCAGAGGTTGCAGTGAGCCGAGATTGTGCCACTGCACTCCAGCATGGACAACAGAGCCAGACTCCAATGTCAAAAAAAAAAAAAAAAAAGAATAAGACGGAGGCAGAAAGAGCTGCAGAGAAAGGAAGCCAGGAAGCTCAGATCCAAGAGAGAGGTTTTGTCAAAAACCAGTAATTCGGTCACAACAAAATTGAAATGCCACATTTCACCTGACTGCTTAGTTGGCACAAAGAAGTTTTTAGTGAAGGATTATAATAATGCCTCTCTGCCATCCTCTCCACAGTAAGCTTGGGGAAGAGAAAATTAGCTCTGCCAGAAAGTGTCCCTGAAATCCTCTCTCCTTATTCTATTTTGAGCCCTTGCACCAGTTGCCTCCTCCAAAGATAATTTCCCGAGGGCAGCCTCAAACCAGAAAAAAATAATTGTGTTTTTGCTGGGGTCCATGTTTCTCTGAGTGGATTTGTACTCTCATCCGTACTTTCATACTTCTGTTCAGAGCTGCACATGGACCATCGAACCCTTTGACAAAAAGAAATATGCTAAAACATGAACAGAATTAAACCATAAAGGCAACCTTCAGTTTTGGAATCCAGGGAACAAATGGCCTTTATGTCAACGGGTTATTCCTTTCAACCAGGGTTTACCAATTTTTTTTTTTTCCATAAAGAGTCAAATAATCTTTTAGACCGCCTGAGAGTCAATCTAATCCTTTAGACTCTATGGATCATATGGTCTCTATCACAGCTACTCATCCCTGCCTTTGTAGTCTAAAAGCAGCTGTAGACAACATGTACATGAATGGGCATGGCTGTATTCTAATAAAACTATTTACCAAAAACAGGCAACACATGTATTTGGCCTGCACCTTATGGTTTACCAACTCCTGCTTTAAACTTTCGTAACACTTAGGGTGAAAAGAGAAGAAGGCAAAAATGAAAACAGAGAGGGAGAGAGGAGGAGATCCAGGCTGAAAAGGAACTGAAACATTTGTTGACCTCCCCAGGAGCCAAATAAGTGACTAAAAATTTGGGAAAATTTTATTTTCCACCTAGTTCAGGGTTAGCCCCAGGCAAAATGATGAAACTGGAGTGCCTCAATTCTGCCCGTGCTTTCAACCTTCCACATCCCACTGTGCACCCTCATGCTCATGGAGCGTTACAGTCAGGAGGCACCTAAGAGCTCATTTCCACCCTTGATGTGAAGAACCCTCCCTTGGTCATTCTGAACAGGTGGCCACTGAGCCACAACATGAACATCTCAAGTGATGGGGATCTCGTTTCTCCAGAAGGTGACTGATTCCAGCAGGTGGAATATGATATGGCAGAAAAAAAAAATGGATCTTTGAAGAAAAAAAAAAAAAGCAAAACAAACAAACAAACAAAAAACAGAATTCAGAGTCTGTAACTGTCCACCTTGTCACCTGACTCATGCCTTTAACCTGGTCACCTGACTCATGCCTTTAACCTGGGACCTTAAACTTTGGATCAATGAAGCACTGACAAAATGTCTTAACCATGGTTATTCTCCCCAAATATCTAGTCTATATGGACTAGATGGAGTTCCAATTTTAAAAAACACCAACAGAAAAAAAAAAACTATGAGTTATTCTCAGAGCTTGGAGCTTGACAACATGATTCTAAAACTTTTATGACCAATAACTATCAGGATGAGGGAGGCAGGAGGTTCCCCTACTAGGGTATGAAGAATTAGGATAAACCTAGAATATGTCTACCTTTCAGCAAATCTAAGATGCCACTGATTGTAAGACACATACTATCTTACGCACCGTAACAAGAGAAAAACAGTGCCTTGAGTTGCATTGATAGCAACATGCATCACAATTTCAGAGATGGCAAAGTGTGGGGGAGTAAAAGTACATCTCAGAATCAATGATATATAGTACAAACAGTGTGGAACACAAATAAAATTAGATCCCTCACTCCCACCATATAAAAAGTATATTCTGAATGGATTAAGGTCCTATCTGTGAAAAAAAAAAATCTTTAAAATATTTTGTATGACCAAAAAAAATAATAAAATACCAAAAGAAAAGTTAAAAGACAAGCCACAGCCGGGAGAAGATATTTGCAACACATAAAATGAAGAGTAGATGTGTTCCCAGAATATAAAGAAGCCCTACAGATCAATAAGAAAAGATAAACAAGCTAACATGAGAAGGGGCAATTCACAGAGGAGGAATCCTGCATGGCCAGTGAATGTGTGGAAAAGAGCCCATCCTGCTCCGTAAGCAGAAAAATGCAGATTAAAACAATAAGATATATACCCATCAGGGCAGCAAAATAATATCAAGGGTTGGCAAGAATGTGTACAAACACAAGCTCTACAGCTTATGGGAACAGAAACTACATGACCACTTTGGAGATGAATTTGATAACGCTTGAAATATTTGAAGATGTTCATCCTACATCCCAATATCTAGTGCTTTGAGAAATATACTCTAGAGAAGCTCTTGACCATGTACATTTGGAATCAAACAAAAAGACGTCTAATTATAGCATTGTTTGAAACTGCAAAAATATGGAATCAACTGTCAACTGAAGAATGAATAAATTTATAGTATATTCTAACAATGGAATACTATACAGCTGTCAAAAAGAATGGCCTAAATCTATATAGTGCTGAAGGTTGCACAACAATAGGAATGTCCTTAAAATGCCACCGATCTGCACACTTAAAAATGGTTAAAATTGTAAATTTTATGTTACACATATTTTGCAATAAAAAAATTTTTTTTCACGATCCTTGAATAAATGGCTGACTTCAGATCTGAAGCAAGGAACATACAAGATGAGGTGGAGTATCTTGTAGTACCAGAAAGTAAGGAAGCACTAAAAAAAGTAAAAAGATGAGGTGCTGTCAAAGAGAGAGGAGTTAACTTGAAACAGTTCCTGGTTGCAAAAGCTGAAATAATTCAGGTAATGAGACAAACACCATGGTATTGGATTATAACTCAAAGTATAAATAAATATCCATGAGTCTATACAGATAGAAATAAATGATTGAGTAAATAAATAAATGGGGGAAAATAGACACATCTGCCTTATAGAAGAATTTTATTTAATATACATTGATACTCCCCTCTCCAGGAGGTGAAGTTTAAGAGTCCCACCCCTTAAGTGTGGGCTAGATTTAGCTACTTGCTTCCAAGCAATAGAGACTGGAAAGCTGGGAAAGAATAACTTTACGATGGAGAAAACTGGCAGATTCACCTTAACCATGTGATAAAGGTTAACATCACCAGGGATGTTGTGGGGACATTGTGTCTGCCCTGACAGGATGAGATGAGAAGGTCAATTAACCTCTGTGGTATTATTCCCAAAACCGCATAACCCCAGTGTTCCCAGGAGCAAATATTAGACACACTGAGATTAGGGGACATTCTGGCAGATACCTGGACAATACTTCCTCAACCCTGTCCCAGGTCATGAAAAGCAAGGGCAAAAAGACCGAGAAACAACCAAGAAGGGACTGGGGAGATAAGTAAATGCAACAAGTTGCTCTCCTTGGACCCTGGAAAAGAAGGGAGACACTGACAGAAAAACTAGAGAAACTCCAACGAAGTCTAGAGCTTAATTAATAATAATTTACTGGGCTGGGTGCGGTGGCTCAAGCCTGTAATCCCAGTACTTTGGGAGGCCAAGGCAGGCGGATCATGAGGTCAGGACATAGAGACCATCCTGGCTAACACGATGAAACCCCGTCTCTACTAAAAATACAAAAAATTAGCCGGGCGAGGTGGCGGGCGCCTGTAGTCCCAGCTACTCGGGAGGCTGAGGCAGGAGAATGAGGTGAACCTGGGAGGCAGAGCTTGCAGTGAGCTGAGATCATGCCACTGCACTCCAGCCTGGGTGATAAAGCAAGACTCCGTCTCAAAAATAATAATGATAATAATAATCGTAATAATAATAATTACCAAAGTTGGTTTTGTTGTGCCTTCGTTTTGACCATAAACTGTGTTAATATACAACGTTACGAAAGAGAAAACTGAGCGAAGAGTTGATGGCAACTCTTTGTACTGTCTGCTTGACTTTTCTGTAAATGTAATTGCCAAATCAGAAAGTGTTTAATGTTTAAAATAAACTGAATAAGCTCAAAAGAAAGGCACACAGTATTATTCCGTTTTTTGTAAATACCGAAAACACTCAAAAATACTATTGTTTGTTAAGGGGTACATACTCAAGTAGTGAAAATATAAAAACAGAAAAATGAAATAAAAGCATAAAAGGAGGGGGGGTAAGAAAAACTAGCTTCAGGAGACTGGTCATCTCTGGAGAAAAGGAGGGCACTTGACTGGGGTGTAAAACTGCCGATTTTAAAAAATATACTAAGAGTTGTCAAAATGGGTTTTATAAGTTTATGAGTATTTACTATTCTCTATACTTTCCTGAATACATAAAGCTTCCCATAATGTGTAAATAAGTATGTATAAAGCCAAAAGGGGGAGGAAAAGGGAAACTTCAGAACCAGATGGACTGGTGTGAATCTTGAGCCTGTTATGTAGTTGCCATATAACCTTTCTAAGCCTCAGTTTCCTCATCCATTCCATGGGGGTAACAGTTTCCATATTGCTATCGCTATGTGAATTCAATGAATTTATATAAGGAAAGTTCTTAGCAAAATGACCGGCACAGTCAGCACACACAGTACATATTACCTGCCACTCTTATTTTTGGTGCCCTTAAATCTTGAAGCATTTTGACTCTAGGAGCCAGATTTTATCTCTTACTTTTCCAAATGTTATGCCCGCACTTGTCTCTCCCTACACATATTAGTCTCAATTGTTGTTTTTAGGGGATATTTATTTATGCCTTCACTTTATGTGTGTGTGTGTGTTTCATTATATATATATATTTTTATTATATATAAATTATATTTTATAATGTGTATATATATTTCTTTAACAAATAACAGAGCTTCTTCTATGTGCAAGGCAACATCCTGGGTTTGGGGGATACACAGATAATAGACCAAAGTTGCAAATAATAGAAATATGCCTATCAAGAAAGTGGGAATGTGGAGGGTAATCGAATCACAGAGTAGGGTTATTCCACTCAACCTTCAGGAGAAAGGAATGCTTTCCTAGTGCAGAAATAGCTGAGCCAAGTCTTGAGCAAGAAGTAGAAATTATCTAAGTGAAAGAAAGTGAGGTTTTTTTTGTTTGTTTGTTTTTTTATTTTGGTGCAAACCAAAGACCACAAATTTTGGGATCCCTGAAATGTAGAATACAGTTGGAGAGCATGGAGTACAGGTTTCGGGAAATAAAAATGGATTATAAGCCATAGCTAGATCACAAAAGATCCCAAATGCCAGGCTACAATATTTTTAAACTTAATCCTAAGGGCATGGGGACACTCTGAAGGATTCAAGTGAAGAAGTGACTTGGCCAGACTGGGGAAAAGAGTGTGGAATAGATTAAGGCTGTGAATTGAAAGGTCAGTGGTTATATTGATAGATTCACAGCCAGTAACAAAAGAGTGGAACGTTTTTCTTTACTTCATACCCTTTCACTCCACCGCTCCCACGAGGCTCCTAAGGAAGCAGAACATATGAGGAACAGTGGGGAGAATCGATCTCAGATTTATCAATACTTTATCCATAGCAGCACAGGGGCCCAACTCTCCATGGTAAAGACTGGTTTAGAGCACGAGTCCACCACTCCAGGCGTGAGTCAGTCCTATGACTCTCCCTGGCTCTGTGGATTCAAGAAGGAGGAAGTTTCATTCATTGTCCAACCCATTCCCATGGTCTGAACTTTGGCAGGATGCAAGTAAAGGAGGATGCACCCTGGATACAGAGACGCCAACGCCATCCCCTAGTGGAGTGAGGACCATTGTCTGTCTTGGATGGGGAGGTTGGGTGTTCTTCCGAGGGGCTAATGCAAAGTGAGGGAGATCTAATTGTTTCTTATCTTTTTACTGTGTGATGGCTCTCCTGCCCTGCCCTGAATCCCATCCCAATTTGCCAAGGGAATTCGCTTTGCATAATGTGTGTTTCTGAAAATACTTGGCCTTATTTATTTTTCTACAAACAATCCTAATGGTATTCCTTAGGAAAAGTTTAGGTATCTAAAGTTATGCCAGGGCGGAGGATGTCTTTAAGATTGTTTGCATTTGCTTGCGTAAAGACAACGCATTGACAAACAAAACAGTCTTCCATGTTTAAAAGGCTTGGAGATGGGAGCAGAGATGGGGTGGTAGGCAGAGACAGGCTTGGAGCGTGGAGAAGGGAGTCTGTTTCTCCTCCTATGGAATGAAGTTGACCACAGAAGTAATGGGCTTTTGGAAAGGTTAGCATTGCTCCTTACAGAAGCCACAGACTCGCCTTGCTATACACCATACCCATCTCTCCCCGCCAAATGTCCTCTGGACTTTTCCTGTACAATCCAGAAAGCACCAGAAAAGAGAGACATCACAGCTTCCACAAGCAATACAAAATTAACCTGCTTTTCAGTCAAGGGAGAATCAACCTCCAAACAAACAAAAAAGCCCTGGGTTCAGGGAGGAATTTTCAAATTAAATATGCATCCCCCCTCCCTCCATTGAAGATTCTTCTGCCATTTACACGAACTAAGCAGGATCCACCTGCCTTGGATGCTCACCACCTGCTTTTCTCTCCAATCGAGCACTGGATCCAAGTCTTTCTCCAAAGCCCGCTCCCTACCTTTGTTTTTTTTAATATATCTTTTAAAAAAAAAATACTCTTTGAGTATGGTTATTTTATCTGGGGTCAGTGCTCAGTCAACTGTTAAATAAATTGCAAATTCTACAAAACACAGCCAGCAGAGCCATTTCTAACTGTAATGCCACAACTTCGAGCAAAATTACATCTGGCTACAATACTATGCATATGCATAAATTATACCGCCTCTGATTATCTTAAAGTAAATTCAGCCATTAAACTTATTTTATAGGCACAGAACCAGGGGGAGCACCAGGAAGAATCTGCATCTCCTAAAACTCACAGGGAAAGCAGAAAGAAGCAAAAACATAATTGGCAAACCTTATCCGCCTGCCGTTCTGTCTAATGGGCTCTGTCTCTCCTGATTTCCCATCACCACCCACCGCTGACATACACACCACAGCAGGAGAAAGGAGGAGGGCAGGGAGGAGGGGATGGCACCAGGCTGCGTGTGGTTAGGACAGATTAAGGATGCATTCCAGCTCCGCACGTGTCCCCAGAGGGGAAAGGCTCTCTGGGTGTACCTCAGTGGGAAATTCAGATTTAGTGCAGACATAAATCTAAGCCCTGCCCAGGAGAAAGGACAAGATGGTTTCTGAGGCTGATGTAGAATCTATTTGCAGTACAAGTCCAAAATGTGTCCTAGCTTATGCTATAGAGTTGCCTTTCCCAGCTACATTGTTTTTATCATAACAGGAAAAGTAAGAGTAATCGGTAAATGCTTACTGATTGGGATACATGTGGCACATAAGCTATCAGTGATTCAACCAGAAGAATAACCCAATGAGGTGGGAATGTCTTTATTTTATTTTATTTTACTTTAAGTTCCAGGACACAAGGGCAGGATGTGTAGGTTTGTTACATAGGTATACGTGTGCCATGGTGGTTTGCTGCACCTGTCAACCCGTCATCTAGGTTTTGAGACCAACACACAGTAGCTACTTGTCTTATGCTCTCCTTCTCCTTGCCCCCTGTCCCCTGACTGGCTGTTGTTCCCCTCACTGTGTCCGTGTGTTCTTATTGTTCAATGCCCACTTATGAGTGAGAACAGGTGGTGTTTGGTTTTCTGTTCCTGTGTTAGTTTGCTAAGGAGAGTGGCTTCCGGTTTCATCCATGTCCTCGCAAAGCACATGATCTCATTCCTTTTTATGGCTGCATGGTATTCCTGGTGTATATGTACCACGTTTTTTTTTAATCCAGCCTATCATTGATGGGCATTTGGGTTGGTTCCATGTCTTTGCTCTTGTAAATAGTGCTGCATTAAACACACATGTGCATGTGTCTTTATGGTAGAATGATTTGTAGTCCTTTGGGTATATACCCAGTAATGGGATGGCTGGGTCAAATGGTATTTCTGGTTCTAGATCCCTGAGGAATTGCCACACTGTCTTCCACAATGGTTGAACTAATTTGCATTCCTAGGTGGGAATTTCTATCATACACCTCTTCTACATGAGGAAACTGAGGAACGGAGAAATTAAGTTATTTTCTCAAGCACACAGATTTAGGAAATGGTAAAACTGGGACTGGAACCCAGACAGTCTAACTCTAGAGCTTGTGATCTTAACCACCATGTTGCTCTTCCATCGGGATTATTAAGGTGTTAGGGGTTCTGAGCTGTCAGCAGAGCTCATGATTTCACCATGAACCTCAGTCGTTGATCTTTTTTTTTCTGGGATTTGAGATTGAGTTAGAGGTAGACAGTCGAACTTGGAAATCAGATTATTTCTTCTGGGGATTTGAAATAGGACACCTTCCCCTAGGTAGCTGGCCGTGGGTGCCACTTTGAGACAATCACAATGGGCCATGTTAATGGAGCAGAAACAGAGATGGCTAATCATCCAGGAAGGGAGAATAAAGTAGATGAAATCGATATAAAAATGATGATAGTAGAAAGAGTTGCGATTGAGCACTTTGATTCCAGCATAGCTTTTCCCAGAGTCAGTAAGTTCTTACTAAAACATGGCAGCACTTCCTGTCCTTTCATTCTGTGCACAGAAGACCCCTAATCCTTATTATTTATGACAATGCTTTGTTTACTGGAGCTCACTCACTGGGTTTTGTACAATCAAACCAAGCCTAAGTCCTTGCTATGTACCAGGCACTGTGCTAAATACTTGATGGCATTAGTTCATGTAACCCTCAGGAACCCTACAAAGGTGTATCTTGTCATTGTCCCCATTTCCAAGATGAGGAAGTTCAGATAGATAAAGTAACTCACCTAAAGTGATAGAATGGCAAAGCCTAAATTTGAACCCAAGCAGAGAGGCGCCAAAGCCTGTGCCTTAAACACCGTACTTCTCCCTACCTGCCATTTTCCCCTCTCTCTGGTCTCTGCTGTGCAGAAGGCAAGGTGGTCCTTATTTTATACCTGTCAGTTGCCTCACCCAACGCACCCCTCTATCCCCTGCCACCTACCTTCCTCTGCCTCTGTCTCTCTCCCACTCTTCAAGAATATTAAAGATGATAAATCTAAGTTGAAAACATGCATTTTTTTGTGAGACTGTAGACTTTATCCCTTTTTGTAAAGACAGACACGACAATTTATAAACTCTGACGGAGCTCTGATGGAATGGAATGAGGCCTTTTCAACCCACCTCGTGGTGGACAGCTCATCACCCCTTTTTCTGACCTCTAGTATGTGATTTAGGAGAAAATTGAGTCAGGAGGGGGGAACCCTCTAGTGAGTGATTAGAAAAACTCTCCCTCAAATTCTGTAAGCGGTGGATTAGATCCTATCAGCCCTCATCTTCCCCTCCCCATGCTTCACTCCACGTAGTGTGTCCTGGGTGAGGGAAGGCTAAGACTGTCAATTTGTTAGTTGAAAACAGTTTTAAAATCCATTTCTCCCTGTGAAATGTGTCAGCCACAGAGAAGTATCTCTCTGCTGTGACGTGGCTTTATGTATGTCATTTAACATAACAATGAAAAAGGCTCCAGGAGGCGGAGGTTGGGTGTTCTTGCAAGGGGCTAATGCAAAGTGAGGAAGATCTGTTTCTTATTTTTTCACTGCTTGATCACTCTCCTGCCCTGCCCTGAACCCCATCCCAATTTGCCAGTGGGATTCACTTTGTAGAATGTGTGTTTCTGAAAATACTTGGCCTTATCTATTTTTCTACAAACAATCCTAACGGTATTCCTTAGGAAAGGTTTAGGTATCTGAAGTTATACCAGGGTGGAGGATGTCTTTAAGGGTGTTTGCATTTGCTTGCACAAAGGGAATGCATTGAGATACTCCCCATAGCTTAATACTCAACAAATAACAATAATAATTCTATGGGCTGGATACAGTCCTGGATGTTTTACATCTATAGCCTCTCAATTAAACCCTCTACACCAGGATGTGGGTATCATCTCTGTCCTGGAAGAAACACTGAAACCGATAAGCCAATCATGAATGGACACTCAATCTGGTGGCTGATAAATGCCGTGTTTCTATTTTCTCTCAAAGCTCCGTTGAGTCCTTAGGAAATCAGCCTACAAGAGGCATTCCATTTGCCCCTCTCTTTTTCCCTCTTGTTCTATCTTCAGGCCAAGATACTGACTACTTCACTACCATATCCCAAGAGATCAAAGCTGGGGAGGCCTTTATTCCAAGCAGGTGGTTCTTGTTAAAAATAGAGCTTCTCAAAGTCATGGGGAGTATGGTTGGGTTTTTCAGATTCTTCACAGGGGAGACGCTATTAGCAAACAGTTTCAGCTTTTGAGATCTAACCACCTCTCATAACTTGGCTTCTTGCATTATAATGCTGAAAGATCCTTCTTCCTCTCAACCAATTTGTCAGAAATAAAGCAATTTTGTGTGTATATGTGAATAGGTGCCATTTGTATCCCCCTTTTTTGCAGAGGAGGAAACTGCAGCTTAGAGAGGTCAGAGGAGTTGTCCCAGGTTCCAGAGTTAACAAGTAACAGAGTCTTTGAACTCAGGTTATTAGATTCCAAAGTACAGCACCTACCAACATATTCATTTATTCCATATACATTAAGTAGCTACTACTATCTACTGTCCTGTGTGTCTGGGATACAATGGATAGTGTGTGTTTGTTTTCTTTTTTTTTTTTTTTTTGGATGGAGTCTCACTCTGTCGCCAGGCTGGAGTGCAATGGCACAATCTCAGCTCACTGCAACCTCTGTCCCCCCAGTTCAAGCGATTCTCCTGCCTCAGCCTCCTGAGTAGCTGGGACTACAGGCGTGTGCCACCACACCCAGCTAATTTTTGTATTTTCAGTAGAGATGGGGTTTCACCATGTGGGCCAGATGATCTCGATCTCTTGACCTCATGATCCGCCCACCTCAGCCTCCCACAGTGCTGGGATTACAGGCGTGAGCTACTGTGAGCAGCCCAATGGATAGTTTTTAAATGGTCCTAATTCTCAAAATGCTTGCACATCAATAGAAGGCTCGGGTAACCACAGAACAATTGATCTTAAAACTCTATTGAATGGGCAGGGTGCGGTGTCTCACCCCTCTAATCCTAGAAGTTTGGGAGACCGGGGCAGGTGGATCACCTGAGGTCAGGAGTTCGAGACCAGCCTGACCAACATGGTGAAACTACAAATTTAGCTGGGCATGGTGGTGCATGCCAGTAATCTCAGCTACTCAGGATGCTGAGGCAGGAGAATCGCTTGAACCCCGGAGGTGGAGCTTGCAATGAGCTGCGATAGCACCATTGCACTCCAGCCTGGACAACAAGAGTAAAACTCTGTCTCAAAAAAAAAAAAAAAAAAAGAAGAAAGAAAAAATTATATTGAATGAAGAATGAATGAATGAGCAAATTCTATGATAGGGGTGTGTCGGAGGTGCACTGAGAGCAAAGAGAAAGGAATATAGCACTGACCATATAGCCAGGAGCAGTAAATGCTATTCTGTTTTCTCCCTCCTGCCTCCCCATTGAATGAATAAGGCTTGAGTGACTTGAACAAGGTCACAGGTGTACTGAGTGCCTCTCCCACCATCCTGGGGCTCTTTCCCATGTTTACCAGTCTGTCTTCCCAGTCTTGAAAAAGCTTTAGGGCCTTTTGCTTCCAAACTGATGATAAAGAAGAGCCCACGCTGATCCCAGGGAACAATTTCTATTGACAGAGAGTTCGCCTTAGAACTGGAGGAGTCAAGAAAATAAATTAGAAAGCAAAGACACCACTTAAGAAAATGGTGAGATCAGCCAGGCTGATCAGAGCAGCAGTGATATGATGAGTGGTGTCAGTTCAGCACTGTGAGAGCAAGAGGGGCCTTGAAATCTGCAGATAACAGCACAGGATGAGGACTTTCTAGCAGCAGTGGGGAACACCAGGCCAGCCAAAGCCTAAGGCATGCAAGATGGGAGAGAAGAGGGACCCCCAGCTGTGCAGAATCCACCCGCCTCTCCCAGGCACTCTTTCCTGTTGCTGCAGGTGGGAATAGAGTGACCAGGAATTCAGAGTATTGACTCTACTCCCAGCCTCAAATCCATCCTCTCTGTCCCTCTCCCTGGTGTCTTATAAGTGCTGAATAGAGCAAGTAACCCCAAAAGGCCAAAGGCTCACTCTTTCTCTTTATTCCATTCAGTCCCCTACTGGATACCCACCACTTCTGATAGCATCCATAAACACAGATATCATTCTCTGGGACCACATCAACAGCATCCAAACTGGTCTTCCTGCTCCTACTTCAACCCTTCCATAAAGACCTTCACATGGAGGAACTTTTTACAGAATCATCTTTTTAAAACCCTCTGTATTAGTCTGTTTTCACACAGCTATAAAGAATACTACCTGAGACTGGCTGATTATAAAGGAAAGAGGTTTAACTGACTCACAGTTCTGCAGGCTTAACAGGAAGCACGGCTAGGGGGCCTCAGGAAACTTACAATCATAGCGGAAGGTGAAGGGGAAGCAGGCATCTTCTTACATGGTGACAGGCAGGCAAGCAAGAGAGTGAAGGAGGAAGCGCCAGACACTTATCAAACAACCAAATTTCATGAGACTCACTCACCAGCATGAGAACAGCATGGGGGAAACTGACTCCATGATCCAATTAGCTTCCAACAGTTCCCTCCCACAACACATGGGGATTACAATTCAAGACGAGATGTGGGCGGGGACACAGAGACTATACTAGTCCATTTTCATACTGCTAATAAAGACATACCCAAGATTGGGTAATTTATTTTAATGGACTCACAGTTCCACGTGGCTAAGGTGGCTTCATAATGATAACAGAAGACAAGGAGGACCCACTCACATCTTACATGGTGGCAGGGAAGAGAGAGCTTGTGCAGGGGAACTCCCGCCCCCATGATTCAATTACCGTCCACTGGGTTCCTCTCATGACAGGTGGGAATTGTGGGAGCTTCAATTCAAGATGAAATCTGGGTGGGGACACAGACCCAGACTATACACCCTCCCTATTTAGAATCCTTCCCGGCTCCCCACGGACCTCTGGGTAACCCCTGGCCCTCTACCACAGCCTTATCCTTCATATTCCTCTACCTACCTCTCCAGACTCATCTCTTCCCTCTTCCCCTCCTGAAGTTTAAATCCCAGGTCCAAATGAACCTCGTTTAGTTCCCCTAACTTTTCCATCTGTTTGAAACAATCAACCAAACCCTCTGATTCCCTCTCCACCCCCCAACTTAGCCCACACACTTACAAATCTCATTTCCCTGCTGACTCCTACTCGCTCTTATGGTATTGGCAACTAAATGTCACCTCCTTCAAGGAGGACTCCCTAAATTCCCATCCAGCCCTAAATCTGGATGAATTGCACCTCCTGGGAGCTCCCAAGGCACTCTGCATTTACTTCAGTTAAAGTATTCAGCAAAGTGCAACATCATTACTAGTTGACTCATGTCTCTGCCAACTAAAGGGCAGGAACCAGGTGTTGCTCACCATTTTGTCTTACCGCATTCATTCACAATCATTTATTTGCACAATAATTATTTAGCACTTACTATGCGAGAATCCCATTCTAGGTCTAAGGAATATAGAAGTAAGATAGACATAGACTTAGTAGATCCTCAATAATTACTTGCTGGGTCCTCCTTTTTTTTTTTTTTTTTTTTAAGAAAATATCCAGTGTCACCTCTTTGTCCAAAAGGAAAAGCAGAAGCTCAGCAAATAGGACCCACAAGCTCAGATAAATGTGATGTGGCTGCCTCCAGAATCCAGGCCACCTGACCAAGTCCGAAGGTTTCTCCATAATGCAAGGCTCATCTTTATCTCCAAGGACCAGACCAACACTGAGCTCCCTCCAAAACAGTGGTGGGAGGTGCAGGAAGGCCTTGCTGGCTGCGGTGACCTGATGTGATTACTCCTCTGATTGTTCTAAGCATCTCCCACTGTGTGTTTCCACATCAGTGACTCCATGAGTGACCTTGAGCAAATCGCTTACCCCTGCTGTGTCCCGTTGTTTCATCAACAGAGCAAAGTCTCATGTGAAGATCAGAGGATGTCATGACTGGAAAATCTACTGAAAACAGTCAAAGGGATTCATGTTTTCTGAATCCACTTGGACAGCTCCCACTGATTTAAACAAGGTCATACAATAGGCAAATTAAGCCAGGAGCAGTGGCTCACACCTGTAATCCCAGCACTTTGGGAGGCGGAGAGGGGTGGATCACCTGAGGTCAGGAGTTTGGGACCAGCCCGGCCAACATGGTGAAAGCCTGTCTCTACAAAAAACACAAAAATTAGCTGGGCATGGTGGCAGGTGCCTGTAATTCCAGCTACTCAGGAGGTTGAGGCAGGAGAATCACTTGAACCTAGGAGGCAGAGGGGTTGCAATGAACCGAGATTCTACCACTGCACTCAAGCCTGGGTGACAGAGCAAGACTCTGTCTCAAAAAAATAAAAATTAAAAATTAAAAATACACAAATTACCTAGGCCCTGAATGCACGGTCACCTTCCACTATCCGCCGTCTTTGGAGTGAAGGTGTCACCCTAATGGTGAAGAGTTGGGGCTTGGAGTCAAATGACTGAGTCCCAATCCTGACTCTGCTGTTCCTAGATGTGTAACCTCCTCAGGCTACTTTACCTCCCTATGCACCAATTTCTTAATTAGGAAATAGGGATGATGACAATATTGTGTAGGGTACGAGGTTACTGTGAGATGACAGGAATAAAGAACCCAGCACAGTGCAGGGTACTATGAACTACTCAATCCATCTTAATTGTCCAATCATTCATTCATTCAATATTTATCTACCACTTACTGTGTATCAAAAACTGTTCTAGGTATGAGGAAAAGAGAGGTGAGCAAGGCAACCAATCATAGCTCTACTGGGCAACTTATAATCTACTGAAGGGAAAAATATCACATAATTAACTCCATAAAATAGTATAAATTAAAATAATCAACTAGGAGAATGTAGAGTTGGATATATGATGGACTTGGAGAGATTGATGGGGAGAAATAAAGTACACAGTCCCTAAAATACTGCAGAAGTACAAATGTGTAAGAGACATCAATATGGGCAGATAGGAAAGGAAAGGGAAAATAAGAACCTTATTAGACGCCTTCTACAAGGCAGGCACTGAGCTAAGCATATTGAAAAAGTATCTTATTTAACCCTTCCCTCTATCCCACAAGGTGATATTATCATCATTTTCCAAATGAATAAACTGAGGTTCACCCGATAAGCATTTTTTTTCCCATGGTCATATGTCCTGTATGTGATAGAATCACAATTTGGACCCCAGTCTGTTATTTTTTAATGCCTGCTGTATTCCAGGGTCTGCAGTTCAGCAACACAATAAAACCAAACTTACCTGAAAAATAACTAGGAGATCAGTCTGAATATAGTAGATGATATTTATAGGAAATAGTAACAATAATGGGGAGTGCAATGCTTGGTGTCATACTGTGAAAGTCAGGCTAAGGGGTTTAAGTTTTTCTGCATGTAATTGGGTGGGAATCATTAAAGGTTTTTGAAGATGAATGTCCAATAGCCCCCATTCCACATCATAAAAGTATTGCAGAGACGGCCTGATGACTGATCCCTAGAACTTAGCTTTATCCCCAAAGCAAACATGGAACCAATTAAATAAGAAACTGAGAACATATGGTTGGATTATGAGGATTCTAAAATAAAATAAAAATTATTTTTCGCCTTTCATACAGGGTACTGAACTCAGCCATTCGTTCCTAAATAAAGTACCTCCTGCTGATGAGGTTTTGCAGACAAGGGAAAGGGAGCTTTGCACAGAATATCTGAAGAGGTGTTGATTAGTCATGAATACTGGGCTCTGCAACCTCCCTGGCCAGTTATACATCACTATGGGAGACACAAAGCTTGCCTAAGGCTCCGAATGCTGGAGCTGCTTGTCAGAAATGCTTTGGCAAGATATATATGACTTTTCATTTGCAAGAGGGTAGAGTGTGTGTATGTGTGCATATGTAATATGTTGAGGGAAGGATTTACAGTTCAGAATTCCAGGCTGGGAAACAGTGTGAATTTCTATGCATAAATCTACCAGCTGTTTCACAGAGTTGTTTCCTGGGGGACCAACAGGTGATTTTATTATGTTTTTCTTCCTTCAGAAGCCCTAGTCATCAGCCAAAAGTTAGTGTCCAACAAAGGATGGAGGTGGAGAGAGAACATGTAATGAGCATCAGTTCTATAAAAGGCTCTGTCCTTGGTATTTTGCATACATCCTTTAATTAAGCAAATCACCTTACGATGTAGGTGTTTGTTCACACACAGTCTCTTTCTGAGATTCTGGGAAAGACAAGCCAGCTTCCCTGCTTTGGACAGGAACAAGGGTGGGTTGTACAGATTGCTGCTGACAACCTTCTGTGGCTATGAACCAGCTTTAGGATGAATGAAGGCTGAGCAAAGTGGAGAGGAAGAGAATCAGGAGTGTCCGTGCCACGGGTCAGTGTCTTCATCAACCGGCCCTGTATTCTGGCCTTTCTTTTGATTTCCAGTTAAGTGAGATGATAAATGTATATAATATATAAGCCAGTTTGAGGTCATTTTCTGTTACTTGCAGCTCAAAGCATTCTTCTAATACAATAGATAAAAGGCGTGAAATTAACAAGATAGTTTCACTTTTATCAAAATCAGAGCTTCTCAATCTTGGCACTATTGGCATTATGGGCTAGATATTTCTTTGTTGGGGCAGGGGGCGGTGCTGTGATATGCATTGTAAGATGTTCAATTGCATCCCTGACTTGTACCCCCTAGATGCCAGTGGCACCCTCTCCCCTAATTGTGATAGCCAAATATGTCTCCATATATTGCCAAGTGTCCCTGAAGGATAAAATTGTCCCCCATGAAGAGCCACTGATGAAAACCAAACTTTTACTCCTTCATTAGTTAGATAATTTTAAAGAAATAAAGTTTTTAATCAACCAGGCACCAACAAGCATCTATAGGACACTCAGCCTGTGCTTAGTAAAGGCCAGTCACAAATTTGACTTCTATTATGATCCTTATAATCATCAAAGAAAGATGCGTTATGTCACTCAAACCTAACTAAATATGGTTATGGACTTGGAACTATTTTACACATTGCAAGGCATTTGGTATGCTACAAAGCTCTTTGTAATAATAAGAGGGCATTATAAAATGTTAAATACTTTTAAGATGATAAAGTGGCTTATTCAAAGAAATGGATAAGCCATAAAAGGCTGTGTAAACTGTTAAGTGCTTTGGAAAGAGGACAGCATCTTTTAAACTAATATAATAAAGTATATTGTAAACTGTGCTTATAAACTATAAAGTACTTTGTGAAATGGAAAGTACTTTGTAAATTACAAAAAAAAAACTAAGATGGAGCACTTCAAGTTGGTGTCACTCAGATGGAAAATGAATGCAGGCATTTTAGAATGATTTTCAACTTAGAAATAAAGTCACCCTTCTTTTTTATAGCACCAAGAAAGACCAAAAAACAAAATTTAATTAGCCAGAAAGTTCTTTCCGCAAAGAATTTACTTAGTTCTTTTATTTTTGTAGCAGATGAGTCATATCAGTCATACCCAGGTATTGGATGATGCAGACATTATGTTTTTGCATTGTTTCATTTGGAAAAGGACCGACCTTATAGGCCTTTCTGGAATGTGGGATTGATAAACACTAATCGATAGTCCCTTAGCAAGTGCTGCATGCTTCTTTTCATTCCAAATTTCTGGAGATAAATATTTGGATGATAACTCTCATCTGAGCTTTGGACACTGTTCCCAGCACTCTGTTGTCCTTTTCAATTTTCTGTCTTAGCCCAGCAGGGGCATGTACCTGTTGAGATCCAGCCATTATGCCTTTGGAACCTGGCATTTCTCAGGAGGAACCACACACCACTGTCACGGAGGCAAAGGGCACCAGGCAAGGCTGGCAGAGTATTCTCATAGCCTTGGTTAATTGTTTTAGGAACAGGTCAGCCACAGCACCATGGGTATTCAAACTGGAAGGAATCTTACAAAGAACTCGGTTTAGTAATTTCCAAAGTATGTTCCCTGAGGCCCTAGAATTCTACCGAGTGAATTGAGGGCCCCTAAAAGGTGGAGGGAAAACTAAACTAGAAGCAGCACTCTGTTTTCACTAGAGAAGCTCCTCTTTGATTTGTCCTGTATAACGCAATTGTATATAAAAGTTTGCCTGAAATGAAGTATTTTGCAGAAATAATTGGAAGGAAAATGTTGCTGGTCCACAGAAACCATTTCACAGATGAGGAAAGTGAGGCCCAGGGTTCTTACCCATTTTGCCAAAGATTACACAGGCTTTAAAGACGTGAAGCTGGAGACTGGATCCCTAACTCTTGTCCAGTGTTCTCTCCAAAGCTGTTATCATTTTCCTGCTCTGCAAACCCTCGATGGCGATGATAAAGAGTCATGTTTCCACAGTCATTGCCTGGCCCAATACAGCTAACAAACAAACTGGTGGCTTTGTGGTTGCCAAAGTTTTTCTTTCCTGTGGCTACTCCTCTTCTGTGCTGAAAGGCAAATTTGCCTAGGATATTTACAAAGCCTCATGGAAATAAAAGAATCGGCAAAAGACTCATGTCCATATTTGAGGATGCTTCTTGAATTGTGGGATCCAGAAAGGATAGAAAATTTGTGTCCCCAGGAAGAAAAATAAGAGCGATACGTTGTCAGATTTGTGCAGCCTCACAGGGATCCACACCTGCCCCCATTCACTAGAGATTTTCATACTGCTTCTGTGGCATGCATTCAACAAGTCAGGATATGTTTTAAATGGGGCTGCTGTCTTTCCACCAATCCAGTGACGGATGTGAACGAATAATATAAATTCTCTACCCGTTCCTTGGCATTTATTTCAATGTAAGTGTATTTTTTCCCCAAGAATAAAGCCCAATAGTAATTTATCAAAAAACAAATCATTTTTTCTTGGCAGTGAAGTCTGCAAAATTCCCATTTTTAGGGCCTTAAATCTCCCTATTTTGACAGGGGTAAGAAAGCATTAGAAGCTTTGATTTCACTGGATCATACAAAATAGTTTCTCATAATTATCCTTTTGGATGATATATGTGTGTCTTTTCCCCCTTCTTATTAAACCCGAGGTCTCCATTTTTCACCCAGCTGTATTACTAAATTAAATTGCCTTTTGTTGTATTCAAGTTAAGCACTTTGCCGAAAGCTTTTCTTGTTCAGGAAAATAACATTTACCCAATATGTGCCCCTGTTTTACTGTTGGAATTTACTGTTCACAATTGTTTAGTGTGCCGGGTAATTTGAGGATATTGTTTGTTTTAATAGGAATAATGAATCACTGTAATTTAGTATAGTATCTTGAAGTACAGTATCAAGGAGGTGGGAAGGGGGATATTGAGGACCCATCACAGGGAGAAAATGATTTTTCCCACTGCAAAAGCAGATGGGGAAAAGGTTAGAAAAAGTTACCGGAAGACATAAACAGCTGGGAGGATGTTCTATGGTCTCGCCTACTTTTTCTCAAGTGGAAAACAATCCAGGAACAGGGTAGGTTGGGGTTGAACTAGTCTAGTTTGCTCCTCGTCAAGGTTTTGGAGATCTTTGTAATGAAACTCTCTCCTTCCCCTGCCTCCATTCAATAAATTGGGCTCTGTTCCGAAGTCTTCATGAATGTGGATTTAGAAGTCCTGGGTTCGAGACCAGACACCACTGTTTATGAGGACATGAGCTTGCCATTTCTTTTCTCAGGGTCTTAGTGCCTGCATCATAAACTAAAGGTAATGATGTCAGTCACATTCACTCCACAGGGTTCTTGTGAGAAACAGAATACGCACATATGCATCTAAGAGTGTAACCTCCTAATGGGTTCACCTTACCCGCTGCCTAGACAGAGCTGATTCATCAAGACAAGAGAACTGCAACACAGAAAGAGTAATCCTTTTTTTTGGTTCCATTATATTTTTAATGAAATAATACAATTTTGATGAGTAGTTAAGGGAACAAACTGAACTGTCTTATTACACCAATGTCTCTAATACTAAACAAAAAGGCTAGAAGTGTTTCCCAAACTTGATTGTATACAAAACTAACCTAGGGCCTTCTAATGTTATTTACTTATTTTATGGAGATGGGGTCTGGTCCTGTCACCCAGGTTAGAGTGCAGTGGCATGATCATAGCTCACTAGAGCCTCAAACCCCTGGGCACAAGCGATTCACCCACCTCAGCCTCCCCAGTAGCTGGGACTACAGGTACGTACCGCCACCATGCCCGGCAAATTAAAAAAGTTTTTGGTAGGGATGGGATCTCTCACTATGTTGCCCAGGCTGGTCTCAAGCTCCTAGCCCAAATTCAAGCAGAGCTGGCTGTGTGGGAGACCAGAGTTTTAGTATTACTCAAATCTGTCTCCCTGAGCATTCAGGGATCAGAGTTTTTAAGGACAACTTGGTGGGTGAGGGGAAGCCAGTGAACCACTGAGTGCTGATAGTTCAGGGGTGAAGTCACAGGAAGTCAAAACTGTCTTTTTGTGCTGATTCTGTTCCTGGGTGGGGTCCACAAGATCAGATGAGCCAGTTTATCCATCTGGGTGGTGCCAGCTGATCCATCAAGTGCAGGCTCTGCAAAATATCTCAAGCACGGATCTTAGGAGCAGTTTAGGGAGGATCAGAATCTTGTAGCCTCCAGCTGCATGACTCCTAAACCATAATTTCTAATCTAGTGGCTAATGTTAGTCCTACAGAGGCAGTCCAGTCCCCAGGCAAGAAGGAGGTCGGCTTTGGGAAAGGGCTGTTATCATCTTTGTTTTAAACTATAAACTGAGTTTCTCCCAAAGTTAGTTCAGCCTACGTCCTGGAAAGAACAAGATAGCTCAGAGGTTAGAAGCAAGATGGAGTTGATTAAGTTAGATCCCTTTCACTGTCCCAGTTATAATTTTGCAAAGCTGGTTTCAAGAGCATCCACTTGAATGGAAGGGACTACCATGTTGTCGTTTTCGTTTTTTTTTTTTTTTTTTTTTGAGACGGAGTTTCGCTCTTACCCCCAGGCTGGAGTGCAGTGGGGTGATCTTGGCTCACTGCAAGCTCCGCCTCCCGGGTTCATGCCGTTCTCCTGCCTCAGCTTCCCGAGTAGTTGGGACTACAGGCGCCCGCCACCACGCCCGGCTGATTTTTTGTATTTTTGGTAGAGAAGGGGTTTCACCGTGTTAGCCAGGATGGTCTCAATCTCCTGACCTCGTGATCCGTCCCCTCGGCCTCCCAAAGTGCTGGGTTTACAGGCGTGAGCCATAGCGCCCGGCCCATGATTTTTAACATTATTAGCCTCCACATCGGATACTCCCAAGGCAAGAGAGGAGGGGCTCTCTCTGAAGCCTCAGTTTCTTTACCTACATGTATAAAGAAGAAGCTAAACTAGATGACTTCACTTTTCCTCCACATTTGATTTGCTCTGACGCAATGATGGCATAAATTCCTTTAGGAAACGATAATGATGGTCAACTACCCTTGTCATCTCTCCTTTCTCTCCCGAGAATGTGTGGTCAGTACTTTTAGAACATTAGAAACGAATCACTGTGTCTCAAAGATGCCCCAGCAGTCTCCTGTGTGAGGTGAAAATGAGTTCCTTGGTATTTTTTGATTATTAGGTTTTCTATCTATCTTTATTGCGTGGGAGTCAGATGAACCTGGGTTCAAATTCCAGCTCTGCCACTTACTAGCTGATGAAACTGCGTAAGTCACTTAAACCCTCTGAGGTTGAACATGTTCTATGATAAGAGAGATATGGACTTCTTAAGACTCCCAGACCTAGGGCATCAAGTTTAAATTAAGTTCTTTGCATTTATGTAAAGTGCAAGCTCTCCACACTATGAGATGTGGAATTTCATCTCTTTCTGCCTTTAAAGAAGCTCTTTAAAGAAGATGAGTCACTCAATGAATTCACAAGACCTTAACATCAAAGATGTCTGCTTTGTGTGTAGAGCAGAAAATCTTAAGTAGTAGTCCAGATAATGGGATATGGAGTTTTAAAAAGAATTGAATCCTAGGTTTATTACAGTATGGCAAAGACACCTCAGCTTCTTAGCTCCATTTGTCTACGTTTAAATGGCTATAAATAGTAAGTATCTCATAGACTACTATGTGGACTACATGATGTAATAGCTATAACTCACCCAGCCTAGCGTAGCACTTGGTGGTCTCAGTGAATGGTTACCATTAACAGATGAAGCAAAGGCATGTAGCAATTTGCACTGGGCTTTGGAGCCAAGGAAGGGTGACTCTGAATCTCAGCTATGCTGTGGAACCAAGACAAATAACTTAGTATCACTGTTCCTTTTCTAAACCTAAAAAAAGAAAATGATAATAATAGGCTCTCATGTGGATTTGTAAAGACAAAATGTGGTAACACAAAACAAATGCTTACAATGGGCCATCCATAGACTCTCTGATACTCTTTCTAGCCCAGAAGGCAAAGTGGGTTAAGGCTGCCAAGCCAGGGCCAGAGGCGCGAGACTGGCTCTCACCTCCACCTGCAAAGAATCAGCTGAGGGCAAGAGTCATACAGGACCACTTCTGGAGGGAGTGCTAGGTCAAACATAGCAGGCTTTCTTTCAGCACAGTAGAAGAAAGGCAGAAAATCAATGGCCTACACTTCTACATCAAGAAGCCAGAAAATGGAGAGGAAATTAAATACAAAAGAAGCAGAAGAAATTTTTTTAAAAAGAAAAAAATTAAACAATCAATGAAATAGAAAACATTAAAAAAAGAAAACAACACAACCCAAAATTGAGCTTTGGAAAGAGATAATAAAAATGGATAATGCTCTAGCAAGACTGATCAAGCATAAAAAGAAACCACAAGTTATCGATATTAAGAATTTTAAAAGGGAGATCTAAATGAAAAACTAAAAACAAGAATCCAAAATAAGACAAAAGAAATTCATTTACTTAATTTTTTAGAAAAAAAGAAAACTTTTAAAATCATGATTGGATTAAAGAAAGGCACATGAAAATCCGTGGAATTGAATCAAATCACTAAAGAGAAAATATATAAACATAAATGAATTTATTTCTGTAACAAAGAACACTGAAAATAGATGGAAAAATTTCTAATTCAGGAAGCTAGAAAAAGAAGCAAAAAAAATCTTTTAGGAAATATAAACAAAATGTTTTAAATTAAAAATTAATAAAATTGAAAACATAAAAATTTTTTGATCAAAAAAGTAAAAATGTTGGTTTTCTAGAAAGGCCACAGGCTAGGCAAGTATTTGGACTCTGACTCAGGAATAGAGGGAGAGATTACAAAAGTAATCATGAAAAACAAAAAAGAAACCCTACATGCATGAAAAGGGAAACAATAATAAGAGAATACTGCGAATAACTATACATAAAGATATTTTAAATATATCAAAGCATTTGCTTTAAAATTATAAATGACCAAGATTGCCCTAGAAGGGAAAAAAAAATTAACAGCATAAAAGTTAAGTAGCTGTCAAAGACCTGCTCCTTAAAAACAAACAAACAAAGTAACAACAACAACAAAAACCACAAGGCGCTGTCAGTATTCAGATCACTATTCTTTTCCCTTCAAAAATGCACATACATTTCACATTCTGCTGCATATTAGAAACAGCAGGTTAAACCGTTCGATTAGATGTAAAATGATCTTTTAAACTATTAAATTTCTATACAATTACTCATGCTTTCAGAAGATGTATTGAAGTTATTCTGGAGTCCTGCAGAGCCTCAGCAAACCACCAATTCTCCTCCATGAACATGAAGACCCAGCATGATTGTCATGACGTATAGAAGAGGTTGGGGACTTTCAGCCCCTCAAGCCTTGCTAAGTCCTCACTAAGTTTCCTAGACAGGCATCCTGGTCTTCACACCGCAACATATGCATGCCAGGCAGGCATGAGAATTCACCTGGCAGGACATGGCACACAGAGTGGAGTCATGCTCGTGTTTGTCCTGATGAATCCAGTAAATGGATGTTGATGCAACACTCTATATTAGCAAGGCGAAGTTTTAAAACGCACTGTTTCTCTGGAATTCTGCAGGAAGATGTGCCCATTGACTCTCCCCTGCATGAAACCCACATTGGGCAATGCCAGCCTTCCACATATCATCAGCATGCTGGGCCAGTACTGGGAAAGGTGTTTGATCAATGCTGTATCTGGTATCATTCACGAATGTGGCTGTGTCTGCAAATGTGTGATTTCGTTTGCCATGTCCAGTGGAGGAATGTGTGGGCATGTGGTATATATTCACGTGCATTTATGTCGGTGCATGTATGAGCATGGTTTATACATGTGTGTATTCATGTGTATGCGTGTAGTGTTTCTGTTTGTGTATCCGCACGCGCGTGTATTTGTAACAGGTGCACAGGCTTAGCAGATGACCAGTTATTCCAGATCGACGTTGAGTGGTTCCATCACTAACACAGTGCCTGCCTTCCCATCACTCTCTCAGGGGTTGTGGCCGTCTCTTTGTCCTGATGCTGACAGATAAGTCCCCCGAGAACATTTTTCACAGCCTCCGTGAAAGCAATGGATGAATCTGCACCAAACTGTGGGAAAAATGGGCTCCTCTTCCTATGCGGTGGTTTCAACAAACTGATAAGCTGACACTCAGGGGTGTTGACTTAAAAATCAGCAGATTTTTATATTTCACGATGTGTTTGAGCTTTATCAATGTCTGCTCACCCTTTGTTCTTGAGGTTTCATTACATTTGCCATCAGTTCTGACAGCCTAAACAGAACAAGATCCGGACAGTTTATTCTTTAAATGAATGATCCTTACATCTTCTGACATCCTTTTACATTCTCCCTGAAATGTGCTCTTCAACATCTGGCAGAGCCCGTTGTAGCTGCCAGAACTTTCTTCATTCAATAATCAAAACAGGTGCCAACGAAGTAAATCTATGACTGTTAATTTTGCAAGTCCTGCTCTTCCTTCCCACCTACCTAAATTGTTTGAAAATGAATGTCAGCTCCCTGCTCAGCCTATTAGAGGCTTCAGGAAAAAAGGGGGAGGAGGACCCCCACCACCACAACCGTGATGCTCAGAGAGAGTATTTTAAAACTTCTTCTGGAAACGAAGCTTGGTTTTATTCTTTTTTTTTTTTTTAGAATGAACAAAGGTTAGGCAGGGCTCACAGAAGAAGTCCATTTTTATTTCCTACAAGACTGTGATTCTCAGGGCATGTTGGAAGATTTCCCTGCATCAGAATTACCTGAAAATCTTTAAAATTATATAATTCCCAGTCTTGCCACAGATGCACTGATTCAAAACTTGGGGTGGGAGAGCAAAAATGCGCATTTTTAACCAGCTCCCTGGGTGATTCTGGACCTTGTAAAGTTGAAGGTCAACTGATCTAAACATTTTTACCCAAAAGAAAGAAATAAACAAAAATCTAAGAGAGGTCACTTACAAAAGGCAATTCAATTTAGTCTCTCCTTCTCTCCCCCTTTAAGGAATGTAAAACAGTCAAGTGAGTTGCTTTAAAATTAGGACTGGGGGTCATAAAACTTTATTCGGTAGAGACAATAAATCCTGAAAAATAAATTCCAGTTTTATTTTATGTTCAGTTAGGGAGTGAGTGAAAGAGAAAGGAAGGGAAACAGTGAAGAAGTAAAGAAAAAAAGGAGAGAAAAAGAACAGGGGAATTAGCTTTTTTGAATAATTTTTATATAATAGAAATTAGAGGCACTGTTGTAAACATTTTATGTAGGTTATCAATTTTATCCAAGGAAGCAAGAGAATGATAAGAAAATGAGACTAAAATGACAAAGAGAGAGAGAGAGATGAGGAAAAATGGAGATAGAAAAATAATATATGACAGATATAGACAAAGAAAGGGACAGACACACAGAGAAAAACAAAGTTACAGAGTCAGAAAAATGCACAGAGATACCCAGAGGGATACAGAGAGAAACTGAGAACCACAGAGACACAGAGAAAAAGTTAAACACTGAATTCATTTGCTAGGTCTGCCATAATAAAGATTCACAGACTGGTTGGCTTAAACAACAGAAATTCATTCCCTCATAGTTCTGGAGGCTAGAAGGTGTTGGCAGGGTTGGTTTCTTCTGAAGCCTGTCTCCTTGGTTCATAAATAGCCATATTCTCCTTGTGTCTCACATGTTCTTTCCCTTGTATATGTCTGTGTCCAAATTTTCTCCTCATCACGATATCAGTTATATATTACCTGTGGAGGGTCGTGACTTCAAGTCATTCAGGTTCTTGGCATTTTGAACAAAGAATTGGACAAAACTCACAAACAAAGCAATGAAAGGACAGATTTATTGAAACGAAAGTACACTCTACAGAATGGGAGCAGGCTTGAGCGAGCAGCGGTTACAAAATTTTCTGGGGTTTAAATACCTGCTAGAAGTTTCCCATTGGTTACTTGCTTTATACCCTACGTAAATGAAGAGGTGGCCCACAAATGAAGTAGTAAAAGGCAACCAATCAGAGGCAGAAGTGAAGTTACAAAGTTACACCTCTATGCAAGTGAAGACTAGGCCTGTGACCAGTGATTCGTTGCAGGAGGGGACCAATCAGAGGTACTTTCCATTTCTCATCTGCAATGCAGAAGGTAGAGGTGGGTGGTGCAAAGGGAGTAGCCTCTGTCCCTTCCTTACTTGGGCATGAAAAGTTGGGATTTTCTTTTTTATTTAGTTCTAGGAAGTCAATGTGAATTGGCCTTAGGTTCTCTGTGTCCAGACCCTATAGTACTACCTCAGTACTCAATTAGAGCCCATCCCAGTGACCTCATTTTAATTTCATTAACTCTAAAAACCCTGTCTCCAAATACAGTCACATTCTGGGGTACTGAAGGTTAGAACTTCAGCATATGAATTTTGGAGAACAAAACTTATTCCATAACAGATACCAAGAAACAGAAGAAAAGATAGACCAAACTAAGGGATTGAGATAAGACTACTCAAAGAGGGAAAGATAGGAAGAGAGGCAGAACTGAAAAGAGAATCCTCAAATAAATTTTGAAGTCACTCTTAGTTGGGATCCCACTCTTTTGTCTGCTTAAGCAACAGAGTTCACAGCGTGAAACAATTTTGCTTCAAACCAGTCCTAAAGAACTCTCTATTCTTTTGAAATTTACCTTCAAGTTATAGTATTTTCAGTGATTTAGAGATTTCCTGTAGCACCACACACAATGAATATTTAGAGGTTTTTCAGACATTGTGTAATAGAGCCACTAATATTATATTATTAATAAGCCTCCAGTGTACAAAAAAAGAAAATATGTTCCTGTTTTCCATTGTCTAGAGTTAGAGGAAGATAAACAATAACTGAAAAACCTAAGGAATTCTTCCACTTCCTAGAGAGGTAAGCACAGAGTTGGAATGCTGGGTAAAAGACACCCCAACAGATAAGAAAGTGTCGTGCAGTAATTATTAAACATTTATGTGTACAAGAATCTTCCGAGGAGTTTACTAGAAATGTAGTTTGCTGTTAGACATCCTTAATGAATAAATCTACTGTAGTGTGTGTTATTCTGCATTTTTACTAGCAATCCAGGGGATTTGTACAAGTGGTCACCAAATAAAATGTTGAGAAACACAAACAAAATAAAAAGGCAACCTACAAATTTTTTTTAATTGCAAACTATATGTTTCATAAAGGGTTAATCTAAAGAATGTAAAAGAACCTCCTACAACTCAATAGGGGAAAAAAAAAATGAATAGTCAGATTTTAGAATTAAGGACTTGAATAGACATTTATCCAAAGAAGACAGACATACAAATAGCCAGCAGATATACAAACGGAGGTTCAATGTGACTAATTGTTAGGAAAATGCACATCAAATCCACAGTGAGAAACTTCACACCTATCAGGATGACTATTATAAACAAAAAGTTAAGTGTTGGTGATAATATAGAGAAGTTGGAGTTCTTGCACACTGTTGGTTGAATTCAAAATGGTACAACTGCTATGGAAAACAGCATAAAGCTTCCTTAAAAAATTAAAAGCAGGACTGTCATGGGATCCAGCCATTCCACTTCTGGGTATTTCTCCAAAAGAAGTGAAATCAAACCTCTTGTATTCATTGCAGCACTATTCACTGTGGCTAAGTTGAAGAAACAGTCTAAGTGCCCATTGAGGGATGAATGGATAGATAAAATGCAATGTATACTTATAACAGAATATTATGCAGCCTTAAAAAAGGAAATCCTGCCGTATGTGACAACATGGACAAACCCGGAAGATATTATCACTGAGTGAAATAGCCAGTGACAGAATGACAAAGGTTTCATGATTTCACTTATATGAGTTATCTAAAATAGTACAATTCATAGAATCAAGAGTGAAATGGTAGTTAAAAGGCTGGAAAGAGGAATAAATGGGGGATTATTAATCAACAAGCACAAAGATTCAGTCAAGCCAGAGGAAAAAGCTCTAAAAATCTGTTGAACAATGGTCTATCTATAAACCTTAATACTTAAAAGGAATACTTAAAAATCTAAAAGAGTAGATCTCCTGTTAAGTGTTCTTACCACAGTAAAATAAAATTCAACAAAAATAAACATAGAAATGCTGGAAAGGTTGAGAGCTTGGGGACTGGTCAAACTTTGACTCTGACAGTCATCATCCCTGTAACTCAATGACTCCTGCTCAGTTCCTTATCTGCACGGTGGGGATATGGATGTGGCTCAAAGGACTGTTGGAAAGATTATATAAAACTGAATAAAAAGAGGTGCTTAGCACACAGACACACAGTAAATTACAAGACACTCTAGAATTCTAATAAATTAAAGCACCTGTCCACTCCAACCCTTGTTCAATCAGATGTTTTATTTAAAACATATAATAAAATCATATGACCTTTTAATGCCTTAATGTAAATGCTGAAAAAAGAAAACAATTTTTTAAAAATTATATGACCTTCATTTTATGCAGACCAAAAAAAGAACCTAATGAGTGGAATTTTCCAAGACCAGAGTCCACTCTTCTAGTCAACATGTGAGTTGCTCTAAGCCCTGTCCTCTCCCAGAATATCCACACATAGACCCATCCAGTTCATACAAGCAGACTGCATGTCCTCTCTGCTACTCACTTAGGACCATAGTTCATGATTTATTTCCTTTGTACTCCCAGGAAGCTCAAATTTTACCTCCTCAGAGAGGCCCTCACTGCCTCCCTGCAATCGTCTACTTCTCCGCTGGCCAGCAATCACCTCATACCATCAACATTGTTACCTGTTGAGTTACCTCATTTACTTGCTTGTTTGTTTTCATTGTCTGCCCCACCTAGAATTTTAGTTCCACAAGGACAAGGACCTTTGTGTTATATGTACCCTAATATCAGAACTTAAAAATATGCCTGGCATGTAGTAAGCACGCAAAGAGTACTTGTCAAATGAGTAAGTGAATGAACGTGTGCGTTAATAAACTACTTACCTCACTAGACTGTCAGGAACATCTTACAAGAGAATGCTTTGTGAGCTGTTACATGGATGTAACCAACAAGTTATTGTTTCATCCCAGTGCCCATTTGAGAATTAAATATTCCTACCCAAGCAAAAGAAATTGGAACCAAAATACTCACTAGGTCTTAAATATGACAATATACTGTTCATGTACTATATTTATTCCTTTCCAAGGCTATAGATAATTCTGAAAGTTTAAGTCATGAAAATATACTTATAGGCTTAATACACATGCGTGCGCGCACACACACACACACACAGGCTTTAGCCTACACAATTACACTAAATTATCTTACATCTTGTTACCCTTAAGCGTGGAGGAGCTAATTGATGGAAGACATCCTCCTCTATCTTGAACACCAGTGTATCTGTCCTTACATGGAACCTGATTTGTAGAATGGAAGGAGTTGAATGTGGGCTAAAAGGCAAGCTATATATTTCTGTGTTTGTGTTCAAAGTTCCTAGAATGACCATTTCTCCTCTGCACACTACCTCTGGGCTTGTTTTGCATGTATCACCTCTTCCCAGCCCTGTTTCCCCTCACCTAATTCTTACTCATTCACTTCATTTTGGCTAACAGTCCAGTCATCAGAAAGCCTCTTCTGACCTTTACTTCCAGAAGGGGTAAGACTCCTCACTGATTTTTAAATTTTAATTTTTGTACATAGTAGGTGTCTATATTTATAGGATACATGAGATGTTTTGGTATAGACACGCAATGTGAAATAAGCACATTGTGGAGAATGGGGTATCCACATCCACCCCCTCAAATATTGATCCTTTGTGTGACAAATAATCCAATTACACTTTTAAAGTCATTACAGTTATTACTGACTATAGTCATCCTGTTCTGCTATCAAGTAGTAAGTCTTATTCATTCTTTCTAACTATTAGAACCTTCATTATACATAATTTGTCACTTGTTTTAATCACAGTTCTCCAGTAAAAACACAACCATTAGGATATATGGAAGAGGAGATTGATTACAGGAATTGGCTCACGCAATTATGGAGGTTGAGAAGTCCCAGAATATGCTGTCTGCCAGCTGGAGAACCAGGAAAGCTGACGGTAGAATTCAATCTGAATCCAGAGGTCCAGTATCCAAGGGCAGGAGAAGAGGGATGTCCCAGAAAGAGCAAATTCACCCTTCCTCCACCTTTTTGATCTATTCGGACCCTCAAAAGATTGAATGATGCCAAATCACATTGGTGAAGACGAGCTTCTTTACTCAGTCTACTGCTTCCAATGCTAATCTCTTCTGGAAATACCTCCTACCCATGCCCAGAAATAATATTTTACCAGATATCTGGGTATCCCTTAGCCAAGTCAAGTTGATACAAAAAATTAACCATGACACCTGCCTGCCATGCTTTAAAATAATAATGAACTTAGTAATTTCTGTAACTTCAACATTCCAGCCTCTGTCAGAGTCTCTCTTCAGCAACCCCTCAGGAAAGGAAGAAATTTGAATGGATTTCCAACATCATAACCTATGATGGCCCAAAGTTCTCTCCCCCAGATTTCTGAGAGTCCCAGAGCTCATTTCTTGGTGCTTTTCTCTGTTTCTCTCATGCATGAACTTGAAGAACAGCAGACTAATGTACTCTGCACTCATCCTGCACAAATGTTGTGGCTAACACAAGAGGTCAACACACTACCAGCAGCCCGTGTTAGTTACTGGTATAACTTATGGAAAGCTTGGGAGATACACAAGGAAGGTCTGTTAACACCATTTCTATTTGTGATAATAAACAGACCCTCCATCACCTCATTGTATCCCCCACCAACTTCCCCTATCCACCCCCCTCTCATCTTGGCATAAACAGAAATTCTTTTCTTATGGGAAGGGCAGTTAATCCAACTCCTAGGTGATTTCTGTTCTCAAACTGGAATCATCAAGTTTTTTAAAGTAAATATAATGCTCATTATTTTTTGAAGCCCAAAGCTGCTTTCAGAGTTTGCTTTGCTCTGGGATTTTTTTTTTTTCTCAAGACAGAGTCTTGCTCTCACTCTGTCCCTGGCTGGGGTGCAGTGGCCCGATCTTGGCTCACTGAAGCCTCTGCCACCCAGGTTCAAGCAATTCTCATGCCTCAGCCTCCCAAGTAGCTGGGATTACAGGCGTCCGTCACCACACCCAGCTAATTTTTGTCTTTTTTGTGGAGACATGTTGGCCAGGCTGGTCTCAAACTCCTGACCTTAAGTAATTGGCCTGCCTCAGCCTCCTAAAGCGCTAGGATTATAGGCATGAGTCACCACGCTTGGCCTGCTCTGGTTTTGACGGTTTTGCCAAAAAGTGATGGGCAAGGATGTTCCTACTTGTTTGTGAAAGAGACAGTTTTCTCTCCAGGGTGATTGGCAAGAGGTGTGTGGAAGACTCCTGGCCTTCCAAGTCCTACATCCATTCGAAAGTACCAGAAGCTACTGTCCCCTATCCTACTCAACATTTCAAATCCACATGGGGCAAGTTAACTAACCTCTCTTGGCCTCAGTTTCCTCATTTGTCAAAACGGGGTGATGATGCCAGCCTTATGAGGATTACATTCCACTTCCTTTTCCCAGAGACCTCATTTGATTCTCTACACAAAGACAGATGGTAAGCGTGTGAGGCTGGAAATGGTCCCTGAGTGCTATGAAAGGCCATATGCCAAGATGAACCTGAATTTTTCTTTGCAAATGGCTTTGACTCAATGGGACAGGGTGCACCAACTCAGAGCCCAGGAATCTGGGCGGAGGATGTTTGAAAAGACAACGATCTTCATGGTGCTAACCCTTAAAAGAAAAAGAAACCATTGCAGACAGCAAAGTGCCCTGCTCCTCATTTCCCCTCCAGCTTATGATTTGAGCAATGATGCAGACTGCCATCTTCTCTATCAGAACCCATTCACCCATTGCTAAGTCTGAAAAAGATGTCTTTAACCTTCAGTTTTAGGAAGTAGCTTGGTGCTCTGTCCTTCCGCACGGAATACAACTTTACTCTGTTTTTGAAAAGAACGGAATGGTGGCCACACTAACTGGGGTTATGGCTCCTCCAGCCCTCCCACAAAGTCCAGAAATACCGTGAATTTTCTGCCTCCTGCTCCAGCCCCTTCCAAACCACCAGGATTTGCGTACTGCTGCTGTCCCTCAGGAAACAGTCTTTCAGCCTCAAGCATGATTTATTAATTTCACTGCTTTGGCGAGGTCATTTATCAAAATTCCCTCAACAGTTCAATTAGGAATGGCCTGCCTCCCAAATTGGGGTTGGTGTTCTCATCTCCCGTAGCCAGCTTGTGGTCTGCAGAGCTGCCTTGACCACCCTCGGTTTGGGGAGTACCAGATGAAATCAATCACACCTCCCACTTATCGACTTCACAATTTTCGCTGCAAGAAAGCACCACCGAGGAGATGGGGCAGATAAATGTTTTCCCTTTTCCACAGCACACCTGATTATTGCTCCTGCAGAACCAAAGGATGGGACTTCAGCCCTCCACCTACAGTGCCCTCAACCACTCTGCATCCCAGATCCAGCTCACCTTGGGAAATCAGGGGTATGTGGAGACCTTCCTCCCGGTTCAAGCCCTCATCTCTTTTTTCGTTACTGGTGACTCTGCCTCCCTCTTCCACACCACCCCCTCCAAACTCATTTGCATTCAACAGCCTGAGGAATAATTTTAAATGCAAATCGGATCTTGCTGCTTTCCTACTTAAACCATCAATGGCTCCTTCTTGCCTCAATGAGAAGACCCAAATACCTAAACACCGAGGTCAAGTCTCTTTGGATTCTAAGCTCCACAATATCTCCATTTTTCAGAACAGCGCATGGCCCAAATGACTATCTCCAGACTGAATAAACCTGGTCTCTGTTCTCTCCTCAGTCTTACCTCTCTCTCTTTATACTTCTCAGTTTATTCTTAGCAACACCACCTGCTGACCATTCCTCCCACAAACCATACTGATTCTCACCTACTCCTCCTTTTTCATGTTTTTTCCCAAATTTTTATTGTGTTAAAATACACATAATACAAAATGCACCATCCTAGCCTTTTGTAAGGATGCAGTTCAGTGGTATTAAATACATTCACATTGTTGGGCAACCAATCTCCAGAACTCTGAACTCTTTTCATCTTGTAACACTGAAACTCTGTATCTACTAAGCAGTAACTTCCCTTTCCCCAGTCCCCCCAGCTCCCGGCAACCTTCATTCTACTATCTGCCTCTATGAATTTGACTATTCTAAGTATCCCTGTGTAAGTGGAATCATACAGTATGTGTCACTTATTTCCCTTAGCATAATGACCTCAAGGTTCATCCATGTTGTAGCGTGTCAGAATTTCCTTCCTTTTTAAAGCTGAATTACATTCCATCGTAGGGATAAACAACATATTGCTAATCCATTCATCTTTCAGTGGACACTTAGATTGATTCCACATTTTAACTATCATGAATGATGCTGCTGTGAGAACTCTCTTGAAAAAAAAAATCAGAACTTCCTGCTTGAAGTGTCTCCTTTTCAGATAGCACCTGCTTATTACTTCATTCCTGGCCATCACCTCTTTCGGAAGGTTCCTCCTGCAGCCCAGCCACCATATCGAACTAGGGACCTCTCATTCCACAACACTCTGAGCACAGCCTGATGATACCAACGCGGACAGGAGGCAGGGAAATACTGGATAGAAAAAGGTGGTTCCCTGGCAAAAGTGCCACTCTCAAGCCTGGAAACCACAGCCCTAAATGAGAACAGTTATCCCTGTTTAACAGTTATCCCTGTTTTCCTTCCCAAATGTTGCCTTTTATGGCCCACCCCACCCACCTATCCTGTGCCCATACAAACCCCAGACCTCAACTAGCAAGTGACCGAACGTCAACACAAGAAGGAGCAACTGAGCATTGGAGACTACAGATACACGGCTTAACTTCAGACAGTGTGACTTCAGAGAGCAGAAGGCAGGGCTTCAGGGAAAGATCACCTTCTTCCCATACCATCCCCTTTCCAGCTCCCCTTCTGCTGAGAGCCACTTCTACTGCTTAATAAAATCCTTTGCATTCATGACCTTTCAAATATTTGTGTGACCTGATTCTTCCTGGATGCCAAACAAGAAGGCAGGGTGTAAAATGTTGTCACCCTGACTTTCCACTGAGCTGGTTAACACTTTGCTGTGCGGGGGCAGAAACTGCTAAAAGAGCATTAATTGTAACACACCCCTAGACGCTGCCATGGGGCTGGAGCCCAAAAGCACTCACCCTGGCCCTGGCACCTGCTCACCTGCATGCTTGCACTTCTGCAAGAAGTTTGAGCATGGCAGTGGCAGCAGTTGAGTAAGTGAGCCACATCCCTGTCACAAGTGCCATAAAGGGGTCAAGGGAACTCTCCTCTCTCAATAACAGGGCCACAGCAGAGAGCAAGGACCACTGTGCCTCATCCAGTTCTGTTTCCCCAGCACTTTGTACAGTGTTGATGTGCAGAGTTTCCACCGAAGTCTTCAAGTCCACCCGTACCTCTGCAGTACTTCTCTCAAGGACTTTGGGGCTAATGTTCCTTAGTTACTATTTCAGTTTTCCACTTTCTTTTCAAACACAAACAACACCATTTTCTTTGTTTCATAGAACTATGTTCTTACAGATGGTGTGTTTTAATTTTCTTCTTTGTAAAATAAGCTGGCATGACAAGGAGCTGTTTGAAATGTAGGGAGGGAGAAAAGATTTCCAAACTCATGGAATGAAATGAGATGGGAGATTGTGAAAACCCAGTGCACAGGATGGTGAAATGGCTCTGTAGTGTGCTCTAGCTGACTACGTGTTTTTATTTATTTATTTATTTATTTATTTAACTTTTAGGTTCAGAGGTGCATGTGCAGGTTTGTTATATAGGTAAACTTGTGTCATGGTGCTGTGTTGAACAGATTATTTTATCACCCAGGTACTAAGCCTAGTACCCATTAGTTATTTTTTCTGATCCTCTCCTTCTTCCTATCCTCCACTCTCCAATAGGCCCCAGTATGTGTTGTTCCCCTCAACGTGTCCATATGTTCTCATCATTTAGCTCCCACTTAAAAGTGAGCACACTATCCTTAGCAAGCTAACGCAGGAAAAACCCTCCGCTTTTAAAGAGATGGCCAAGAGGAAGAAAGTCTCGTCTCAAATTACTTCTATGCATTTTCTCCTCCAAAAGGCAGCCTAGGTCCTACTATGTCACAGTTTTCTTTCTCAGAAAAAACATGGTCTGTGTTCCCTAGGAAGGAAAAACTCTTAAAAATGCACCCCCGGTCAGGCATAGTGGCTCATGCCTATAATCCCAACACTTTGGGAGGCTGAGGCAGGTGGATCACGAGGTCAAGTTCAAGACCAGCCTGACCAACATGGTGAAACGCCATCTCCTAAAAATACAAAAATTAGCCGGGTGTGGTGGCACACACCTATAATCCCAGCTACTTAGGAGGCTGAGGCAGGAGAATAGCTGGAACCTGGGAGCCAGAGATTGCAGTGAGCTGAGGTCGCGCCATTGCTCTCCAGCCTGGGTGACAGAGCAAGACTCCATCTCAAAAATAAAATAAAATAAAATAATAAAATAAATGCACCCTCTGCCTCTTCACTGACCACAAAACGTGTCAGACTTCTTCCACTCTTCTTCAACCCCAGGATGAATGTTCATCCCTTCACTGAACTCATCCCCAGGAGTTTGGGGGCCTTTGCTTCTCTTTTCCAGACCGGTGTTAATTAGCCATTTAGGAAATCTAGATGTTGGCTCCAAAATTTCTGTACCCCTTCCTCCAAGAGGCCCTGTGAGAGTCTTACATAAACAGGGCTCTGAATGACTCGTCCAGGTAATCTCACCATGCAGATTAAGCCCCCACAGTGATTCTCATGATAGTAATACTCCACACTTCCAAGTTATTGCACTTTTAGTTCATTCATCCTTTCAATAGCTATTTATTACTTATGGAGTGCTTACGCCAAGCAAGGCGTTGACATTGACGATAGGGAATCAGCAACTTTACAAAAAGCAAAAGTGTTGACACATGGACTCCCCTGCTGTTATGAGCTGGTTTAAAGTCCTTGGTCTAGAGGCATCTCTTAACTAGTCTCATCTTGACCCCTTAAACCTATTGACCAATTCAGATTCTTTAACCTGACCGTATGTGAGGCTCTGTAGACAAGTTTCCAGTGCTTGAATCCTAGGTCAATCCACTCTGGGGAATTAATTTCCCCACTTCATATAGGGTAGCCTTTGAAATCTGACTTTACCATTGAGCTTGATAAACAGTGAGAAGAGACCAAATCTTCAAGAAATCAGGGCATGAATTCACTGTAATTAAATAGCAATTTGTACATGAAATTCTTAAATCCTTGTGTTATCTGCTTGAAGGCAGACACCAGGTCTCTCTTATCCACCATCATAGCCTAGCACTGCACAAAGTAAGTCTTCAGTAAATATTTATTGAATGACTAAGCAAAAGAATGAATCAGTGTGTTCTGGGGCCCTCGCCATCTTAGCTTGACTCTGATGTATCTCTTCTCAGATAGAGCTTATTCCATTTTGACCCTCACAGCAAAGATCCCCACAAGTTTATTCATTGCAGTTCAAGTCACAGGGCTGGTGCAAGCAGCAGTGACCTGTTGGTAATGCCACTGCACATTGATGGACTTCCATAGTAATTCAACATTATTATGTGTCAAATATAATTTATGGTTTAATACAATGCCAGTTTTATAACTGCATTATTGCTATATATTTACATTTGGAAAAAATGAATAAATCACAGTGAAATTTTCCACTTTGAAGGACTTCATCTGGGATTAAGTGCTGAGACAATCCAGGTTGTATTTTCTGGGGCCGCTCCAGGCTTGAAAATCGACCAGAATCAGTTAATTGTTTTCTATTGCATACACTTTTGTAATCTATTTGCTATCCTTTTATCTTAAATTTCCCCACTGTGCAAGGGGCATTAATCCTCTACCTTTAGGAATGCAGGAGCCCTTGGAAAGCCAGCAGTACTTCAGAGAAAGCCATCGTCTCCTCAGACATCACCCTTACTACTATAAAACATTAAAGCAATGCCCAAAACATTATATAAAGGCTTCATTCATATCACTCATGCTCTTCTATTAGTTGGGCTTTGTTGCTGTTGTTGTTGTTGTTGATTTGCTTATTTTTCAGCCAAAAATTTATCAGGTATACCTTTTCCTCACAATAGAGATATATTTATTTTAATGTAGGTATTTGATTTATGTGCACACTGTAATGTATACATATTCCTGTCCCTTATTATGGACACTTTACATTTTTTTCTAATTTCTCATTATAAACAACATCGCAAAGAACGTCTTTGGACAACTGTTTGCACACTTGTGCATTTTTATTTCATTCAGGAAAACCCCTAAATACTTTTCAGAGTCAAGAGGTGAAACTTTTTTTAAAAATAACACTTTTTTGGCTGGGCGTGGTGGCTCAGGCCTGTAATCCCAGCACTTTGGGAGGCCGAGGCAGGCAGATCATGAGGTCAGGAGATCGAGACCATCCTGGCTAACACAGTGAAACCCCGTCTCTACTAAAAAAAAAAAAAAAAAAAAAAATACAAAAAATTAGCCAGGTGAGGTGGCAAGGCAACTGTAGTCCCAGCTACTCGGGAGGCTGAGGCAGGAGAATGGCGTGTGAACCCGGGGGGCGAAGCCTGCAGTGAGCCGAGATTATGACGCTGCACTCCAGCCTGGGCAACAGAGCGAGACTCTGTCTCAAAAATAAACAAATAAATAAAAATAACACTTTTTTTTTAAAGGGCATACTATGCCTCAGTATTGGTTGACACAAAAATTTCTATTAAATTCTGACACCCACTCAGATGTCACCTCCTCTACACAACCCCCCTTGATTTCTCCACTGCTATGCCATTGGCAGAATTAACTACTACTACTGTTTAGCTATCTTAATATCTTATAAGTCTTTATGTAAAAGCCTTGTTCTCCAGAATAAATTAATCACTTACACATCTCTCCACACTATTGGGCTATGAACTCCTACAGGGAAGATGTGTCGTACCATATTTATGTATGTAATCCAAATGTCTGATACATAATAGGTGTCATATGCAATCAAAATACTGTTGGGGAATTATTGGAAGAGCTACCACATTCTAAGTTTCCAATGCACAGTCTTGTAGGCGATAGAAAAGTACCCTATGAGAAGCCACTAAAAGATTTTAAGCAGGTTGTTCTCTGAAGTAATTCCTATGTGTGTGTATGTATGTTTCATAATTGATTGAATTATTTCCTCTTTTCCTTTCTTTTCTGCCTTTCCCTTAATTTTCTCCCCCTCTGCCTTTCAGAACTAGTTGTCTGACCTCTTGAAATGACGTAACCATTCTCAAAATAGGGGAGAAACGGAAGGTAGTTCCCAAGGTAGCCCCATGCTACAGAGGATCCCTCAGCAGGGACTGGATTCCACAGAGTTGCCAGCATAGAGGTGGAAGTGCAGGGGGCTCCTGAGGCTCCTCAAAGGTCCTGGGTCCCCAGCAGTGAAAGCTCACCTTGGCCTCTGGGAGGGGTAACAGCAGTTTGACTTTGGCACACCTTTCTCTCTCTTACTTCCTTCTTTCCATATCTAAACCATCACCAAGTGCTCCCGATATAATCTTAAAATGGCTCAAATCCATCCACTTCTCTTCAACTCCACAGCTACCTCCCCCGTCCAAGCTGCCACCATCTTTCACCTGAATGTCTTTCATAGGCTCTTCACTGGTCTCCCTGCTTGCCCCTCCAATTAGTTCCTCATCATGGAGTCAGAATAAACTGAGAGAAGAGAAGAAGAAGTGGGAGGGGAGTGGAGGGGAGGGTAGAGCAGAGGAGAGGAGGAGAGGTGAGAAACTGTGGGGTTAGCAAAATAATTTTAAAATGTATCTGCTACCTATTGGGTACAATGTACACTATTCAGATCATGGATACACTAAAAGCGAGACTTCACCGCTGTGCAGTATATCCATGTAACGCAACTGAACTGTACCCCTAAATCCATAAAAATAACTTAATTTTTAAAAATTAAAATAAAATAAAATGCAGCTTCTCACCTGCATTTTTTGTTCCTTCTTCATAAACCCTATTTAACTTAACCCTTAAGTTAACCCTTAAGTTAACTTAACCCTATTAAGGGTTAAGTTAAATAGGTATATGGTTTATTAACAATTAAATAGTTAACCCTATTTAACTTCATGTACCCTATTTAGCCATGTTATCCACAAAGAAACATACCACTATATTGGGCAGTTCAGTTTTATGCTTACCTTTCAATAAACTAGTATAACTAGTATACTAGTATACAATTGTATAACTAGTGTACAATTTTAAGTATTTTTACTGACTAAAAACATCCAACTGTAGAATTTTTTTTATCTTGCTTTTCAGAATTGTTGTGTTCCCAGAAATTTATCTTTGGGTAAATCCATTGTCTCATCAACTTCCACTAAGAAATTGAAGAGAAATTCCAAAACGGAGACGGAGAAACCTTCAGAAGCCAAAGTCAAAAACTTTTATAAAAGAGGGGTTTCTAATCACGGGCAACTTTGTGGCACAGAGCTCCTTCCTTTATTCCAGATGGTTCTGAGCTGTGTATGGGTCCTTCTCTTTCCTCTGTGGCCTCATAGAGGGGAGTCCAGAAACCATGGCTGGCTCAGCAATTCCACTTGCTATGCCAGAGATTAAAGACATAACAAGAACTAGGATTCATAAGTTATGGAAATGTAAGCTCTCAGTTCCACAAAGAGCAAGTCTAGAGAAGGCAGAAGCTAGGAATAGATGTTGACATTACAGATCAAGTTTTTGGAGAAAATAAAATCATGTTGGGATCAAACAGGGTCTGGTTCTCAAATACAACTTGGCTTCACTTAGCCAATTTATTTTTAATTTTTTTACTCTTTTTCAAAAAATATTTTTAGTTTCCATAGCTTTAGGGATACAAGTGGTTTTGTTTACGTAAATGAATTGTACGGTGGTGAAGTCTAAGATTTTATTGCACCTGTCACCCAAGTCATGTACATCGTATCAAATAGGTACATTTTCATCCCTCACCCCCTTCCCACATTCCCCCTTCTGAGTCCCCAGTGTCCATTATACCACTCTGTGTGCCTTTGGGTACCCATAGCTTAGCGACTGTTTATGAGTGAGAACATGCAGTATCTGGTTTTTCATTCCTGAGTTACTTCACTTAAAATAGTGGCTTTCTGTTCCATCCAAGTTGCTGCAGAAGATATTATCTTGTTCTTTATTTTAATGGCTGAGTAGTATTCCACTACATATATTTAACATTTTCTTTATCCACTAATTGGTTAATAGGCAGTTAGGTTGATTCCAAATCTTTGCAACTGTGGATTGCACTGCAGTAAATGTATGAGTCCAGGTGTTTTTTAAATAGTGACTTCTTTTTGGGGGGATACCCAGTGGTGGGATACCCAGTGGTGGGATTGCTGGATCAAATGGTAAATCTACTTTTAGTTCTTTGGGAAATTTCCATACTGTTTTCCACAGAGGTTGTACTAATTTACATTGCTACCAGCTGTGTATAATTGTCTCCTTTTCACAACATCCATGTCAATATCGATTGTTCTTTGACTTTTTAATAATGGCTGTTCTGGCTGAGGTAAGGTGGTATCTTATTGCGGTTTTAATTTGCATTTCCCGGATGATTAGTGACTGATACGGCTTGACTTTGTGCCCTCACTCAAATCTCGGTGTCGAATTGTAATTCCCAGTGTTGGAGGAGGGCCCTGGTGGGAGATGATTGGATCACGGGGATTGGATCACGGCAAAACAGGATCAGGTGATCCGCTCACCTCAGCCTTTGAAAGTGCTGGGATTACAGGCGTGAGCCACCGTGCCTGGCCCTGATTTGTGTATATCGATTTTGTAACCTGAGACGTTACTGAATTCATTTATCATTGCACATGAATTGTTTTTTTCTAATTCTGTGAAAAAATATTGCTGGTATTTTGATAGGAATTTTTATAGTTTCTCAGAAATTTTACAGTTCCCCCTTGCTGTTCTCGTGATAGTGAGTAAGTTCTCAGCGGATCTGGTTGTTTGGAAGTGGGAAGCACTTCCCCTTTGCTCTCTCTGTCTCCTGCTCCAGGATATGAAGATGTGCTTGCTTCCCCTTCGCCTTTTGCCGTGATTGTAAGTTTCCTGAGACCGCCCAGCCATGCCTCCTGTACAGCCTGCAAAACTGTGAGTTGATTAAACCTCTTTTCATTATAAGTTACCTAGTCTTAGGTAGTTCCTTATAGCAGTGTGAGAATGGACCAATACAGTAACAGACATTTTTTTTTTTCATATATTTGTTGGCCATTTGTATATCTTCTTTGGAGAAAGGTCTATTCATGTCCTTTGCCCACTTTTTAACAGGATTGTTTTTTCTTACTGATTTGATTTGTTTGAGTTCCTTGTAGATTCTGGATATTAGTCCCTTGTCAGTTACATAGTTTGCAAATATTCTGCAGGTTGTCTGTTTACTCTGATGGTTATTTCTTTTGCTAAGCATAAGCGTTTTAGTTTAATTATATCCCATTTATTTGTTTTGTTTTATTTATTTTATATCAAAAATGAAAGTGAAGTTCTCTGGACTGGTTTTGACCATTTTTAAAAATTATTATTATTTCAATAGTTTTTGGGGAACAGCTGGTGTTTGGTTACATGGATGAATTATTTAGTAGTGATTTCTGAGATGTTGGTGCCCCCATCACCTGAACAGTGTACACTGTACTAAATGTGTAGTCTCTTATGCCTCACCTCCTCCCACTCTTCCCCCAGAGTCCCCCAAGTCCATTCTTATGCCTTTGCATCCTCATAGCTTAACTCCCACTTACAAGTGAGAATATATGATGTTTGGTTTTCCATTTCTGAGTTACTTCACTTAGAATAATGGACTCCAATTCCATCCAAGTTGCTGCAAATGCCATTATTTTGTTCTGTTTTATGACTGAGTAGTATTCCATGGTATGTATGTATCACATTGTCTTTATCCATTTGTTGATTGATGGGCATTTGGGCTGTTTCCATATTTTTGCAATTGCAAATTGTTCTGCTGTAAACATGCATATGCAAGTGTCTTTTTTCATATAATGACTTATTTTCCTCTAGGTAGATGCACAGTAGTGGGACTGCTGGATCAAATGGTAGATCTACTTTTAGCTCTTCAAGGAATCTCCATACTGCTTTCCATAGTGATTGTACTACTTTACATTCCAATAAGCAGTATAACAATGTTCCCTTTTCACACATGTATGCCAATATTTATTATTTTTTTGATTTTTTAAATTATGGCCATTCTTGTAAGGGGAAGGTGGTATCACATTATTTATTTTTATTTTTTGTTGTATTTGCTTTTGAGGTCTTAGTCATAAATCCTTTCTGTAGGCCAATACCCAGAAGAGTTTTTCCTAGATTTTCTCAAAGAATTTTTACAGTTTCTCACATCTTAGATTTAGGGCTTTAATCCACCTTAAGTTTTGTATATGGTTAGTGATAGGAATCCAGTTTCATTCTTCTACATAGGATTATCCAGTTTTCCCAGCTCCACTTATTGAATACATTGTCTTTTCCCCAATTTATGTTTTTGTATGCTTTGTCAAATATCAGTTTGTTGTAAGTATTTGGCTTTATTTCCGGGTTACCTATTCTGTTCCATTGATCTATGTATCTACTTTTATACCAGTACCATGCTGTTTTGGTTACTATAGCCTTGTAGTATAATTTGAAGTTGGGTAATGTAAACCCTTCAGATTTACTCTTTTTGCTTATAATTGCTTTGGCTATTTGGGGTTTTGGTTCCATATGAATTGTTTTTTTCTAATTCTGTGGAAAAATATTGTTGGTATTTTGATAGGAATTGGACTGAATCTGTGGATTGCTTTAGGCAGTATGGTCATTTTCATATTGATTCTTCCAATCCATGAGCATGGGATGTATTGCCATTTGTATGTGTCATCTATGATTTCTTTTAGCAGTGTTCTGTAGTTGTTTTTATAGAGATCTTAACTTCCTTAGTTAAATATATTCCTAGGTATTTCATTAGTTTTGGAGCTATTGTGAAAGGAATTGAGTATGGATTTGATTCTCAATTTGGTCATTGTTGGTGGATAGCAGTGTTACTGATTTTGTTTTTTGTTTTGTTTTGTTTTTTAGACAGAGTCTCACTCTGTCGTCCAGGCTGGAGTGCACAATCTCAGCTCACTGCAACCTCCACCAACCGGGTTCAAGCAATTCTCCCTGCCTCAGCCTCCCGAATAGCTGGGATTTCAGGCACCTGCCATCAAGCCCAGCTAAGTTTTGTATTCTTTTAGTAGAGACGGAGTTTCGCCATGTTGGCCAGGCTGGTCTCAAACTCCTGACCTCAGGTGATCTGCTCGCCTCGGCCTCTGAAAGTGCTGGGATTACAGGCATGAGCCACCATGCCTGGCCCTGATTTGTGTATATCGATTTTGTAACCTGAGACTTTACTGAATTCATTTATCAAATCTATAAATAGATAGGAGTCTTTTGGAGTAGTCTTTAGGGTTTTCTAGGTATACCAATCTGTTCTCATGCTGCTAATAAAGACATTCCCAAGATTGGGTAATTTACAAAGGAAAGAGGTTTAACTGACTCACAGTCCCACATGGCTGGGGAGACCTCACAATCATGGCAGAAGGTAAAGGAGGAACAAAGTCACATCTTACATGGTGGCAGGCAAGAGAACATGTGCAAGCAAACTCCCCTTTATAAAACTATCAGATGTTGTGAGACTTATTCATTATTACAACAACAGCATGGGGAGAATCCACTCCCATGATTCCATTACCTCCCACTGGGTCCCTACTATGACGTGTGGGAATTATGGGAGCTACAATTCAAGGTGAGATTTGGGTAGGGACACAGCCAAACCATAACACCATTATATCATCAACAAACAGCAACAGTTTGACTTTCCCTTTACCGATTTGGATACCCTTTATTTCTTTCTCTTGTCTGATTGCTCTGGCTAGGGCTCCCAACACTATGGTGAATAGAAGTGGCAAAAGTGGGCATCCTTGTTTTGTTCCAGTTCTCAGAGGCAGTATTTTCAACTTTTCCCTGTTCAGTAGGATGTTGGCTGTGCATTTGTCATATATGGCTTTTATTATTTTTAGGTGTATTCTTTTTATGCCTAGCTTTTTAAGAGTTTTTAATCATAAAAGGATGCTGGATTTTATCAAATGTTTTTCTGCCCTCTATTGAGAGTTTTTGTTTTTAATTCTGTTTATATGATGAGTCAAATGTATTGACTTGTGTATGTTGAACCATCCATGAATCACTGAAATGAAACTCAGTTGATCATAGTGAATTATTATTTTTATGTGCTGTTGGATTCAGGAGGCTAATATTTTGTTGAGGATTTTTGCATCTATATTTATCAGGGATATCATTCTGTAGTTTTCTGGGTTTTTTTGTTGTTGTTGTTATGTCCTTTCCTGGCTTTGTTACCAGAGTGATACTGGCTTTGTAGAATGAGTTAGAGAGAATTCCCTCTTTCTCATTTTCTTTTTTTTTTTTTTAATAGTTTCAGTAGAATTGGTACTAATTCTTCTTTGGATGTTTGGTAGAATTCATCTGTGAATCTGTCTGGCCCTAAACTTTTTTGTTAGCATGGTTTTATTATTATGATTACTGATTCAATCTCATGACTTGTTGTTGGTCTGTTCAGGATTTCTGTTTCTTCCTGATTCATGCTAGAGGAGTTGTACGTTTCCAGGAATTTTTCCATTTACTCTAGAGTTTCTAGTTTGTATGCATAGAGGTGTTCCTAGTAGTCTTAAATGATCTTTTGTATTTCTGTGGTGTCTGTTTTAATGTCTTTATTTTCATTTCTAAGTGAACTTATTTAAACCTTCTCTCTTCTTTTTTTGGTTACTCTAGCTAGTGATCTATCAATTTTGTTTGTCTTTTCAAAGAACCAGCTTTTTGTTTCATTGATCTTTTGTATTTGTTTGCTTGTTTGTTTCAGTTTTGGTTAGTTTTACTCTGATCTTAGTTATTTCTTTTCTTCATATAGCCTTGGGTTTGGTTTGTTCTTGTTGCTCTAGTTCCTTGCGGTATGATATTTGGTTGTCAACTTGTGATCTTTCAGATTTTTGATGTGGGTGTTGAGTGCAGTAAAGTTTCTTATAAGCCAATTTAACAGTCCTCAGGCTGGACTGCACCACTGAAAACATCTCACATTCTATTCTATGGTCAACCTTCCTCATTCTAGAAAGGAATGCACTTAGCCAAATATATAATAAAAAGTTTCTAACCAGGCATGATGGCTCAGATCCTTAACCCCTGCACTTTGGGAGGCCGACATTGAAGGATGACTTGAGGGCAGGAGTTCAAGACCATCCTGCCAACATAGTGAAACCTTATCTCTACAAAAACTAAAAAAATTAAAAATCAGTCAGGCATGATCATGCGCACCTGTAGAATCAGCTACTCAAAGGCTGAGGTAGGAGGATCACTTGAGCCTGGAGGTCAAGGCAGCAGTGAGCCATGATCACACCACTGCACTCCAGCCTAGGTGACAGAGCGAGACCCCGTCTCAAGAAAAAAGGAAAAGAAAAGTTTCTAGCTTCCGTTTAATGTCCTCAAGTAGTAAAAACCACACAACATATTTTGGGAAGGTATTCAATGGCTTAACCCCTTTAAAATTGCCAACAAGACAATGTTTCTTCTCTAGCCCAAATTTCCCATGCTGTTATTTAAGCCTGTTTTATTATTTATTATGATTACAAATTCAAGGAAATTTGAATGTATCCCCTTATTTCAGAATATATAAAAAATAATCTGCCTTGCGAGAAATGTAAGGTTTGATCATTTAATAGTCTTTTCTTCAGTGTCACAAATGAATTTTACTTAGAATCCTGGAATTTGAAAGTAGGAAAATACTTGAAAAAAAAAAATTTCTGATGCATCATACTTTTTTCAAATGAGGATACAGGATCAGAGAGGGAAAAACACAGGCTTAAGGACACATAGCATCAGCATAATAGAAACTCCTTCAAGTCTCCCTCATAGCACACCATTGCTTTCCCCTTTATCTCATTTCTTTGATAGACACCTAATTGCTACCACTGATTAAAAGAAGTATCAGTCTCATTTTACGACCAAAAAAGGAGAGGATACTCATTGTCATTGTACAATTTATGAGGTCGTGGTTAGATTCATTACTTGAAGATCAGTGGGTATAATTAGTGACCCAAATTCAAGTAGATAAAACAGTTGGGCCCTTGTTTAAAATCTTGTCTTAAAATTGAGTAATTTCCCCTGCTCTAGACGCAGTGCCTCTGAGGGTCATATTTAATGATCATACATCCCAGTGTGAAGTGACCCCAGGAGAACAAGAAAAGACTTTGTAAATTGCACTCTAACTAATTTGCCCATAAGCTGGCATTTCCTCTTCCACCTTGCACGTTATATCAAGAGCCATTCATAATGATTCCTATATTTATACAATATTTTGTGCTAATCAAAATGTTTCTCAGTGGGTTCATGCCTGGGACATGACACTCAATCAATAAATATTTGTTAAAATCACTTGAATTAAACTGCGTGAGTGACATCTCATTTTATCTTACTAGCAAGTTGGAGTGGTGGTACATAGAGTAGATGTTACATTCCCCATTTTACATAAAAACAGGAATTGAAGAGTCCTTGGGTCCCTGAACCTTGATTTTCAGATTTTAATTCCAGCTTCTACTCTCTCTTCCTCATTTTCTCCTGGGTAGTGAGGTAGAGTTCAGGCTATTGAATTTTAGAAGAAAAAAAAATGTGAAACAATGCTTTCTCCAAAGAAAGAATTTATAACCTGTGCACTCAAAGTTCTTCTGCAGGATGAAAAACTTTTCAAAATAACTTTTTAGGGTCAAGGTCATGATCTCTCCCTCAAACAATCTACAAGCAAAACTGAAAACAGATTTCTAGAGATGATGAGAAGAAGATGATGATAAGACCTTGGGGGCAGTTACAAATTTATAACATTTTGAACAGAAAGAGCATGGGAGATCTTCTAGCTCCAGTCTTGTGACAGGTGAGAACCCCAAGGTCCACCGAAGTTCAGTGACTTAGCCAAAATCACACTGCAAGGAAATGTCAGAGCTGGACTAGAATCCTGTCTTGAGACATACTTCTTTAATATACCACCCCCTCTTTCTCAGATGTATCTTTAGACCAGGGTTTCTCAAACTTAGCACTACTGACATTTGGGGCCAGAAATCCCGTGTTGTTGGGGGCTGCTCTGCGCATTGTAGAATGTTTAGCAGCATTCCTGATCTCTACCCAACAGATGCCAGAAGCACTGTCACCCCAGCTGCGACAACCAAAAATACCTGCAGACTTTGCCAAATGTTCCTCAGGGAGGGCAAAATAGCCTCCAGTTGAAAAACACTGGGACAGATCAGAGCACCCCCTAGGGTATGTCCGTTTACTCTGACCACTGTTTCTCTTTCTTTCTCTTTCTTTTCTTTCTTTCTTTCTTTCTACCTCAGATCATCAGGCATTAGATTCTCATAAGGAGTGTGCAACCTAGATCCCTCACATACGTAGTTCACAATAGGGTTCACGTTCCTGTAAGAATTTTAATGCCGCTGCTGATCTGACAGGAGGTGGAGCTCAGGTGGTAATGGTCGCTCACCTGCCATTTACCTCCTGCTGTGTGGGCCTGGTTCCTAACAGGCCACGGACCGGTAACTGTCTGCACTCCAGGAGTTAGGGACTCCTGATTTGAGGCACACAGTGGCACGTTCTGAAATGAGAGCTTTGTATGCTTCCCAATTCTGGCTCACAACATGAAGTGGAGAAAACACTGAAAAGAAATGGTCAGTGAGTCAGTATGTACAAAGCATTAAAACTGGGACAACACCTCTCCCTCCACCAAAAAAATAAGTAAATAAATAAAGACGGTAGATCTTAACTCTTCTATTTACTAATTGTGTAGCCATAGGAAGCCTCCTTAACCTCTATTATCTCCAGTTTCCTCAGGTTTAAATGGAGCATAAAAATGTCTACTTCATGGGGATGAGATGAAGATTTAACAAGGGCATAAAATAGAGTATCAGGCAAATATTAGCATCTCGGCCAATAACAGTCCTGCCTGCTTTGTGATATTGAGCAAGTTACTTAGCTTCTCTGAGCCTCAGTTTTTGTGAGATGGAAAGCATCTCTATCTGAAAAAGATATCACTTGATAGATGATAGGAAACTAGATAAACAGATAGATGCTATCAATTTTCACATAGCAAATTATCCCAAAAGGTGGCTTAAAACAACAAACATTTGCACTCTCAGTTTCTTAATGCCATTTTGTTGGGTGCTTCTGCCTCCAGACCTCTCATAAGGTTTCAATGTATTGGCTTGGGCTATGGTCTCATCTGAAGGCTCAACAGAGGGAGGATCCACTTCCAGGGTCTCTAAAATGACTGTTGCCAGGATTTAGTCCTTAACAGCCTGTTGGACCTGAGGCTGTCAGGCCCCCCATTGGCTGTTAGCAGAGCCTGCCTTCAGTTGCTAGTCATATGGGCCTCTCTATAGGGCAGCTCATCACCTGGTTGCAATGGTTACCTCTATCAACATGGACAAGCAAGAGGCCAAGAAAGGGCACACAAGAGGGGAGGAGCAGTCTCTCTGTAACCTATTCCTACAAATAACTTTCCATCAGTGTAGAACCAGTATTTTACTAGCTAGAGATGAGGCAGTAGGCTGAGCCAACACTCAGAGGAGGAAATTCCATAAAGACATGAATATCGGGAGGTGGAGATCACCAGGGAATAACCTAATGGTTGCCTGCCACTATTCCAGTAAATATGTAAAAGCATTTGTTACTTCATCTATTAACAGGAGGAAGTTCATTCTTCTACATCTTCCCATTTTAATTGGGTATTTCATTTTTTTATCCACCTATGCTCATTTCCTATGATTCTGGGGTAGGGTGGGTGAGACAGGATTGGGAGAATGTGCATAGCAAGAAGTAAGGGAAAGCAGTGAGCAAGTGAGCCCCTTATATCATCACCTTGGCATTTCACACTG
>NW_012102732.1:2368235-2369739 GCF_000951045.1 Mandrillus leucophaeus | reverse complement strand
AGAATGCAGCCGGGACAATATTTTGATTGTAACCTTGTAAAACCCTGTGCAAAACACCCGGCCAAGTTTCTCCTGGACTCCTGATCCACGGGAACTGTGAAATAATAAATGTGAGTTGTCTTAAGCCACTAAACATGTGGCAATTTGTTACAGAGCAACAGAAAACTAATAGGATATCCCTGAACAATATTAGGTTTTTTGAGCCTGCATTTTCTCATCTAGTAAATAGTGGTAGTAGAACCACCTACTTATATTGGCTGCTGTGAGGATTAATTGATAATTCTTGTGTGATTCAGTGCCTGGCCTTTAGTTCAATACCCTTTCATTGCTAACTAGACTCCACATTTTAAGTGTGGGTGGCTACGTGTGCACACACACGTATGTGTACCTATGTGGGATAGTAGGTGTTTGTTGTATCTGTGAACCCTGAATATCTGTGACAGGTTTCAGTTAATTTAGAAAGTTTATTTTGCCAGGGTTGAGGATGCATGCCCATGACACAGCCTCAGGAAGTCCTGATGACCTGTACCCAAGGTGGTAGGGGCACAGCTTTGTTTTATACATTTTAGGGAGACATGAGACATCAATCAATATGTGTAAGATGGACATTGGTTCAGTCTGAAAAGGTGGGGTAACTTGAGGTGAAGACAGGACGACTTCAAGTGGGGAGGGGGCTTCCAGGTCATAGGTAGATAAGAGACAAATGGTAGCATTCTTTTGAGTTTGTGATTAGCCTCTCCACATGAGGCAATCAGATATGCATTTATCTCAGCGAGCAAAGGGGTGACTTCGAATAGAATGGGAGGCGGGTTGGCTCTAAGTAGTTCCCAGCTTGACTTTTCCCTTTAGCTTAGTGATTTGGGGGCCCCAAGATTTATTTTCCTTTCACGTATCCACCAACAAACACCCAAGCAACAGGGAAGGGACTCTGGATCCTTACATTTCTTTAGACCAACCTTGTGCTTTTATAGCAAGGGAAAATAAAGTCCAAAAGGGAAAGTGACTTTCCCTAGTCCACAAAACTTGTTGGTGACCTCAATAAGGAGTTTCAAGTCCTAGACACATCCTGCCTCAGTCTCTACCCTCCAGATAATGAGCCCTTCTTGTCATACTTGTTATGGACATTCATACAAAGCTAAACTATTTGAATGACTTAACACTTTTCCTCTCCTGTGTCTGTTATCTATTGCTGTGTAATAAGTTACCCCAACACTTAGAACTGAAGTCAACTGGGTTAGGCCATTCTTGCAATGCTATAAATAAATACCTGAGACTAGGTAATTTATAAAGAAAATAGGTTTAATTGGCTCACAGTTCTGCAGGCTGTACAGCAAGCATAGTGCCAACATCTGTTTCTGGTGAGGCCTCAACGAGCTGGCATCTTACATGGCGAGAGCCAGAGCAAGAGAGAGAGAGAGTGGCAGGGAGATGCCACACACTTTTAAACAACCAGGTCTTGCAAGAACTCACTCACTATTGTGAGGACAGCACCAAGAGGATGGAG
>NW_012102732.1:2363426-2365342 GCF_000951045.1 Mandrillus leucophaeus | reverse complement strand
GCCTTAAAAGCAGCCGAAACGAGGTTAAAAGCTTTGGAGGGTAAAGTGATAAAATATCCAAGAGATCTGTAGAAAGTGGAAATAAAGACACACACAGAGACACATAAAAGAAGAGATAGAAATTAAATGTTTTCCAGAAATTAGGGGCAGATACTTTCCAGAGGGAAGTCTCCCCCAGTGAGGAGAGAATTTAGTACCCTGACCCTGCCATCAGCCCTCTTCAATGGATTTCTCCATTGCTTTATTGAAATGCTCATAAAATAAAGGTTAGTCCCATCCTAAGGATATCTTCTACCTTTTCCAAACCATACCATTAAGTTGTATTAGCTCCTTGGGGTTAGGCCACCATAGCAGGAAGAATGTATGCTAATGTGACTCGCCTGAAGTTAAGCTCATTTAAAATCTGAAATACCATGGAGAAAGTTCCCTGGGCTAAGATAAGGTTAACGAATCTAAATCTCAGCAATGAACTCACCTCCTAAGTTTCAGAAATAATTAGTTCTGGGAAGGACATCATTTGTTCATTCAATGTGTTGACTCTAGCCCCTCCCCACTGCAGTAACTTGGATGCTTGAGAACGGAAAGATAGAATGAGGAATGCATAGAAATTTTCTCAGTTCTGCACAATTGAAAGGTATGTCTCCTTACATGCTCAAAGGTATTTATACAACTATGTTGCCCAATGCAGAGGCTTCAAGAGCTTTATCTTTGGACTTTGTGTTTAGCCAATGTTTTTTTCTCTCAATTCAACATCACTTTCTCCTTTTGGTAACAGTGCCCAATTATTCTTTCAGGAGCCACATTTGAGTATTCCATGTTATCCTACAGAAGCAGTTAATCATGGTGTCCTTCGCTACCCACCCCCACTCCCCTACTGTAATGTGGTCATGTGACCTAGGCTGACCAGTCAATTCCAGAGTGAGTTTGGATCCAGAAAAGACACGACTCAGGACAGAGTCTTTTTTAAATTTTAATATATAGATACTGGGAGAGAAAGGTTTTCCTTTCTTTTTGGATTTTGAGCCATGAGGAAGTAAGCTTACAGTTTCCAGTGGCCTTTCTTACCACCATATGAGGAGAGGCCCAGGGCACTGAAATGAGACAAACAGAGACTATTACTTCAACCCCTGTATCCAGCCCTAGATGCCCCAGTTAAGAGTCAAGTTCTCTTGCTTTCTTAAATCAGTTGGAGTTAGATTTCTCCAGCCAACAATCAAAGGCATCTTGATCAATGCTATGATAAATATTAGAGCAATTATTAAGTGTTACACACTGGGGACACCAAGACAAGTAGCTTGATCCTTGCCCTCAAAGATCTCTTGGTGGAGGATTTGTGGCAAGTGGTTTAAAGCCACTGGACTCAAACAGACCTGAATTTCAACTCCAGTTTCACCGTCTCCTATTGTGTGTCTCTGGTAGATAGAATTCCAAAATGACCCCAAATCCCCCTCCACATGCACACTACTGAGTGTTGTCCCCACCCCTGGAGTGGGGGCAGTACCTGTGAATATGATGAGATATCACCTCCATGATTAGGTTACCTTATATGGCAATGGTGAAGGGATTTTGAATGCATAATTAAGGTCCTAAGTTAGTTGATTTTGGACTATTCAAAAGGGATATTATCTTGGCCAGCTTGACCTAATCAAATGAAAGCTCTGAAGAGAGGGATGGAGCCTTTTCAAGAGAGAGAGGGGCTCTTTTGCTGGCTATGAAGAATCCAAGAACCATTGTGTAAACTGCTGATGGGGAGGGGCCACCTTTAAGAGTTAAGGGCCGGCCGGGCGTAGTGGCTCACGCCTGTAATCCCAGCACTTTGGGAGGCCTAGGGGGGTGAATCACAAGGTCAGGAGATCAAGACCATCCTGGCTAACACAGTGAAACCCTGTCTCTACTAAAAATACAAAAAAATTAGC
>NW_012102732.1:2310396-2361646 GCF_000951045.1 Mandrillus leucophaeus | reverse complement strand
AGAGCCAGAGCAAGAGAGAGAGAGAGTGGCAGGGAGATGCCACACACTTTTAAACAACCAGGTCTTGCAAGAACTCACTCACTATTGTGAGGACAGCACCAAGAGGATGGAGCTAAGCCATTCATGAGAACACTGTCTCCATGATCCAACTACCTCCCACCAGACCCCGCCCCCAATATTAGGAATTTTAATTCAACATGAGCTTTAGAGGGGACAACATCTAAACTATGTCACTTACAAATATTTATTGTCTCACAGTTTCTGAGGGTCAGGAATGCTGAGGGTGCAGCTTGTCTGGCTGCCTGTAGTATACGATTTCTCATGCATTTGCCCTTAAGCTGCTGAATGGGGTTGCAAATATCTGAAGGCTTGACTGAGGTTGGAACCCATGTCCAAGCCCCATTCACAAGGTTGTTGGCAAGAGGCTCCAGTTCCTTGTCATATGGGCCTCTCCATAGAGTTGCTCACAACATAGAAGCCAGTTTCTTCCAGAGTGATCCGTGAGGGAGAGGTGACCAAGACGGAAGCTGCAGTATATTTTATAACCTGATCTTGGAAATGACACGCCAGCCCTTCTGCCACATGCTATTGGTCGCACAGATCAACCCTGGCTTAATGTGGGAGGGGATTTCTTAAGGGTATGAATACCTGAGGTGCAATCCCTGCAGACCGTCTCAAGGACCGGTTGTGTATTTCTCCTTATTGCCTAAATTACCACTTTGCTGACAGTCAGAAATGAACGCTTGCCTGCAGAAAGGTAGGATGACTTTGTCCCAGCCCTTGTGGTTAATAGAAACAGGAAGATCGTGACTGTGGTATTCCTGCCAAATAGCAATGAAAATGGCATTTGAAAACCACAATTATTACTCCTTTCACCGAGAAGATCTGTTCTGCTTAATGACCTACATATCAATGCATTCCAAGTGGAGATATTAAATCCCTTAGAATATGCAGACACTCTGCAATGTTATAGCATCTTCAAAATGTATCAGCAAAATGATCACTACTTGAATTGGCTATAAGCAAAGCTTCGGAAGGTCCAGGTGGCCTTGAAATGCAGAACCTCATAGCGGCAGGAGGGAAGGGCTATGGTTTCCAGACATCTATGTCCCTTATTTATTTATTTTTTGAGACAGGGTCTTGCTCTGCTGCCCAGGCTGGAGTGCAATATGCCTTTATCGTTAACTGACTCTGTGCACAATCTGATACCAACCCAGCTTTCCAGCTTCCCCACTCATCTCTCCCCATGCGAACTCTGTGCTCCAGCACATTGCAATACTGTTTCCTGAGAACAGAAACATGCCCAATGATGTGGATTCACTCAAGTGAGCAGCCTTGGCCTCAACATGGTGACCTCAGCCATGAACATTTCACCAAATCCCTGACTTTATGGGTGAGGCTGGCAAAAAAGAGAGATAGAGTGAGAGTTTGTGTTACAAAAACATTGATAAAGCTCTGCAGGAACCTTCTATCTAGTCTACTTGGATTTATTACTGCCCTCCTCTCTCTTCTCCAAATTGTAGCCAGAGATTGTTTTGAAACCCAAATCTACCAGTGTTGCTTTCCTGCTTTAAAACTGCAGAGACTTCCCACTACCTCTCAAGGGAAGTTTAACATCCCTAGAAGCATCAGTCTCTGGTTCTGACATCTCTCTCACCCTTCCTCTCTAGATGATGGTACCTGAGTCTTGAGTTGTCAAGTTCCTTTCCACTCAATACCACCCCTCCATGTTGCTCCTTCTGCTCAAAGGCCCATACTCTTCTTCCATCTCTCCACCTTCACTTCTCTAAACTCCCCTTTCCCTGTTACTCGCTTCCATCACACCTTGCTTTTCTCCTTCAGAGCACTTCTAACAGTAGCAACTAGGCACTTAATTGCATCATCAGTTCTTTACTGTCTATTCCCCATTATTAAACTATAGGCTCCATGAGAGCAGGTATGGGCACATGGGGATGATCAAGAAATATGTGTTGAATTAATGCATGGATAAAGATGGAATAGACCAGGTGTTGCAAACTACAGCCCATGGACCAAATCTGTTTTCGTAAAGTTTGTTAGAACATAGCCACACCCACTTTTTTTTTTTTTACCTATTGTCTATGGTTGCTTTCTTGCTACAATGGTGGAGGTGACTCATTGCTACCAAAAACATCTGGACTGCAATGGCTTAAATATTTATTATCTGGCCCTTGAGACAAAAGATTTGCTGATGCCTGGGCTAGATGTCAGTGTTTCTCAAGAGGTGAAAGAGATAGCATGAAAACAGGAAAGTCTTATGACCAAAACTGCATCCTGTGTCTCCCAGGATAATTTAGGGAAGAAAGAGGCCTGTTTTGGATTCTTCAGAAACTTAAGGTGTTGGGGTGTGGGGAGCTGCTGGACAGGTCTGTAGAGGCATCATGGACCAAGCTGCAGTTAGTATTGAATGATATTCATGAGCCAATACATTGATTGAGGCATCAGTGACTAGAAACATGAAAGTGATGACCAGCAGTGACAACATCCTCTGTCAAAGTCACAGGCTGAACACTGTCTCATTTCAGGAGCTGCAGATGAGGCAGGGCCTTGGCACCTTGTCATTCTGGGTCTTAAATGGCCATAATGGATCTGCTGCCTTCCAGGGCTAGGTGGACCCTCAGAGTGCTGTGATTGATGGTCAGTGTCATCTCAGGATTTCACAGCAACATCAGCACATTTGTTCTGCACTAAATGGGCAGGTGCTCATTGACATCCATGAATGAATTCATCGATGTGTGGGGCTAAATGTCAATCCAATGGTGCAAGGTAGACCAAGAGGCCGTTGGATTTGAGAGCTCAGCTAAGCAGCGGAATTTAGGGAATGGCACTAGGTGTCCTGTAATGCACAGAGACAAACAAAGGGCAAAGCGTCAGAGAGCAAGAACACCACTGGCAACCAGGGTTAGCCTCTGAACCAAGGGCAATGCCTCCAAAAATATCATCTGTGGATTACCAGCCTTAGGCTCACAGAGCTTGTTAAAAATAAATAATATTTTTAAAACTGTGCTTTCGAGGGCTATTCCACATCCACTGAACTAGAATCTCTTGGGAGAATCTGGAAATCTATATTTTAAACAAAGTCCCCAGGTGATTTTTGTGCCTTGAGGATTTGGAATCTACTGAACTAAGACCACACTATTTCTCCCTACTTTATTATACACCACCTGAACCTGCAGACAATAGTTGAGAAAGGAAGAGGATGTAGGGAAATACTTCTTTTCATAACATGGTAGGAAATGCTGGGATCAACTCACACTACAGAAGACAGGTTTTCTTCACTTTTCAAGGTTTTCTTCACTTGAAAAATTATGGTGTGTCTGAATGAGCTGGCAGTGTGCTGGGTGCCCTCAAAAGCGTTACCTTACTTAATTATTGCAACAATTTTGAGTCAGTGACAGTCTTTACTGAGAAAGAAGGTGAGATTCAAGTTGTGCAAGTAGCAGTGTTCACGTTTAAAGAGCTTGAAGAGAACAGAGCTGGAATGCAAATGCAGAGCTATTGATCACCAATCAAGTATGTTTCCATTGTCCCTCAGTTGAATTTCTACAGGGAAAGTATTTACCCTTCCTTCCTTCCTTCCTCCCTCCTTCCCTCCCTCCCCTCTTCCCTCCCTCCCTCCTTCCTTCCTTTCTCCCTCCCTTCCTTCCTTCTTTTCTCCCTCCCTTCCTTCCTTTTTTTCTTCCTTAATTTCTTCCTTCTTTCCTTCATTCCATCCTCCCTCTCTTTCTTCCTTCCTTTATCAGAAAAGGTCAATAGTGTCTTAAATCTGGTCTCTCAGAAGCAACCCTGAACCAAGGGTGCGGGTGCAAGTAATTCACTAAGGAAGAGGTCCAGGAGAAGTCAATGAGGGAGTGGAGAAATTACAATAGGGAAGGACAAGAAGCTAACCAAGGGGCAGTTGCTGGTGAAGTTCCAAATTCAACCTGATCCCATGGACCAGAAATTATCCCTGGTTAGTCAGGCTGTGAAACAAGGCACTAGACTTTTGTACCTTCCCACCAGTCATTTATTGGCAGCAGCAGTTGAGGTGAGGAGTGAAACTGCCAGACACTTCCAGCTTTCAGAATGGAATCCTGGAAACTCCAGCACTCAAGGGCATTCTGTGAAAGTCAAAAAAAGTTAGAGACATTCCCCAATTCCCAGTCTGGTGATCTTGTCCTAGCCTTTGCATGTGTCCATATTGGAGTCCAACGTCCCCAGAATATTGACATACATTATAGGATTCAAGATGATAATAAATAGAAAATACTTATGGGCCAATAATAAGGACATCTTGTATTACCCCGACACCCTTCCTCTTTACCACAAATGTGATGCTTGCCTTAAAGCAGAATGCTTTGAATGCCCATTCATTTGCATACAAATTTTCCTTTTGTTCCTTCCTTTGTCTAGCTCTAGCTAATTTAAGACATTCCTGCTGATTCCCCGTAACCTTCTTGCTTTCAGTCCTTTATGGCCTTGACGAGGACCTGAATTTCTTTCTGGTCTGGAAAAAATTATTCAACTTGAGATTATCAAGGACGAAATGCACGAGACGATTCAGGAGATGATTTTATTCAGCTTTGGCAATAGGGAGAACATTCATGAATGAGAATGCCTCAATGGAAGCGAAGGGGGCCCGGGGTTTTACAGAGGCAAGGAAGTCATTCACAAATCTAAGGGAATCATGAAAGGGGATAGACAGTCTTATGGGAATTATTGAGGAGAAGTGGAGGTGGTCTTATCCTGGAAGATGCAAGTGCAAAGTGTTTCTTTATGGTTAGTCATTTCCCTGGAAAATGAAAGGGTGGGGGTATTTTTTTAAACAATAACTGTTTTCCAGGGAATACAGGGTTCAGGTGAAATTCAGCACTGTCAGGAGCTTCACAAACAGGATGCAGGAATTAGCCCCACAGAGTTAGAAATGGTAACAAAGAATATTCAGGAGAATTTTGCCATGGATATTCAGCCCAGAAAATATTGTCATATCGACATCCAAAGCCCTACTTGCTCATTGAGGGGAAGCGGTTTCTGTGATCCAGATAGACCTGAGCCTGGAGAAGAGTTCAAATTATCACATGATTTCTTCCCCTGCAGACTCTTGTCTTGGTAAGGATAACAAAACCTCTGCAAGTCGCAACAGCTCCAAAGTCCAACTGGGAGCTGTAGAAGACCAAGGGAAAGAAACGCAGGGTCATGAAAGGGAAACTACATACGAAGAGTCAAGAGTGCCCACAGTGCAAAACACTTTCTGAAATTGGCCTGTCACAGGTTTGTGTTAGGTTTTGAAGCAGAGATGAGGGTTAAAGAAAGACACACAGAGAGACGGTGGCTCAACAGCAATTGCAGGCATTTATGTCCAGCATAAACCTGCAGAGGTGGGGGACAAACTTAATGCCAGTGCCCATCACTGCTTACAGGCTGGGGTACTTACAGGTATGGGCGGGAGGGGTCTGGGCAGTCTGGTTTGCTACCCGGCTGGATATTGATAAGACAGTCCTGTGATGAGGCAGTTTGGCCCTGCTTTTGGTGGGATGTGATCAGCTGTTTTTTGGACCTTTGCCCAGCAGGATATGATAAGCATATTCCTTCAGGTAGGCCTCTGCCCAGCAGGGTATGATAAGAAAGTCAGGTGGTTGGGCAGGATGTTCCTTACAGTCTGAACCCCCGTGGACTGTTTCTCTTTGACCAGGGTCTGCGAAATGGCAGAGGGCTGGTGCAGTTTGAACTAACACCTTGGACTCTAAGTTGAGAGCTTGACCTCTTGTTTACAGCAGGTCAGTAGCGCCTTGTCACTATTTAACAACCTAGACAAGGAGGGCAGTGTCTGAACAACTGGCAGAGTAAAATTCAAGGAAAGAAACTAAATCCCAACTTGGCATAATAGGTGTATTCATCCATTCTCATGCTGCTAATAAAGACATATCCAAGACTGGGTAACTTATAAAGGGAAGAGGTTTAATTGACTCACAGTTCCACATGGCCAGGGAGGTCTCACAATCATGGCAGAAGGTGAAGGAGAAGCAAAGTCATGTCTTACACGGTGGCAGGCAAGAAAGGTTGTGCAGGGGTTGTCCCATTTATACAACCATCAGATCTTGTGAGAGTTATTCACTACCACAAGAACAGTATGGGGGAAACTGCCCCCATGATTCAGTTATCTCACCCTCAACACGTGGGGATTATTGCAATGCAAGGTGAGATTTGAGTGGGGACACAGCCAAACCATATCAACAGGCACCAGCCACCCCTCACTTGCCACAAAGTGGGCATCGATCAACCTGCATTTCCTGATTGGCCTTCCTTATCCTGTTGCTTCTCTCTCCCCCTAGTTGCAGCCTCTTTCCCCTGCTCCTTTAGAGTCATAAACTCAGTTTTGTGATTACGGTAGCGTGCAGTTGAGGCACAGTCCAGGGTTTTCTCAGCATTTCATCACACGTGATCCTCATGGCAAAAGGGGGAATGTCTACCTCCTGATGCCTATTTTTATTGAAGAAACCAAGTCACAGGGTGACTTGCTCTGGGTCACACAGTGAGTGAATGGCAGAGCCAGAGGGAGACAGAAACTCAGGTCTCCTGGGAGGCATTCCTGAGCTCCTTCTGCATCTTTCCCACATTCCTCCCTTGAGTTACTTGCATTACTAAGTGAGGCTCAGAGGCAGGAGTGATCTTCTGCCTCGTGTTGGACTTCAGCAGCTCTGCAAGTGTGCATTCTGTGTTCCTGCAGTTACCTCTCCCCCAGGGACGAAGAAGGCCCTGTTAGGTTTTTCTAGCCAAGAATGTCGCCCTTTTCCGGAGAAGACGCAGCCCAGGGAGAAAACCTCTTTCCATTTTCCCCAAAGGTTAAAGAAAAAAAAAAATCGAATTCTGCTTTCATTTAAATAGCTAGGAGAATTGGGAACTCAAGATAACCAATCAGTTATTTGGTAGTGGAATTTTCCCGGTAAGGAGAAACAGCACTTAGACCCAAAATGTATACATTTCTTCCAAAATGTCATTCAACATCTATCTCTTTCCCAGATAGTGACAAACGCTCCATGTTCCTGTCAAAATGCCAGCTTTCAGCACCAGCCTTAATAATAAAAGCCAGATCCAAAATCCAACAGAGAAATTGCAACTTTGCCAGCAAAGAGCTTATCATCCTGTTTTATTTTAAGGTGCCAGGTTAACTTTTTAAACATTTCTTTACTGTTTTCACTTAATTAAAATAAATCGTCAGTTTACTCCTTTCAGTTGAACTTCCTTCCTGGAAATCTTTCACTCATACATACTTATGTGTATTTGAGATAGGGGATCCATTTTTCTAATTTTTTTCTTGACTTTTCTTTCATCTCCTTGGGCCTCCTTTTCCATCTGGAGGAGGGTGGTGGGGAAGAGGGAGCTGATAGCCCAATAACACAGTGAGGTGAAGCTATGAGCAATTATCAATATTAGTGAGATAGTTATTCATCTTATATTTACACCTCTCTGAAGAAACTCTGAAGATCTGACGGCATTGGCATGAATTCAAGGTGTGGCAACAGGATAAAGTAAGGGGACCCTGGAGGGGTGAAGAGAACGGAAAAGAGGGAAAGGGACTTCTGTAGAGGAATTATTGGGAATTTTTATGCAGCATACAGTGTCCTAAGTGCTTTACACAAATTATCGCATTTTAACCTCTCAAAAACACCATGAGATGAGAACAAATGAGTACACTTCCATTTTACAGATGGGGAAACTGAGGTCAATTGCAGTTAAGTGATGTGCCAAGGTCACCCAGCCATCAGTGACAGAGCCAGGAGTCAAATCTGGATCATCTGACTCCAGTGCAGAGGCTCTGAAGGATCCAGAATGCTCTGAAACATTCCAAGCTGTGTTGCATCCTCACTCAGAGGCCCTTGCTCTTCCTGTCATCCCAGGGAGCCCTCCCAGCCCCACCAGAGTTCCAGAAATCCACACTTTTGGGGAGGCACCAAGCTATGGGGTAGAGTGTCCCACTCTCCTCCTTTTCCACCAGCATCTGGCAACCGTCCTGGGGAAAATGGAGACGGTAGCTCTTCCTATGGCTTTCTTTGCTCACAGGCACCTGCTGCCTAGTTCTTGGCATTCCTGCATCTCCACAGCATCCAAGTTTTAATTGCATAACACCAGAAATCCTGTGGTCATTGCCATGGCACCTCATAGGCTTCGCTGACCCCTTCCCACTGCCATCCAAGACCTACACAGAGATTCTCATCTCTGGAAATATCCCACCTGGACCAGCCCATTATTTCTTTGGCTCAGACCCAAACTCACTCTTCGACCTCCTTCCCTACTGAACACAGGACTCTCTAGTACCAAAAACACCCACCACATGCTTATAATGTCTGGGATAGGCACTGCACTCTTCAGTTACAAACGCTGCCTCATTCAGTTCCTCCAACTACCCTTTGGAGACTCGTTATCTTCCTTTACAGATAGGAAAACACACAAGATGGTAATTGGCAGAGAAAGAACCCCAAAGGTTCTTAACACTCTTACAAGGGAATTTGCAATAATAACAGGAAAAATAATAAGTTTTTGGTGTTCTTTGGAAGAAGAAAATATTCAAAAAATTAATTCAACTCTCTGCTGGTAGGTAAGCACCATGAGGGCATAGATTTTTGCCGGCTTTGTTCACTGACTTGTCTCAGGTGTTAGAAGTTGGTTCAGCACATAATAGATGCTCAGTAAAGAACTCTGAATGAATGCTTTGTAGACTCACCTGGTTCGTTTATTTTTTCAACAAAAACAAAGATTATGTGTTAGACCCTGGACTAGGACCTTGTACAAAGATGAATAAGACATGTTTCCATCCCACAAGGAGCTCAGTGTCCAATGTAGAAGACAGACAATCCAATACCAGCCTCTAGGCTACAGAAAAGCCCAGAGGGGTGTATATATTGCATAAACATCAACACACTAGCCTCCTTGGAATAGCAACAGGACATTGCTCAGTGATTCTCTAAGTCAAGCTTTGACTATCAAAGGTTATCATTCCCCTAAGGAAGTTGATCCATTCCTTTGCTGTGGACCGAGGGGCAAAGAACAGCTCCAGGAGTTCCAGATGTGTGAGATCCTGCATCCCAGAATGCTGTACCAAAGTCATCTGTATGGAGAATGGCTGTAAACATCAAATTTAATGAATCAGGTAGATTGTTGTTTACAGGTGACCAAGAATTATTCAATGGCTGCAGCAGGCAGGAGCTGATAAACAGCCCTGGCTTCCCAGGCTGCAATAGTATGTCATGGCTTTGCCACCTTACAAATTACGTAAGAACTAAATGCAAATTAGCATAGATGATGAATAGATACACACAGATCCTGGATCTTTCTTTTTTCTTTAAGTACCTGCTCTGTAAGAACTTAGAAAAGAAGGCACACCACCAACTCCTGGAATACATAGAAAGTGGCTGGAGGGGGAATCTTCTAGTTTACAAATTACTGCAGTGGGGAGATGATGCCTGCGGGGGTGAGCCAAGGAAATCCTCAGTAAGAGATTTCCTGTACCCCTATGTCCTTTACATAAGCCTTATTATTAGCTGTGCATTCAGACATCCCTTAATGCAGAAATCCATTCATTCATCTGTTCAAAACATACTTATGCTTACTGAGCTCCTTCTGTGCACCAGGCACCGTTCTACATGCAAAGGACAGAGCAGTAAATTCCTTTGGGAACTTACATTTTGTTAGGAGAGACAGATGATAAAAATAAAAATAAACAACAACAATAACAAGAGGAACAGGCAGTGATATGCACATGATGATATATGACGTGATACAGAAGGCATGGAGGGGAATGGGTTTGCTGCTCTGGTTAGGGTGCCAGGGAAGGCTTTCCAGGGGGTGACTTGTGAGCTGGGAGGTTGCCCCCCAGACCTGCCCTGTCTAACACATCCACCGTGAGGCACATGTGGCCACTGGGCACTTCAAATATGGCCAATCTGAATTGGGGTTGCCATCAGTGTAGAACCCATGCTGAATTTTAAAACCTGCTATGAAGGAAATAATGTAAAACATCTCATGAATAATGTTGAATACTGATCCAATGTTGAGATGACAATATTTTGGATAACTGGGTTAAATACAATATATTGTGAAAATTCATTTTTTTAAATATGGCTACTCCAAAATTTAAGATTGCCTCTGTGGCACGCATTGGTGGGATGGATGTGTTATACTTTCACCAGATGGTGTTGCTCCAGTCAGGAAAAAAAGCAAGTGCAAAGGCTTGACGTCTTAGAGAAACAGAAAGTGTTCATTCTGGCTCTGCCACTTATTGGCTGTGTGAACTTGGGAGGTTCAGAGTGAGCATGCTTTGGCAGTGAAAAGCAGGGAAGGAATGTGTGAGACACCTGTTAGAATGCCTTTTACCAAAAAGACAAATTATAACAAGCGTTGGCGAGGGTGTAGAGAAAGGGGAATCCTTGCACACTGTTGGTGGGAATGTAAATTAGTACAGCCATTATGTGAAACAGTATGGAGGTTCCTCAAAAACTTAAAATTAGAACTACCATATGATCCTGCAATCCCACTACTGGGTATATATCCAAAGGAAATGAAATTAGTATATCAAAGAGATATCTGCACTTCTGTGTTCTCTGCACCAGTATTCACAATAACCAAGACATGGAAGCAAACCTAAGTGTCCATGAACAGATGAATAGATAAAGAAATTGTAATATGTATTACACAATGGAATACTATGCAGCCTTACAAAAGAAGAAAATTCTACCATTTGCAACAGCATAGATGAGCCTGGAGGTTACGTTAAGTAAAACAAGCCAGGCACAGAAAAACAAATACCTCCTGATCTCATACGTAAAATTTTTAAAAGTTGAACCAATAGAAACAGAGTAAAATGGTGATTACCAGAAGCGGGGTGGTGGGGGGAACTGGGGAGGTGTTGGTCATAGGATGCAAAAAAAACAAAAAAAATTAGGAGGAATAAGTTCAAGAGATCTGTGGTGCATCGTGGGCACTCTAGTTCATAACAATATACTGTATCCTTGAAAATTGCTAAGCGTTCTCAACACAAAAAAGTGGTAAGTATGTGGGACCATGCATATGTTAAATAATATGATTTAGCCATTCCCCAGTGTAGACATATATCAAAACATCGCAGTTTACACTGTAAATATAGGCAAGTTTGACCTAATAAATTTAAAAAATAAATAAATAAAGGAATGCATGAGAAAATGTGTTTGCATTAAGGACTCCATCTCTCCTACAGTGTCATAATGAAATAAAGAGTAGAGGTGGTGGTGGCCCTCATGGCTGTGATGCACCCCTCCCTTTTAGAGACTCCGAGGCTTATCTGAAGTCACTTGCTGGTCTTCCTTGGCTACCAAGCCATCTCCCCCTCAGACCACAGGTGTGTGCATCCGTTCCCTCCGTCTTCCCCAGCACAGGCTCCTGCCAGGAAAACCCCTGAGCTGACTCATGCAGCCTCAACCCTGATGCTGTTACAGCCTTTCTCAGCTACTGTAGCTCTTTCTAGACGTGAGCTCACTGAAAAAGACAAAGGCCAATTTTCCTCATCAGAAATTTGGGCGGTTTTATTGTTGCATGGGTGTCTGGCTGGGAACAGAATGAACTTGTCCAGCCTTGCTTGAAAATGGCCTTCTGTCATGGAGATAGAAGGTAGAAGGATGGGTATCAGAAGCTGGGAAGGGTAGTGAGGAGGTAGGGAGGAGGTGGGGATGGTTAATGGGTACAGAATAGATAGTTAGAAAGAATGAATTAAGACCTAGTATTTGATAGCACAATAGGGTGACTATAGTAAATCATAACTTAATTGTACATTCTAACATAACTAAAAGAGTATAACTGGATTGTTAACAGTAGGGATGAACGCTTGAGGGGATAGATACCGCATTTTCCATGATGCAGGTATTACACATTGCTTGCCTGTATCAGAGCGTCTCATATACCCCATAAATATATACACCTACTATGTATCCACAAAAATCAAAAATCCAAATAAATAAAAGAATGGCCATTCTGAACTAGCTGATATAGAGGAAAAACTTTCCCAGTGAGGCTTCCTGATGCCTCTCTAACAGGGATGGAAGCGGGGATGGGCGACGTGGACCCTCCACGGTGACTTTGCCATGGATTCAGAATCCCCTGCACAGTCTCCTCTCCTTTTTGTGCTCTAGAGCTTTTAGTGTCTATGGCAGTCAGCAAAATGGGGATAATAATACAACTGACAGTGTTGTTGTGAGTTTTCAATGAGATGCTCAAAGGTGCCTAATGCACAGGAAATACTCAATACACTTTATTTTGTTTTAGCATTATCGTCTCCATTTCCTCTCTCTTGAGAGGAAGGTTAGACTCATCTCTGACCAATCCAGAGAGAGCTAACATAATTCCCCAGAGAATTAATATTATTCCTCCCCATGGCATCATGGATGTTCAGAGCTGCAGACAATGTGGAGGTCTCTGCCCCAGGCTGTCACTCTTCATTCAGAAAATACCAAAGACCACCTGTCTCTGACGGCTTTCTATGATGAGGATACTCTGCCCCACTCTTTATGGATATTATCTATTAATTTCCCCATTTGACAGAAGGGGAAACTAAGTCTCAGGGATCATGTGACTTGCCGAGATCCCATGAATAACTAACTTGTTACCAGAACTGGGACTCCAAAGTAAGCATTTTAAACATCCCATTCTTAGGCTGGGTGCAGAGGCTCGTGCCTGTAATCCCAGCATTTTAGGAGGCCGAGGTGGGCAGATTGCTTGAGGCCAGGAGTTCAAGACCAGCCTGGCCAACTTGGCAAAACCCCATCTCTACTAAAAATACAAAAATTTGCCGGGCGTGGTGGTGCATACCTGTAATTCCAGCTACTTAGGAGGCTGAGGCACGAGAATCACTGGAAGCCAGGAGGCAAAGGTTGCAGTGAGCCAAGATTATGCCACTGGACTCCAGTTAGCATGTATTGGGTGTTTGCTGGCTGCCATACTTTCTTCAAAAAGCTCCCTGCATATTAACTCCATCAATCCTGATTTTGATCTTGTGAGGGAGGTATTGTTATGTTCCCACTTCCCAGATGAAGTACTGGAGACTCCGGTCACTACTTTGTCCCCACAAGCTAATAAATGATTATAACTTGTACCTATTACAACTGATGACAAAGCCCTGGTATCCCCTTTCCTCTTAGGAACTGCATAACCTATATCCCTACGGCGATCCATGAGTCTAGCGGGTGCAATGGTACATTCAGCCCTGTAACCACTGGTCATGGTGACTTGGACAGCTCCATCCCTCTCCACTCAGCAGAGCCCACTGCCAATGCCTGGAGCCGGGGAGGCACGCACCCCATGGCTGTCACCCTGAAGATGCCCCAGACTCTTTGTAGACAAGACAAACCCCAGCCTGGAATGAAAGCTGGCTGGGAATGATCCATCAGCATTCCTAAGTAGGCCACGCTGCACCATTCGCAATTCCCTCCTACCTTATGTGATAAGCTGTGACGTATGGTGTTCATTTACGCCTCCAATCCCGCAGAAATACGGCTGGCACCATCAATTTCCCTGTTTGTGCTCTGACCCACTGTTCCTGGGTTAAGCAGCCTGCCTTGTCTACATTTGTCAGTTGATACAAGCTTCTCCCTGCCATAGGCACCACTATTGATGAACGTCGTCAGAATATGGAGCCTTGAATAATGTATAAAGGATTCCACATGCAAAACCTCCCCAGGAAGGGGCGGGGTGGGTGGGGGTGGGGAAAGGGAGTGTTAGATGTTTTCTCTGTTGGAGTGCCTTCATTTACAAAGCATATTTGTCAAGTCTTTTGCTAAGAGTAATGCCACAGAGCAGCCTCCCATCATTCTTGTTAATAGGACTGTCTGTGTGTTACAGTAAACAGCTATAACTCTTCTGTTGGAGCCATTGTGCAGCAGGCAGAGTTTTTTCAGTATCCAATTAAGGGTGTCTCCAATTTGCCAGCCAGGATCATGAGAGCTGTGACTCAGCCATCAGGCAACCTGGGCATTGTGGAGGCTTCTCAGAGTAAAGAGGGCTGATGCCCTTCCTCCTCTACAGCAAGGGGACTGGAGCCCGGCTCTAGACGACCTGGCCTCTGCTGTTCTTTTTTTTTTTTTTTTTTTTTTTTTTTTTTTTGAGATGGAGTTTCGCTCTTGTTGCCCAGGCTGGAGTGCAGTGGCACAATCTTGGCTCACTGCAACCTCCGCCTCATGGGTTCAAGTGATTTTCCTGCCTCAGCCTCCCAAGTAGCTGGAATTAAAGGCATACACCACCATGCCTGGCTAACCTTGCATTTGCAGTGGAGAAAGGGTTTCCACATGTTGGTCAGGCTGGTCTCAAACTTGTGACCTCAAGTGATTCACCCGCCTCGCCTCCCAAAGTGCTGGGATTACAGGTGTGAGGCACCACACCTAACCTCTGCTCTTCTTCAAAGGCCACCAAATCATGCCAGCTAACTGTGCCAAGATTTTAGCCTGATAGTCCAAGCTCTTCCCAGACTCTTACAAACATAGAAGAACATAGTGGTTAAGAACATGAGCTCTGCAGCAGGATTACGTGGATTCCAATCTCAGCTCAGCCACATACGAGTTGTGTGACTTTGGGCAAGTTACTTAACTTCTTTGAACCATGGCGTCTCACATTTAAAATGGGACAAATCATAGCACTGGCTTCATACAGTTGATTTGAGAATCAAATGATGCGTGATGCACATTTAAACCACCACTATCTTTAACTCATCACCATTTCCTAGGCTTGGATACGTCTCGTTCCTCACCTCTCTTGTGCCTAGTTGGTTAGTAGTCATCTTTCAAGCTCCCTCTCAAATTCCACCCCCTGATGACTGTAATCATCAGGGACTCTTCTCTCCATTAATAGCCATAGTGGAGGAGTGGGGACCTACCATGTACCAGGTCCATACATCACTCTTATAACTACCCTATAAAGTAGGTTCTATCTCCTCATTTTACAGATGAGACATTGAGGCCTAGAGCATTGCAATAGCTTGGCAAAGGGCTCATGGTTCTCAGGTGACAGAATGAGGTCAGACACCAGGGATCCCTGGATCCGTGCCCTACTCTCCCCACTTGTCTTAGATCTAGGAAGCCCCCAGTCCTGAGATCAGTCCCATCCTTCTGGAGATTAATTGCAACCTTTCATGATTGTCCTATCCCATCTATGGGTTTCAAGGAAGATTATGAAGTCCTTAGAACCACAGCGTGTCTCATTTTTATTCTCTATTTTATTTATTTTTAAATGCCTGAGATGCTGAGAACCTGAGATATCACTCACCTCATCTTCCTGAATTTTATGAACTAAGAAGTGAAAGCTCACCCAAGGCCATTTATAGAGTCTACGGAAAAAGAAGGACTGGACGCTGGATCCAGTGATTTACAGGTTTCTCTTCTCCTAATTTTCAATCCACCCTAAACATGCAGAGAGATGTCCTTAGCAAAGATGTTTATTGGTGTGTGTTGGTGCTGTTGTTTGGGGGAAGGGGTTGGAAGGTCTTGGAATCACTTCCTACTGTGCAATCTGCAAGCTTCCCACTGCATCTTGCTCTTCCTCTTTGCTCTTTCCAGAGGTGTAAAGGGTGGCTGGTGCCATTCTTCCAAGAGGAAATCTTTCATCTTCACTCACTCAGTCCTCAGCAAACTATCTGAGCACTATCTTTGTGCCTCATCTGCTGGGAGTCAGTGATGGGCAAGATATGATCTTTACTTGCAAAATTCCCACAGCACATTGGAGAAGAAAAAACAGCAAGCAGTTATGTTCACTACAAGGGGATGCATGCTGCAACCACCACCATCAACAACAACATATGTTGAATGCTTCATGTGTACCAAGTGCTCTCTCTCCTAAGAGAGATGAATGCATTAACCCAATTTACTCCTCAAGACTAGAAACAAGCAGTTTATAATTTGCTATGGACTGAAAGTTTGTGTCCCCCTAAAATGTATATATGGAAGCCTTAATCCACAATGTGATGATATTTAGAGGTGGGGCCTTGGGACATGATTGGGGTAGGATGAGGTCATGAGGGTGAAAACCCCATACTGGGATTGGTGCCCTTAGAAAGGTATAAAGGAACTGGAGCATGCAGTTGCTCTCTTTCTCTTTTACTCTCTCTCTCTCTCTGTCTCTCCCACTCTCCACCATATGAGCACACAGCTGTGTGGCAATCAGGAAGACAGCCTTTATCAGAATCCAGCCATATTGGTGCCCTGATCTCAGACTTTCCAGCCTCCAGAACTATAAGAAATAGATGTTCACTGTTTAAGTGCCCCAGTCTATGGTATTCTATGATAGCAGCCCAAACTGACTAAGGCATCATTTCTTTTATCAGATGAGGAAACCAATGCATAGAAAGACTTTTAAATTTTCCCTAGACAATGGAAGTACATGCTAAGTGCAATAGGGGCATGAAGAAAAGAGTGTTTAGATTTTAGGGAGATTTCCAGAAAAGGCCTCTTCATGTTAGAGATGGCTTTTTTTAATAATGGAAGGGAGTTCCCAAGGCAATTGTTGAGCAGTGGAGTGGGAACCCAAGTGAGAGTATGCAGGTGGTAGAAACAAAATATTCTAAGATACAGGGTCACAAAAGAGCATGGCTTATTTGGGGAACTACAAGTACCTCTATGTTGCTGATGCCTGATGTTCTAGAGGACACATTTCAAGGCAGGAACAAGCTGAGGGCATATCTCAACCTCCTCTTCCTCAGGGGCACTCATCCTTCATCCCTTTAGCAGTTTTACTCAACATTTGTTCTAGGATGCCAGGCTCTGAGGTGAGACAGGTAAGTAAGACTCAGCCTCTACCCTCAAAGAGTTCACAATCTAGTGGGAAAACTAAATTATTATAAAGGTAGCATTACAAATGCAGTGCTTGACATATGCCTGGGGCACTATGAGACTGTAGGTGAGAAGCAACGAAAAGAGGACAATCCGGAAAAAGTAGTAGCTGTGCTGCCTCTTAAAGTCCGACATAATTCAGGTATTCCCTGTGTTTGAGGTCACGGGGAAATAGGACAAGATAGGACGGAAAAGCATATAGCAAGAGCAAAGCCACATAGATGAAAAACAGCTATCAGCTGCAACAGCTTCTGCTGCTACAATACCTGTACTCCTCTTAGATTTTATTCCAGTATCACCCAACAAGGTGCTCTGACAAGACAGTCCCAGCCCTAGGAAATGAATTATGATTTGTGCAGACCAATTGAAGTCATGCCATACAGTGATGGGTTTGGGCATGTGGGCCAGTCAGGATCAAGGGAAAGGAAACATTTCCATTTTGATCCATGGGGGGATTCTGGGAAAGTCTTCCGCCCATAAAAGGAAACACGCCAGGAAAAACAACTCCTTCCTTCCTGTAGACATGGCTATGAATGGCAGGATGCCTGAAACTGTCCAGGCTTCTTATGATGGAGAGACACACTGGGCAGGGTGGGGAAAAGGGGAAATATACCCTAAGAACGGTAGACCAGAAAGATGGAAAGCATCTGTATCCTTGTTGAAATTATAGTGCCTTCCAATTAACATACCTAGAACTGTTTACCTGGGGACATTTCATTATGTGAGATATCAAAGACCTGTATATTTGAAGCCTATGTTGGTCTGAGTCATCGCTTCCTCGCAGCCCAAAAAGTGCCGTGTCAATGAGAAACTACAACCAGCAGAGGGTGGCTAAAAACCAAGGTGGTTGTGGCTGGTGAGGTTAGGCTGGGTATAAGGAAAGTTCACACTTCAAAGAAAAGTTTTCTCACAAGGTCAGCAGAGAGAATTTTGCAGGGGAGCGCGGGGCTGCAGGAAATGGAGGTTTAATGTTTGTGTAAATTGAAAGAAGGAATCTACTTGGAAATGAGAAAAAGCAAGATTAAAATGGAAAACACAGCCCCAAAGCTATTAATACCCAACAGATCTAAATTGAAAAATAAAAGCGATGGGTGAAGCATATAGTTCTCAAAATGAATTCGTGTCATAAACCATTAACATCAGCCCTACCTTATTACCTGTAATTCCAGAGAGACGGGTTGCAAGCAGTGCCCAGCGGACATCTAGCCGGAGATCGGCAAGAGCTCTGTTCCCAGGCCAACCCAGGTCTCTCCTCTTGTGACACCTGCTCTGAGCATCGTTCTCTCACCCCCTTCTGTGGCCCAGTGGAACCCCAGTGCTTCTGTTGGCCCAGAGAAAACCTCAAACCTCAGCAAATGCTATCGGTAAGAAATTCTGAAATCAAGATCAAGAGAACTCTTGCTAAAATTATTATTATTATTATTATTATTATTATTATTATTATTATTATTATTTTTAGAAGGAGTCTTGCTCTTTCGCCCAGGTTGGAGTGCAGTGGCACAACCTCGGCTCAGTGCAACCTCTGCCTGCCAGCTTCAAGCAATTCTCCTGCCTCAGCCTCCTGAGTAGCTGGGATTACAAGCATCTACCACCAGCACACCTGGCTAATTTTTGTATTTTTAGTAGAGACAAAGTTTCACCATGTTGGCCAGGCTGGTCTCGAACTCCTGAGCTCATGATCCACCTGCCTCGGCCTCCCAAAGTGCTGGGATTACAGGTGTGAACCATCGTGCCTGGCCTCTTCTTTTTTTTAATATATCCCCCAGTAGGACTTCAAAGTTGTTCTGTCCATATTAATGCACATTCGTGTTTATGCTCTGGTCTACCATTGGTCTTAGTAATATCACCAAAACCTGGGCCACTTGCAGTGGAGATGGAGGCTGGCATGGTTCCTAATGATCCCCAAGGCCTCGCTCCACCAGCACCCGCACACATCAGCATGTTAGAGCCCTTAGCCTCGGGTATATCACTATATGCTGTGATAATAACAATTTGTACTTTGGACACAGATGCAGATTTAAATCTCAGCTCTGCCACTTACCTGCTGTATGATGACGACAGTGTCTCAGAATCCCTGAGCCTCACCTTCCTGGTCCGTGCAATCCCAGAGTGTGGAGAGTTAAATGAGAAGCTGTATGTACATGTCCAGCTCAGTATATGGTATGCAGTAGGAGCCCAGTCAATGTTGATTTTCCACCACTAGTCTCCCAAACCCTCCTGGCCCCTTCTCAGCTTACTCCTACAGCTCTAGAAAGGGTTTGGGGTCGGCAGGGCGCTCAAGAAGAGATCTGACATTCAAATGTGACCAATTACAACCCTGAAGGTTTGTGCTCTTTGTAAGTTGGGAGGATTCCTTGTAGAGAGGCATCTCCAGTGGGTTTGGAAGACCGTGTGTCATCTGCACAGGAGACTCAGGGTGTGTCCACGGTACAGCCATGACTCTCACTCAACAATTGAAGGCTGACTAATTCAGGAGTATTCTTCAACTGGGTGGAAACTTCCATTAGCGGTCTTCCTCCAAAATACATCCCAAACTCCTTCAGCACCACTGTGCTAATCCTAGGCACTCTCTTGCCTCATGTGCAGTGCTAAATAGCTCTTTAACTGGTCTCTGCTTCTACTCTTTCCCCCACTACGATTCACTACGACGCAGCAGCCAAAGTCACACTTTGTCAACCCACTTCTCATAACTCTTCAATGGTCTTCCCTTGCATTTAACAGGAAATCCAAAATCTTTAATTGGCTCAAACATTCATGAATGGTTTCACCCAATCTTGTCTCTTGCTTTTCTTCTAAAGTGCATTTCTTGGTCTCTTTAAGTTGCAGTTTCCTCGTCTGTAAAATAAAAAATGAGGCTGGCTAATGCTGATAGCAGATTAAACAGGATAAAACACAAAGCATATTGCATGGAGCTAAACTTCCCCGCTTCGGCTGTGGGATTTTCAAAAGGCAGCTCTTTAGCCAGCCGATGGGCTTTGTTTTCCATAGATGGGCACCATCTCCTCCACTCAAATGGGGCTCTTGGCCAACTTGTGTCTCCCTGTCTCTGCCATTCATACTTCTACACACACACACACACACACACACACACACACACACACACACACACTGGTAGCCAGGCATGCTAGATTAGCTCCAGGAGACTTAAGTGTACCCTAAGCACCAAGTCATCAGCAGCAAATGGGTGCTCCTTGCACAGATCTGCAATGCATGTTAACAGGCCACCATATCCCCCAAAGTTCCAGGATGTGTCTCCTTACAAGACTTCTACTCGGAGTACAAGTGCCTTCTCCTACCAGGTAACCCTAGCAGCCAGCACAAGGCCACACATTGCTCACCTGCTGGCCCCACCGTATTCTCCAGAATACTAAACCAGGACTGTCTGGGTTGCCCAGAGTGAACACAAAAAAAGGTTCATGTACCTCTTTGCCTATATCTGGAATCTGAATCCCTGATTTTTTGGCCCAGGGTCCAGGAAGTGCCTCAAACAAGCACAGTTAATCTATCACTGATACTCGAGTTGGGAGAGCTCCTAAATTCTTTCTTCAGCCTCTCTACCGAATGTGAAGTTCAGTCTATTCTTGAAGACGAAAGTCCTCACGTTCAGAGTACTCACTCCAGCTTTAGGCATTTCTATTCATTTGGCAATGGGTTTTGGGGGTTTGGGTTTTTGGGGCTTTGTTTGTTTGTATGGGACAGGGTCTTGCTGTCTTGCCCAGGTTAGAGTGCAGTGATACGATCCCAGCTCACTGCAATCTCGACTTCTTGGGCTCAAGTGATCCTACCACCTCAGCCTCCTGAGTAACTGGGACCATAGGTGGATGCCACCATGCCCTGCTAATTTTTAAAATTTCTGTAGAGACAGGGTCTTCATATGTTGCCTGTAGGCCATTCTTGACAATACCTAAAATTTGCTTCTCATCCGGGCACGGTGGCTCATGCCTGTAATCCCAGAACTTTGGTAGGCCGAGGTGGGTGGAACACCTGAGGTCAGAAGTTCAAGACCAGCATGGCCAACATAGTGAAACCCCATCTCTACTAAAAATACAAAATTAGCCAAGCGTTGTGGTGGGCACCTGTAATCCTAGGCAGAGGCTGCAGTGAGCCGAGATTGCACCACCGCACTACAGCCTGGGCGACAGAGCAAGACTCTATCTCAAAAGAAAAAAAAAAATTGCTTCTCACTGGGGCAACAGAAGAGATCTTAGAGTGAGATCAAATGCCTCTCGACTTCGTGTCTTTCTATCACTGGGTTTAAGCCTCGTTGATTTAGCTCCCTTGTGTCATCTCATATTATGCTACCTTGTTTGTGTTGTCATGCGTGCTTCTTCTAGCAAACTTTGAGCTCCACGTCTTAATCTGTTGTCCTATAAGTGGTTTAAAAAAAAAATCTTGAGCTATGGAACCTCACACAAATGAATTCACAGGTATGAGCTCAAACATGGTAGCTATACCTCTCAGAAAAGGATTTTATTTATTTGGGTCTCCTTTTGTGTGTATAAAATGGAGGCATTAGGCGGGTGCCGTGGCTCACACCTGTAATCCCAGCACTTTGTGAGGCTGAGGCGGGTGGATCACCTGAGATCAGGAGTTCGAGACCAGTCTGGACAATGTGGCGAAACCCCGTCTCCACTAAAAATACAAAAATTAGCCAGACATGATGACAAGCATCTATAATCCCAGCTACTCAGGAGGCTGAAGCAGGAGAATCACTTGAACCTTGGAGGCAGAGGTTGCAGTGAGCCGAGACCACACCACTGCCTGGGCGACAGAGCAAGACTCCGTTAAAAAAAAAAAAAGAAAAAAAAATGGAGGTGTTAATCCCATGTTGTTTTGTTTAATAAAGTGACACACATAATAAGAGAAAAAAAGAAATGAGCCGTGGCTGAGTATCTACCGTTATTGCAGACACACGGCAGATGCTCTGTCAATGTTCATTCCTTCCTATCTTTGCCCAGTGCTCACTCACTCCCTCCTGTACTTCAAAAATACTCTATCCTCCATTCATTCCACTCCATTCATTGGCCTCCCTTCTATGCCATGAGTCACACTGAGTACTAGGGATGCAGTGGCGAACCCGGTACACTTCCTGTCTTCAAGGTCTTTGCAGTTCAGTGCAGGACAGAGCAAAGGAGACAGATAGGTCATTGTTAGCATTAGAGACAGGATACCATGCTGTAAACAGATGGAGATAGGACTCCTTCCACACTGGAAGTTCAGAGAAAGCACCTCAGAAAAGATAATAGCAAAGTGACAATTGAAAGTTGAGCTGGACTTTGTCAGATCAAGGGAAGAGCCAAGGCATGTTTAAGGAGATTTTAAAAAGTGGAGGATATGAGAATGCAAAGATTAGCAGAAACCTAATTATGCCAGGTCTTATAAACCACGATTATTGGCCAGGAGTATTTTGGTTCCTATGACAAAAACTAAACTCTGACTAAGGCAAACCAGGGAAGTAATGTGTTTACCTAGTTTGCAACACTAGTAAGGTAGCTACAAAACTGGAAGAAATAGCTTCAGAACCATGGCCCCAAAGACCTAAATGATGACTCAGAGTTACCAAGGCACTTTCTCCCCATCCATCTTTGCTTACTTCATTCTTCAAAAGACCTGTATCCAAGCAGCAGGGGAGAGTCCTCCAGGCTCTCCAAATCCTTATTCTCCCAGTTTATCCATCCCAGCAGAAAAAAATGTATGTTTTCAGTGTCTGTATGTCTTATCCATGGTAGAACTCTACTCTGCTTGGGTGACAAGCCTTGTAATTCCAGCACTTTTTTTTTTCTTTTTTTTTTTTTTGTGGCCTGGAACCCACAAGATATCTGAGTGGCCAAGTCCAGGTCATGTGCTCTCCGCTGTGCAGGTAAGATTGGAGTAGCACACAGAGCCACCAAACCACGTTAAGGAGTATAGTAAGTATTTGGTGGCAGAATAAAACTTTTAAAGTCTCTGACAGCTCAGGATACCATGGTTGAATCAGGCAAGAAACAAAATATGGGAAAAACAATACACAGCTCAGGGCCTGTCTGGAATCTAAAACGAAAACATGCCTGAACTGTGATTTTTCATTTACTCTTTTGAAGGCCTTTTCCACGGGGATTCAAGGCTGGCTCTCTGACCTTAGAAAATTCAACTTCTAAGAGGTTTTCTGTTGCTATGACTTAGGGAGTGGGGATACACTCTTCTCTAGTCCCCAGATATTAGGAGACTGTGTTTCGATTCAAATCACTCTCAAAGTTGGGAAAGGACGGGTAGGTCACCTTTACCTGCGTCCTATCCTGAGTAAATCACAAGCTTTCCTTCTCTCCCTTTGCCAAGAGAAGAAAAGACATTTACGCTCTACCCTGCCACGTGGCCAGATTCCAAGGGCTGCTTGTCACTTTTATAAATTTTCTTTTTTCTTTTTCCTTCAAGCCATCTGGGGCACAAAAAAAGGAGGCTTACTCAGTTTCAAGTTTTTTTCCTTCAGGCCAAGGTTCCTAGGTAAGAACCTTGCCTGACTTCTTCAGGTCATAGGAGGTTGAGATTCTAGGTTCCTGTGGCTTCAATAGTAAAAATTCAGTGGATTATCGTGCTGTACGCTATGATGTGCATATGGAGATGGGCAGAGGACTCCATGCACCCCAGAATGCCACCCCCAACCCCTCAACAACACCCCAATATCTTCCCTTTAGTCTCTTCTAGCCCAGGTCACTTTGGACGAAAATCCAGACATGTAGATTCTAGCTGTGGAGTCAAACAGGATTCATTTATTCTGTGACCTCAGATGAGCCTCTTAACCTCTTTGAGTCTATTTCCATATCTGTAAAATGCAGAAGAAGAATAACTCCATACCATTTGGGGACTTCTCTATGATCAAACACTGCACGCAGCCTTCCATCATTAAACATTTACAGAACACCTACTTTCTGCCACAAATAGTGGATAGCAATGATGACCAGCAAGTATTGTCTTATTACATTTCAGGCACGTGATTCTAACTGATTTACATGGTTGAATGCATCGAATCCCCATCAACAATCCAGTCGTGAGCATGTCACCCTAGTCCTCATTTTAGAGGAGAGAAAATGGAAGCAGTGGTTAAGCAAGGTGCCCACAAAAACACAATTATGAAGCAGCAGACTGGGGATTTAAACACAGATTGCCTGTAATTATAAGGCGTTATAAATACTGAAATGTCTCTTGACTGGGGTTATAGAAAAATCAAACACAGCTACATAGCTTCTGCCTTTGAGCTTCTGTCATTTAAGAAGCAGAAAGGCTCGCAAACCATCCCCATTGTGTTTATTTTTCCATCTCTGATGGGAGATTGCAATGGACTCTTTTGAGGTGGTTCTCTGTGTTGGTTAATTTTAGGCAGCAACTTTGCTGGATGAAGGGATACCTAGATGGCAGGTAAAGCATTATTTCCAGCTGTGTCTGTGAGGGTGTTCTCAGAGGAGACTGGCATGTGAGCTCGTGGACTGAATGGGGAAGATCCACCCTTAATGTGTATAGGCACCATCTAGTCCACTGGGGACCTAGATAGAACAAAAAGGCAGAAGAAAGGTGAATTCATTCTCTCTCTCTCTCTCCCTCCCTCCCTCCACCCCTCCCTCCCTCTGTCTATCTCTTTCTCTCTCTCATTCTCCTGGAGCTGGGGCACCCTTCTTTCCCGGCCCTTGGACATCAGCACTGCAGGTACTCCAGCCTGTGAACTCCAGTACTTGCCAGAGCACCCTTCCCTCACCCCTCTCCCCTAGGTTCTCAGGCCTTCAGCCTGGGACTGAGAGTTACACCATCAGCTTCCCTAGTTCTGACTCCCCTGGACTTGGACTGAACCCTCCTACTGGCCTCCCTAGTTCTCCAGTTTGCAGACCAGGCTACGGTGAGACTTCTGAGTCTTCATTGTCATGGGAGCCAATTCCCCTAATGAATCCTTTCTCATCCATTTGTCTATCTATCTATCTATCATCTATGTAGATATGTATTATCTACATGTCATCTATATATCATCTATGTAAGATGATAGATAGATAGATAGATAGATAGATAGATAGATAGATAGATAGATAGACAATCTAATAATAGGCTATAGATATCCATCCCCTGTACATTCTATATCTATATCCTATGGTTCTTTCTGGGGAACCCTGGCAAATACAATCTCCAAGCCTAGGGCTCAACAGATATTTGTTGGATCAAGTTCGGCGGCAGGAGAAAAGGTTTCTGAGCTAGGAGAAGGCCTGATTTTACACTTTGGGAGCTGTGTACATCTTCTTTGCCTGATGAGTATGTGTGCAGGCAGTAATGGGGTGAGTAAATAGACTTGGTGGTTTTCTGGGAGGTGAAAGGTTATGTTTTTTTTCTTTTGTTTTCCTTGACCTTGTGATCTGTTAAGCCTTAGCAAAAATTTTATCTCTGCTAGAAAAGCTTTGTCAAACCCCAACTCCCTCCGAATAAACAATCCTGTTCTCGTGGTGTATATAAAATGTCCTTATAAGAGTTCCCACTATTGTGCCAACATTGGTCCCACCGATTGTTCCTGCTGACCTGTGAGGTTCCTGGTGCACAGTTCCATGTCCAGACCATAGTAAGAACTTAATAAATATTTGTTGAATAAATGAATAAAATAAAAACATAAGATAAAAAAATAAACAACTTTTTTCCTCATACTCTTGTACATATTTTTGGCATTTCCTAGCACTCAAGTTTCTATTCTTCATTCTTACAGTAAGCAGAATAATGGCCCCCACAACGTGTCAACATTCTAACCCCTAGAACCTGTTAATATGTTACCTTATATGGCAAAGTGGATTTTGTCAATGTGACCAAGTTAAGAATACTAAGACAGGCCAGGCGCAGTGACTCATGCCTGTAATCCCAGCACTTTGAGAGGCCGAGGCAGGCAGATCACGAGGTCAGGAGTTCGAGACCAACCTGGCCAACATGGTGAAACCCCATCTCTACTAGACATAAAAAATTAGCTGGACGTGGTGGCACGCACCTGTAATCCCAGCTACTCGGGAGGCTGAGGCAGGAGAATCGCTTGAACCCGGGAGGTGGAGGTTGCAGTGAGCCAAGATTGCTCCACTACATTCCAGCCTGAGCGACAGCCCCAGACTCTGTCTTAAAAAATAATAATAATAAAATAAAGAATATTAAGATGGGGATATTATCCTGAGTTAGCCAGGTACATCTAATATAATTCCAAGCATATTTATATGTGAAAGAGGGGGATGTAGGGGAGTCATAGTCAAAAAGAGACGGGAAGATACTCTCCTTGTGGCATTTTTATATTACAGTTTCATTGAGGTATAATTCATAAACAAAAACTGCATATATTTAATGCAGTGTACGTTTTGATGAGTGTAGATTTTGATGAGTTTAGACAAATGCATACACTCGTGAAATCATAACCACAATCAGGGTTAAAAATAGAGCAGGAGGAAACTTTTGGAGGTGATATTTATTACACTGCTGGCTTTGAGCATGGAAAAAGGGATCATTTCTCACCATTGCTCAAATAATGCAGGTGGCCCCTAGAAGCTGGAAGACAGGAAAACAGATTCTTCCCTAAAGCCTCCAGAAGAAACAGCCTTCCCAACATCTTTATTTTAGCCTAGTAAAGCCATTTTGAATGCCTGGCATCCAGAACTGCAAGATAAAAGGTTTGTGTTAAGCCCCTGAGTTTGTGACAGCTTGTCACAGTGGTAACAAGAGACTAATACAGTCTTTTTCCAAACTTGCTGTCAATGTAGTTATGACCCTCTCCCCAAAACTTGGCCAGCCCACCTTAATGTGCTGTTTTCCTATTCTCGTTCAATTTATTCCCAGGAAGTTGTCAAGACTCAATTCCCATGTTGTCATAATAATTACAACACATTTTAAAAATAAGTGCATGCCAGATACTGTGCTTTATATGAATTATCTACTTGAATCCTAATGACCACACTCTGGGGCATTCATTACCACCTCATCTAACAGATGGAGAAATTAAGGTTCAGAAATGTCAAGTCAGCGTTGATAAGGACTTTGATCCTTGGCCTGTCAGACATCAAGTCCTGTCTATTAACCATCAGGCTGCACGTGGGGTTGCATCCCCACATTCACGTGCTCCTTCCTGTCTCCCACTGCCACTCACCTCTCAACTTAGCAGAGCTGAATTGCTGTCTGCTACTCGGACACCAGAGTGCTTTTGCATTCTGGTTCAGATTTCTCAGATGGTGCAAGGACAGTGAAGGAAACTCACCAGAGCCTCTGTTTGGAGTGGAAATACCATGGAAACAGGTGAAAGGTGCATGGTCTGTCCTGTTTTGACTCTATTTTAATTTGGATGACTGCATATAAAGAAGTGTTTCCCAGTTGACATCTCACAACTATTGAGATAAACAGTAGAGATTCAGAGAGGTAAAAAGTCTTGCCCAGGGTCACCAACCAGGGCAGAGGCTAACCAGGGAATTGAACTCAGGTATTCCTGGCTGCAAAGCTTCCCTGCTTTATGCATTGCATATAACGTGCCGCAACCAGCATAGCACTTTCACATATATCAGGAGGTCTCGAATTTGCAGTTCACAAACTAGCTGCATCAGAATCACATGGAAAGCTTTAAAAAGCCCATATTCCTTTCACTCATCTCCGAGATTTTGATTCTTTTTGTCTGGCTCAGTTCCTGTAAATAGAAAGTTCTTGCTGTGATTGTTGGTGTTGAGCTCCTTAGGTGTTTGGGAAGCACAAACATAAGGGGAGATTTCAGATTATGTATAAATACCTTAATACGTAGATACCTGTGACCCAGCAAATTCGCTTCTAGATTTTACCTAGAAAGAAACTCACATAAGTGCAAAAAAAGGAGCACTTTTAAGAATAATCAATTACCCCACCCCCACAAAAAAAAATGGAAACAGCCTAAAACCTAAATGTCTGTCAGAGGGGCAAGTTAAATAAACACGAATATTTTCAATACTGCATGAACTGACATGAAAACATGCCTCAGATATATTGCTGAGGGAAAAAGCAAGTTGTAAACTAGTATATGCTTTTAATTTTATATATATGTATAAACACATATGTGTATACACATATATCCTATATTTAAAAGAAAAGACAAATTCTGGAATGGTATTCATGAAACTGATAACAGTCTTTCCCTCTGGGAAACAGCCTAGACCTAGGGACACTGATGGTCAATGAGAATATTTCTCTATAGGAGACGAATCCTCTTACTGCAATAATATATTCATGTTCACAGTTGCAAATTGTGGTCTCCTTATCATTAAAGTCTTTCATTCCCTGGAAGAATCAGAAGGCTTGAGTTTATTTTTCAACAGTCATAGTCTGTGCTAATGGGGGAATATTTTTTATTCACTCAAGTATACCAAGATTGACAAAGCACATCAAAGGTATCAGGTACCCTGGTAGGTACCAAGAGAAGTAAATTAAAAGTTATCTTTGTTTGGAAGAGCTCACCATCTTGGGTGGTGGGAGGTAAGACATTTATATAATTAAATAATTCAATCTATGCAACAAATGCTATTATTTCTAGTTTTTCATCCAACAAATATTTCCTGAGCACCTCCAGCGCCCAGACTTTGAGTCATGCACTAAAGATGTGCATGGTTAAATACTTTTCTGCCCTTGAGAAACTCATCTACGTTGCTTGTCTGGTGCATGGCCCAGGGTAAAAACCATACCTTACTCACCTCTTATCCCCTTGGAGCGTCCAGTACAATGCTTTGTGCATATCAATGGCAGAAGCCGCACTGCCAGGGTGGGGGTGAATGGAGGAGGTGAATGAGAGGGAAGAGACAGGAAGGCATATAGAATTTCTAACTCTAGTGGCTAAAAGAAAGTTCAACTTTGTTCATTTTTAATATGAGGCATGTGCCTGGTAAAGTTGATAAACAAGTAGTTAGAAATACAAGTTTGGGCGTCATCTTAGGGCAAGAATTTAGAAATAAATATTGGGGAGTCCTTAGCATGATGTTGCAGTCATAGGAAGTGAATGTGAATCCTAACGGGTGAGGGAGAGAAAGGCTATTGATGAAGCCTTGTGGAAAATGGGATGACATTAAGTGGGAAAGTGAGACAAGATAAGACTCAGAAGAACAACCAAAGAAGTAGGAGAAGAAATATGAAAGACAGCTTTAGAAAGTCAGTGGGAAAAGGCTTCATGTAGAATAAAATACTCAAGGTCAAACACATAGAAGGGTAAATTAGAAGTGCAGATAGCCTAGAATACTGGTTAAAAGTACACTCTGAAGTCGGATTGCCTGGGTTTGACAACCATCTCTTGAAGTTTCAGATGCCCCATCTGTTACATAGGGAAGAGGGGAACAACATCTATATCTTAGGAGTTTCCATAGATTCCATAGCCTACAGTGTACACAGGGCTTGGCACTTAGTTGGCCGTCAATAAATGATAGAAAAATGATTATCATCACTATCAATTAGAAAATTCTGGGTGACTGAGGCAAGACCAGGTTTAATGAAGCAAGAGGTATAGCAGACATACCTACAACCCCCACTGATCCATGCCCTTGTATAATCCCCTCACCTTGAATGAAGGTAGAGCTGTTGCTTGCTTCTAAGCCAATAGAATGTGACTTGATGAGGTTACTTTCCAAGGCAAAGGAGATGGGATGTCATCCTTGTGATTATATTTTATCACATAAGACTCTAACTTAAGAGACAACAGAAAGATACTCTCCTGGTAGCACTGAAGAAACAGACGCATCATGAACTGCCTGGAGAATGACATATGGCAAGGCACTGCAATCAGCCTCTAAGACTTGAGAGTGACCTTCAGTCAACAGCCAGTAAGAAGCCTCAGTCATACAGCTGCAAGGGAAATAATTCTGTCAGCAACATGAATAAGCATGCAAGCAGATTCTTCCCCTTTTGAGCCTCCAGATGAGAATACAGTCCCGTAGACATCTTGACTGCAACCTGCAGAAAACCTAAGCAAGAGATACGTCTAAGTTCTTCCAAGACTCCTGAACCACAAAAACTGAAAGAATACATATGTGTGCTGCTTTACATCACTAATGCTAACTCATTGAGGCAAAAAGCCACAATATGGAAGCAAGGTGCCTTCTGTAGTGAAAAAAAGATGAAAGAATCAAGTTAGAGAATGAAAAATGCTGTTTCAATAGAAAGAGTCAAGCGTGGTAGTTTGAGAAAAGGGAGAATAGAGAAAATCTAGAACAAACATGATTTTTCAAATATTCCTGAAGATTGGTTTCTATTAGACCACAGAGCACTCTGACTGATTGGCTGAAAGCCTATGAGTGAAGAAGCATCTTCACTTTGAAGCTACTTGTGACCTCCTGGTAATGGGATGTCAAGAGAGAAGGTGGTGAGCAACCAGTGCTAGGGAACTGTCCACTATCTTGGTTCTAACAGCCCTGAATACCAGAGATTGACTTCATGAGACACATGGGGATCCCCAGTGGAACAGAGAGATTAAGGATTTGCAACATATTAGGTTGGTGCAAAAGTAATTGCAATTTTTGCCATTAAAAGTACAAAAGCCATTTGCCATTGAAAGTCATGGCAAAAACTGCAATCACTTTTGCACTAACCTAATAGCATCCCCAGTTTTCTGTTGCAACAGGTTGCTGGGCATTGGGCAGCTTCATTACTTTACAGCATTGCAATCTTACTTGAGTTTCAAGAGCTCTCTACACTTCAGACCCCTGATCTTCAAAAATGAGAATCACTGCCCTTGACAGCTCATGGAATTCGTGTGCAACTTAGGGAAATAATGAATGAGGAGCAAGTTACTAGGGTTGGAATTGTAATTTCGTTACGGTCTCTGTCCTAAGAGGACATGTAGGCATTGCTTTGCCCATAGGAGAGGGTCACAGATTTTGTTGGCATCATGTTCTCTGTGTGTCCAACCTGAGAACCCATTACCACCATCCAGTGTCCTCACAAGTCATGATAGTCATCATGTTGCAGGTAGAATTATAAAGACCAGAGTTTGACTCCCAGGTGAGACACAAGCTACACAGTCTTGTTCACATTGTTCTCTCTGGTCTTCCTTTATCCTCAACGTTAAAAATAAATATTAAATAATTTCCTCATTGTCATCACTTTAGTCATTCAATGAAATATTGACTGTGGAAGTCATGTCTTTCATCTCCTTTTAAATCTCAGACTTTAATCACCTCTGCTATTATTGTTGCAATAATTCAAATATTTCAGAAGCTTAAAAATGAAACTCCCCAACCATCATCTGACTCCTGGAGCGAAGCCCCAGCCCAGAGACTTCCCCAGCTCAGAGCACTTTTCCTACATTCCTATTTTCATTCCAAAAAGTCAAACTTGTTGCATTGTAGAATCAGGCATCCCCGAGCCAGCCGCACACAGACCAGCTATTTCTGTGGGCTGTGAGCCAACCTGGCTCCCAGCAAACTCCCTCAGCTGTCGGAACAACTCTCACTGTCAAAACTTTCCGAGAAGAGTCATTAGTTTCAGAGAGATGGGAAAGGAAGGATGTTTGCCTGGGGCATCTCTTTGAAAAGGTCTAACTTTCTAAAATGGTAAATAAGCCAGATTTCTTTTCTGGGGGTACAGGGAGGGCAGAAGGAGCTCAGTCAGGGTATGACCTCCGGGAGCCAGCTGGCGTCTGAGACATCATTACTTCCCAAAGTTTATCCCTTCCTTTTCTGTGCTTCTGCACTGCAGCCTGGGAAACGAGCTCTGAGATCAGTCTGCACAGTTCTGATTACACAGGCAAGTACCGCACGGAGGATTTTATTAGGAGGAAAAGAAAAAAAAAAAAGCAGAAGACTAGCTGGGGGGAGAAAAGCCCTTCTGCCTCTAGATAAAGGGGAAAATTATTTTATAAGCGTCTGGAGCAGCAAAGCTTGTGAAAGGTGAATATACCATTCAGCCCTTCTCCTAATCTTCAGCTTGCAGTAGCCACATTTCTGAGTCAGCATGTGCAGATGCCAATGTGATCAGTGAAAGTCAGATTAGGCCTAAAAGATATGACTGAAAGTCTTACATTGTCTGTGACAGCCTCAAGTTCGGATTCCCTGCCTCTCTGCTCTGTGGTCTAAGTTTTAGGGTCTAGTTCGTTCTTACTGAAATCCCATGGACTCCTGTTCCCCAGCATTCATCTCTTCCCCTGTTCTCCTGGAATAAAATGCTCTGGAGCCCAACAGCTTCACCCTTTGTGGCTTAAGATGAACTACCAGCTGGTAAGAGTCTATCCTTTTAAGAAAGAGAGGCTGGGAGAAGGGGAAGGGGGGAATAGTTGAGCAGGAGAATTCTGCCTTGCAGGAATTGTAAAAGGTGAAAGCAGGGCCCTGCTTGTGAATTCAGATCTAGTAGGCAGATAATGCATCTCAGCTTCTCCTTTCTATAGGTGTGGGTGCAGCAAGCACTCATGGTTGATTACATATGATGACAATTAAGCTGAATCGATTCTGAGTCCCCATTTCTCTCACCCTCAGCAATCCAATCTCCAAGTTCAATTCACTCTGCCCCCATATTCTCTCCAAAACCCACATTTGTTCCATCCTCCCCACTGCCATTGCCTCAAGAAGTTCCATTGTCACCTCTCATCCCAAGAACTGGAATTCTCTCCCATTGTCTCCCTGCATCTGTCCTCCCCCACAACACACTTCAAGGCCATTTCCCCAGAGCTGCTGCAATAGCATCTTGTCTTCCTCAAATATTTATTGAGCACCTACTATGTGCCAGGCCCTGTGCTTGGCATTGGAAGAAGAAATGGAAATAAAAGACAGACACTCTCTATTGTGGGCTGCATTATGCCCCTCCCACCACACCAAATTTGTACGTTGAGGGCCAAACCCCCAGTGCCTCAGAATATAACCATGTTTAGAGACAGGGTCCTTAGGTAATTACAGTAAAATGAGGTCATACGAGTGAGCCCTAAGGCAGTATGACTAGCGTCCTTAGACACAGATACTCACAGAAAGAAGGTGATGTGAAGACGCAGGAGGGGACAGCTACCGACAAATCAAGGAGAGAGGCCTCAGAAGGAACCAACCCTTGATCTCATACTTCCAGCCTCTAGAACTGCTAGAAAACAGAATTCTGTTGCTTAAGCTGCCAAGTCCACAGTACTCTGTTATGGCAGCCATAGCAAACTAGTACACGGTCTCACAGAGCTCAAGGTTTAGTGTGGGAGATAGGAATTAGTCAAATTTACTATAAACCTAAATGCAAGGCTGGGCATAGTGGCTCATGCCTGTAAATCCCAGCACTTTGAGAAGCCAAGGCGGGTGGATCACTTGAGCCTAGGAGTTTGAGACTAATCTGGGCAGCATGGTGAAACCCAATCTCTACAATAAAAATACAGAAATTAGCCAAGTGTGGTGGCATACACCCATAGTTCCAGCTATGCGGGAGGCTGAGGTAGGAGGATCGTTTGAGCCCAGGAGACAGAGGTTGCAGTGAGCCAAGATAGTGCCACGGCACTCCAGCCTGGGTGACAGAGCAAGACCCTGTCTCAAAAATAAATAAATAAATAAATAAAATTTAAGTGTAAAAGTAAATACAAGGGTGTTGGGTGCTATGGAGGACTGTAAATGGTAAGCTACAGATATAGATTAGACATAGATACAGATATAGTGATATTGATTAGAAATTTGCATACAGGTTGAGATATGCATATAGGTATGGATACAGATCTAGACAGTGATATCAATATAAAAATACGGATATAGGCCCAACACGGTGGCTCACGCCTGTAATCCCAGCACTTTGGGAGGCCGAAGCAGGTGGATCATGAGGTCAGGAGATCGAGACCATCCTGGCTAACACAGTGAAACCCCATCTCTACTAAAAATTCAAACAATTAGCTGGGCATGGTGGCGGGTGCCTGTAGTCCCAGCTACTTGGGAGGCTGAGGCAGGAGAATTGCTTGAACCTGGTAGGCAGAGGTTGCAGTGAGCTGAGATTGTGCCACTGCACTCCAGCCTGGGCGACAGAGCAAGACTCTGTCTCTCTCTCTCTCTCTCTCTCTATAGAGAGAGAGAGAGAAAAGAGAGAGAGAGAGAGAGAGAGAGAGAGAGATGGACAAAAATTAAGATAGGGATATAGATAGGTATATCAGGAAGACCAGCTCTGGTCTAGAGACGAAGTCAGAAATGGCTTCCCTGAAAAAACCACAATAGAGACAAAATATAAAGGAGAATGTAAGTCAACTAAAAATATACATGGGGCCTCTAGAGAGTTCAGGTAGAGAAAAGTATATGAAAAGTACCCAGGACTAGGAGCAAGGTCATTCGTGAAAGCCCACCTGAGAACTCTCGAGTGGAAAGAGTAAGACGACAGGGTAGGGGGTGGCATGAGGGGGTGTGAAGGAGAATGCAGAGGCCAGATGCCCTGGTGGCCCCACACTTCCTCTAGAATTTTGTTTTAAGTCTTTGACATAGCTTAGAAGGTCTTTTAGGATCTGGCTTCAGTCCATTATCCTTTCATCTCGTCCTACTGGTATCCCGTAGAGCCAAACCAAGTTATATAAAGGTCCTCAAATGTTTCATGTTCTCTTTTGCATTTAAGCCTTTGAAAACGATGTTCCTTGGGGTAGGAGCATGCTCTCACCCTTGTCTTCTAACTATCTTTCTCATCCTTTCTCATCAGTTCAGAACTTGACGCTTCAGACAGAGGCTTCTCTGAGTCCTGAAAGTCAAGTTCCTTCTTTGTTTATTTAACAAGTTCGTAGCACCCATATCATGGATAGAAGCCTGTGCTATCTTGGAGCAAGGGCTGCAATGATGGTTTAAAAAAAAAGTGAGTGCAATCCCTTTCCTTGAAAGCTCCCACTCTCAGGCCTCTCTTCTTTCTCCCCATCACGGTATTCTGCACCCGTGTTGATACTGCACTGCCACATTATGGTAGACTTGCTTATGTGATGGTCTCCCCTACTGGACTGCCATCTTTGTTTTGCCATCTTCTTCAAGAGCTCTTGATATTTTAGTAAGCACCCAATAGGTATTTGATGAATTGGTGAGTGAAAGTGCATTGAACTCCATTTTGTAAATGGAAGGTACAATTATCTCTCATTCTTTACAGCAGGGGTTGGCAAACTTTTTACAAAAGGGTTTTTACAAAGGGTCAGGTAGTAAACAATGTAAACTTTGTGAAGCAAAAAGCAAAATAAATACTATTAAATACAACCAATTAAAAATATAAAAACCATTCTTCGCCCATAGGCCATAGTTTTATAAAACCCCAGCTTTAGAGTCCTACATCCAGTAGTCAATCAGTCAATCACCATGCATGCATGACATAATCAGATGCCAGAGAGGCTAAGGGACCTGGATAAAGTGTCACCTCATGTTTGCACCTTTAGTTTCCCTGGCTCCTAATCATCCTATTATCTCTGTGAGTCAGGCTGCCTGGTTTCAATCACTAGTTTTACTGCTTTTCAGATGTGTGACTGAAAATCACATAACCTCTCTTTGCTTTAATTTGTCCATCAGTAAGATTGGGACGATGATAACGGTATTCATTTCCAAGGGCAGCCATAACAAATTATCACAAGCTGGGTGGCTTAAAACAACAGAAACTAATTCTTTTACAGTTCTGGACGCCGAGAATCTGAAACCATGATTTTGGCAGGGTGGTACTCCCTCCAAAAGCTCTTGGAGAGAATCCTTCCTTGCCTCTTCCAGTTTCTGGTGGCTCAAGGCATTCCTTGGCTCCAGGGGCTTCATGGTTGCACTCTCTGCCTCCATCTTCACTCCCTCTGGCCTTTTCTGTGTGTCTCTTCCATCTATATCTTCACCTCTTCTATAAAGACACCTGCCATTGGATTTAGGGCCCAGCCAGAGAATCCAGGACAGTCTCATTTTTTTTTTTTTTTTTGAGACAGAGTCTTGCTCTGTTGCCCAGGCCAGAGTGCAGTGGCACCATCTTGGCTCACTGCTACCTCCACCTCCTGGGTTCAAGTGATTCTCCTGCCTCAGCCTCCCAAGTAGCTGGGATTACAGGCACGTGCCATCACACCAGGCTAATTTTTGTATTTTTAGTAGAGATGGAGTTTCACCATGTTGGCCACGCTGGTCTAAAACTCCTGACCTCAAAGGGATCCACCCGCCTTGGCCTCCCAAAGTGCTGGGCTTACAAGCGTAGACAACATACCTGGCCTGCAGATCTTTACCTTACATACATCTGCAAAGACCCTTTTTTTCAAATAAATTCACACTCCCCAGTACCAGGTGGTTTTATCTTCAGGACCACCACTCAGTGCACTGCAATAATTATATACACCTTAGAGGGTTGATACAAGCATTCTGTTAGCTCATTTGGCTTCACACAGTGTCTTGCATATTTGAAGAAATCAATAACACTAAGTATCATAAATAAAATCACTTACTGAGCATTTACTATGTACCAGCCCAGCACTGGGCATTTTGCATGCCTTCTCTCATGAATGTTCACAATAACCTCGTGGAATGGGGTGTCATAGCTGCATCTTACAGAAAGAGCACCTCTTGGCTGGGAGTGGTGGCTCACACCTGTAATCCCAGCATTTTGGGAGGCTGAGATGGATGGAACACGGGGTTAGGAGATTGAGACCATCCTGGCTAACACAGTGAAACCCCATCTGTACTAAAAATACAAAAATTAGCTGGGCGTGGTGGTGGGTGCCTGTAATCCCAGCTACTCAGAAGGCTGAGGCAGAAGAATCACTTGAATGTGGGAGGCAGAGGTTGCAGTGAGTCGAGATCGTGCCACTGCACTCCAGCCTGGTCACAGAGTGAGACTCTGTCAAAAAAAAAGATAGATATATACCCAAGAGAACTGAAAACATAGGTCCACATGGTAACGTGTAAAGAATATTTATAGAAGCATTACTCATAATAGACAAACAGCAGATACAACTCAAATATCCATCAACAGATGAATAGATTAACAAATTGTGGTATGTTCACAAAATGAAATATTATTTAGTTATAAAAGGGAATGAGGTACTGGCAAATGTTACAGCTTGGATGAACCTTGAAAACATTATACTGTGTCAAAGAAGGCAGACACAAAAGGTCACACATTCTACGATTCCATGTATGCAAAATAGGTAAAGCCATTGAGACAGAAGGTAGACTATGGATTGTCAGGGGATGGGGGAATGAGAAAATGCAGAGTGATTACTTTAAGGCTATAGGGTGTTCATCTGCGGTGATGAAAACATCTCGAAACTAGAGAGAGGTGGTCAGTCATCGCACAACATTGTAAAGGCACTAAATGCCCCTGAAATGTGCACTTTAAAATGGTTAACTGCACATTATGTAAACTTGATCTCAATAAAAATAGTAATACCTAACATAAAATATTGTAAAAATTAAGTAAACTAATACATGCACCTTGATACATAAATTTAAACATTTTTTCTTAAGAAGCATTTGTAAAAAAAGTATTGTATGATAGTATCTGCTTTTTCTGAAGTAGAGTTTCCAAATATCTTACCACATTCTCAAAGAGATCGCTGATCCCCCAAATACTGGAATAAACAACTGAAATATTGGCCTAAGAGTATAGATTGGTGCAGCCATTCTGGAGGACAGTTAGCTAATAGTTGGTCTATTAAAATAAAATATATATGCCCCATTTTTCCTGAAAATTGCATTTCTGGGTACATATGTTGAAGAAATTCTTGCCCAGACCCCCAAAAGGCCATGCCCAGCAAAATTCACTCTGACATCGTGGAGGTGGAGTTAGAGGCAGTATGGGTGTGGTCAAGCAGGGAGGAGACAGATAAATGTGGGAGATGCACATTGTGGAATTCTGTAAAGTTTTAAAACAACAATCAAGTATTCTAAATAACACAGAGCACTCTTAAAAAACAGTGCTGGGTGCAAGAAGGAAAGGCACAGAATAAAATCTACAGCCCTCTTCATGTATATAACTAAAAATGATGCAAACACACCAATCATATGCAATGTATAGGACCATAAACAAACGAAAACATACACAGCAAACACAGCTGAATGACTGCCAAAGGAGAGGGAGGGACTGAAGTTGTGGTTTGTAATTAAAGGAATAAAGAAAAGAAGCAAAAGAGAGCCTGGCCCTAGAACAAGGATGACACAATGCCAGGAATTGGAAAATAACGCCAATCTCTGCACCTGAAGTTCCACAATATAGATGACAAAATGAAACAAAAATCCCTGGGTCTAGAGAACCAATATATTAAGGGACAATTCCAATCTGGTGATGAGTTTAGCATTCAATGCTGGCAGCTAATGATCTTCATCTGCGTTCCCTGATCAATGAAGTAAGACTCTCCAGGAGGTCGGGTCAGATGCTGCCATCTTTAGAAGCTTCCTAGCTGATTCCAATGTGCAGTCATAGTCAGGAGCACCGAGTTAGATGTCCTGGGTCAAGGTGAGCACCAGGAGCTTCAAGGAGGCAGCAGGATTGTCAAGGGAGAGGAAGAGGTGAGGCTGAGAGGTGAGGCTAGAGTAAGGCCTTTGGACTCTTTTCCAGAAGCTGATGGTGGAAATATTGAGAAGGTTTTAGCTGGGGAGTGACATGACCAGATTTGCCCTTCAGAACATTCTGATATAGTGTTTGGGATGGATGGGAGGTGGGTAAGGGAGGAAGAGGATATTCCATTGAGGAATTTGTCCAAATACTCCAGGATAGATGATAAGAGTCTGATCGAGGGAAAGGGAGAATGGGTAGTAAATATAAGTTCAGGGCAAGGAACAACTCTTCTCTATTCCACATGGGCAAACAAGGCCAGACGAGAATAAAGCTGCTATCTTCAGATTACTTTATAGTTGTATTAGTCTGTTTTCACACTGCTATAAAGATACTACCTGAGCCTGGGTAATTTATAAACAAAAGAGGTTTAATTGACTCACAGTTCCATATGGCTGGGAGGCCACAGGAAACTTACAATCATGGTGGAAGGCAAAGGAGAAGCAAGTATTTTCTTCACAAGGTGGCAGGATAGAGAGAGAGAGAGAGCGAGCGAGAGAGAGAGAGAGAGAGAGAGCAAGCAAGAGAGACAGAGAGAGAGCAAGAGAGAGAGAGTAGGGGAAACTGCCACTTTTAAACCATCGGGTCTCATGAAAATTCCCTCACTATCATGAGAACAGCATAGAGGAAACCACCCCTATGATCCAATCACCTCCTACCAGGTCCGCCCTCGACATGTGGGTATTACAATTCCAGACGAGATTGGGGTGGGGACACAGAGCCAAACCATATCATTAGTCTAAAGGAGACTCAATAAAGGGTCCTCCGCTCTTGAGTGTGGAGAACTAGTTCGAGTCTGAATCCGATCAGATGCACTGTTCATATCTAGAAAGTGGCTGGAATGTTCCTTCTGGGATCACTGAATTGAGGCACAATCAGATCCCTGCTAGATTCTGAGCAGCCCACGGCTCAGTTGGAGTTGCTGTGTAGCATGCAGATTAAGGGAGTGAAGTGAGTAGAGCAATTTATCTTTCTGGTCACTGGGTCTCTGACAGCTTTCATACAGAATCACCCCCAAACCCACCCCCGCCCCCGTATCTGGTCATGCCTGGGCCTATATTTGTCTCTAACTACATGCAAATCTATTAATAAAGTTTGGAGAAATAAGTCGGAAAGTTAATAGCACTGATTCCTGGGTGGAGGGAGGATGGTTTTGTTGAATCTGTTGAAGGTGATGGGATAATAACAGCTAACATTCTTGAGTCGCTTATAAAGTGTTTGGTATTATGCCTTGCATATATTATCCCTTCTCACCATTGCAACCACCCAGTGACATAAAGCAGTAGGTCTTGTCAAACCCAAAGTCAGTGTGACTCTCAAAAGAAGGCTCCGAAGCATTCACTGTTTGCTCAAAGGTGATGGCAGAGCCAGCACTAGAAGTTGTCTTCTCTGATTCCTTGTGTATTTCCACTGTAGCTCTGTAAGCCATAGATGGACATGATCGGATATCACCAGCTGCTTTAATGTGTTAGTCCTTGTAATGCTTTTGTCTTTATTCTAATCTAGGAAGAACGAGGAGTCTCATCTTTGGGTTCAGCAGGGTCTGCAATGGATGCTCTCAGCACTTTGAGGAGCTGCTAAGCCAAATCACTTGGCTGGCAAACTGGGAATGTGCTATTTGGTCTTCTCTGAAATGGAGGGAGAAGGGGGTGCTTGGGGAACAATTTAAGAGCTTCCAGAAAAACAAAAAGAACAGTTCCCAGAAGAACGCAGGGGCTCTAGCTGTCACAACAGGGCTGCCCGAAAGACCCCGCATTGCTATGGAAACAGCGCATTTCTTTTTTTATGGAGCAGGCACATAAAACTCCCAGAATGTGTCATTAAGTAAGTTACTACTGTCCTGAGGCTGCCAAAGATGTACACCCTCATTAGGGGAGCAATGTGACAGTTTGGGGTTTATAATGAACGGTTTGCAGGCTCAGAGGCTGAGCTAAGTTTACCCTGTTGGGATCACAGTCTCTTGGTGTTTGGGGACTAAAAGGGGGCCCCTTCCTCAAAACGTCCACAGACCAAAGACCCATCAGTTTCTGCTCCACTGCAACTCGCCCAGGTGATGTAATTATGGTGCCTGCATAGCTCATTTACATGCGACTGGTGAACAAACTCTGGCATTTCCATAAAGACACTCCTGCTGAAATGAAGCGTTTTATCGCCTGTGTTTCACCTGGAGCCCTTAATTGGGTAGCTCTGCTCCCCTCAAAGTTTTGTTTACCTAGTAATATGCAGATGGTAGTTGGCTAGCTTAGAAGTAGAGAGGCATTCCAAGAGAGAGGAACGGAGAGACCACACAAGCGTGTCTTCCCCTTGACCTGGAATAATGCAGCCTGTAATTTTACACTTCACCTTGTATCCTGAAGTCTTAGCCACCGTCCTTTAAAATCTATTGTGTTTCCTGTTGATTGACAGTGTCTTTGATAGTGCTTTTGAGAAAAATGAGCTTGTTTTGGGAAACAGACAATTAGATAGTGCAGTGAAGGAGGTGAAGAGGAAGGAGGTGAGACACTAACAGTCAGAGAACACCTGGACTGTTATCAATAAGGCCTAGATAACCATGACAGATTTGTCATTGAGGAGGAGACAGATTTGTCATTGAGGAGGAGAAGAAGTAGCTGCTTTCATAAAAATAATACGGCCGGGTGCGGTGGCTCACACCTGTAATCCCAGCACGTTGGGAGGCCGAGGCGGTGGATCACAAGGTCAGGAGTTTAAGACCAGCCTGGCCAACATGGTGAAACCCCTCAAAAATTAGCCGGGCGTGGTGGTGGACACCTGTAATCCCAGCTACTCAGGAGGCTGAGGCAGGAGAATTGCTTGAACCCAGGAGGTCAAGATTGCAGTGAGCCAAGATCACACCACTGCCCTCTAGCCTGGGTGACAGAGCAGGCCTCCATCTCTAAATAAATAAATAAATAAATAACACAGACATTTAAAGAATGACAATATAAGCTTTCCCTTGGGATATTTCCCACTGAGAAGAGGGCAGTATAGCAGTGTGATTACAGGTTTCCCCTCTGGAGTTGAAATGCCTGGATCAGTTCTCTGCCCTGCTGATCAGTATATGATCAGTTTATTTATTCCTTTATTTATTCAGTTTATTTTTTGAGACAGAGTCTTGCTCTGTTGCTCAGGCTGAAGTGCAGTGACACAATCTCAGCTCACTGCAACTTCCACCTCCTGGGTTCGAGCGATGCTTGTGCCTCAGTTACCTGAGTAGCTGGGACCACAGGTGTGCACCACCATGCCCAGCTAATTTTTGTATTTTTAGTGAAGACAGGTTTAACCATGTTGCCCAGGCTGGTCACAAACTCCTGGGCTCAAGTGATCCTCCCACTTCAGCCTCTCAAAGTGCTGAGATTACACATGTGAGCTACCACACCTGGCCCAGTCAGCATTTTTGAGTGCCTTCTGGATGCTAGGCAGCATGCTTGCAAGCTTTGTGACCTTGAGGAAGTTATTGAACCTCCCTGAGCCCCAGGTTCCTAATTTATGAAGTGGGAATGGCAATCATACCTTCCTCACTGGGTGATGGTAATGCGTAAATGAACCAATGTATGCAAAGTGCTTATTGCAATGTAAACAATAAATGTTTGGTATTGCCTGTAGCATTGCTGTTTTCACAGTGTTAGGGTTGGGAAAGAAGTGTTATAGTGGCACAGTTATTCTTTCTTAACCAAGAACAGTGGCTCAGCAGTGAAGAAAGAACACACTTCTTTTGTGATCCCTAATATAGCTGGGCCAATCAGAATGTCCAGGGGAATCCTACTAAAAACACAGGAATACCAAGATGAAATAAAAAGATAAAAATGAGATAACAACAACAATAATAACAATAGTAATAATGACTTCAGCTGCTACGGCTTTTGAGATGTGGTTTAACCTGTGGTTCCAGAGGGATCTTTTTATGTCTTAGCTTCTAGGTGGCCCCTAATGTGGCTGAAATTATGATGATAGGAATAGAGACAGCAATCATCACAACTACCATTTGTCGAGGGCTTACTATAGACTGTGTTAATCACTTTGCACTCTAATTCAATTTTCATAACACTGTAACATAGGTATGCTACATGTTTTCATTTCATATGTGAGAAAACCGAAGCATAGCACCTCGTCCAAAGTCATACAGTTATCGCCTATGACCCAGAGCTCAAGTTCTGGTTATCCGGACATCTGGACGTTTATCAACACTAGGGGTAAAATGGAAAATCACCTCCACCACCCTAATATTCATTTGACTTCTGAGAATGGTTTAATTTCTGAAGTCTTGCATATTTGTGGATCTCGGCATTAAGAAGAATCACTTCTTTCTGGTGAGGCCACACCTAGGTACAAAATATTAGCATGGAACAGAGTGAACCACAGTATTCATTCATGCAGTAGGAAGAGGTGGGTTTGTCACAGCATCCAGTGGAGGTTTGCATTGAGTAGGAGAGGCTCACTGGCCATCTAAAGTGAGGTAAAGTCTGACTTTCCATTGTTTGGGATTCATGGCAATTTTGTGGCATTAATTACCCCGATATTATAAGCTCATTGAATATTGAGAAAACTCGGAGGTCTGAAAAATGTTGCTGAATTTACCAGTGCCACTGAGCCAGCTGGGGGATCCAAGTCATGTCTCTGGAGTTTTAGTCTGTTGCACCACACCACGTCTCATGTGGAGAGTTCCTGTGTGGGAAACTGGGATACAGTTTTTGCTCAGATGGGTCACCGTTAAATACAAAGACCTAATCATGCACTAACTGTAGATTCTGCCACCACCTCATTGTAACATTGGACACTTTATTTAATAGCTCTGACCTCAGTTTAATTATCTGTAAAATGGGGCATAATATGTTTACTATCTCCGTATATAATGTTTTAAGAATGAGAAAACGATGGTTTTGGTCAAAATTAAAGGTGTCCTTCATGAATCAACTGAACTACACCAATTATCAGTATATCTGAGACTTGTTTTAATACTCTATAGAAGAATAAATTAGATAATATATACACATTTTGCAATATTTAGTTATGTTTTCCTTAAGATCCTGCTCAGTTTTACAGAAAACCTTTTTCTTAAACCAGTGGTTCCCAACTGGGGGCAATTTTGTTCTCCCCCATCTCCCCTCCTCCCATAAAGAACATTTGACAATGTCTATAGACAACTGGGGGCCAGGGTGCTACTGGCATCTAGTGGGTAAAGGGACGCTGCTAACATCCTACACTGCACAGAACAGCCTCTCCCACCACAGAGAGTTATCCAGCCCAAAGTGTCAATAGTGCCAAGGTTGAAAAACTCTGGTTTAAACACGTCTAAGGCAATTTTAATCTTGAACATAGCATCTCAGACTCAGCATGGGATTTTCTTTTCATGAAATGGAATCATCTCTCTCACCATTAAGATACAAAATGGTGATATTATGATAAAATACAAAATGGTGATATTTAGAGCTTTAAAAAACCTCTTGTTCTGCCTTTACCAGCTGGACATCCTTGGGCAAATTGCTTCATCTCTCTGAACTTCACTTTTTCTTACCTGTAAGGTGAGGCATTTCCATATTTCTGTTACCGAGATTGTGTGTGGAATAAGTGAAAGGAAGCACATAAATACATCTTATAAGGTGCTATATATATAATAGGTAATTAATAATTTTTGCACCTTCTTCTTTTTCCCCTCAGAGACAGATACTACAACATCCTCCTTTAATGCAAAAAATACATTGCTGTGGTGGGCACTCACTGAAGTATCTGAATTTAAAACATTATAAACTTCAGTTTTAAGTTAGTAATAGAAAATGGGGTTAAAAACTCTCAGGCTGAAATTATAACCCAACCAAAATCAAACTGAACTCCAACTTGTCTCATTACATTGTGCCAAATTCTGTAGTAGACTGCAGGGAGACAAGAGGAAGAAATAAGTCACGATTATGGTCATCAGACACCCGTGTAGGAAAGGACAGTGAAGGCTGAAAGAGAGGACACAAGAGGACAAAGTTAAATTGATTCTTGGAATAAGCTAGAATCCAACAAGGAGAAAAAAAATGCGTCCATTCAGAAACCAAATAGAATTATTTCACTGTGAAAGTGAGCCTATATAATTTATGAATCTCTTTTTTATTTTTCCCAGTTAAACAACAAAAAACAGACAATACTGAATGTGTTTTAAATCCTAGTTGGGCTGAGAATATGATCAAAAGTGTAGAAATCAAATAACCTTAATGGTAAGGTGTCTACAGTCTGGACAAGGGACTCAAACCTTGGTCTTGCTAGACCCCACCAATGCGAAGCCCATTTCTAACATTTTGATAAGCATTCTAAGAAACATTTTTGCATATATATGCATAAAAATATATGTTTAAAGGCTTATGTATTTTGAATCAGAGTGCATACTTCATTTATCATTTCCTTTTCAATGTACATGATTCTATCACAATGGAAATTTCATAATTTACTTTCAACTCTTTCCTTACTGAGAGACCCTTGGATTATTTCCAATCTGGGGCTATCATAAACAGAAAGTAATAAATGTTTCTGTGCATATATGATCATTATTCTCTAATAGGAAGCTTCTAGAATGGTCCCCAGTAATCTTTATCTCCTTCTGGTAGTCACGGCCTTGTGTCATCCCCTCCCCTTGAGTAACTTGCTTCTAACCAATAAAATGTGGCAATGTTGTGTGGATGTCAATTTGGTTATTTAGTTTATAAAAGATTCGCAATTCCATCTGGCTAGTGGAGTATTTCTATTGTCTTCTCAGTTTACGGGCTATGTTGAAGTAAGATGCCAGCTGGAGAGGTCCCTGCAGTAAGGGACTGAGGCCCTCTTCCCCAGTCAAGCCTTCATATGAAACCAACAGCTCTGAGCCACACTTTGCAGCCTCATGGGACTGTGGAACAGAAGACTCAGCTCAACCACACCCAGGTTCCTAACCCACAGAAACTGTGATATATTAAATACCTCTTGTTTAAAGCACCTACATTTTAGTATAATTTGTTACACAGCAACAGAGAACGAATACAAGTAACTAACAATTAAATGGAGAAACTGACATGTAAACAAATAAATCTACCACAAGGTAGGATGTTACAAGAGCCAGCAGAGTTTTAGGAAAATAGCTAGAGGGTTTCTTAGGATGAAAAAGCACCTTTAGTTCAGAGGGTTGGGAAGTCTGAGAAGGTGCTCCTTTATTTATTCAGAAATTATTTATTAAACTTTTTCTACATGCCAGGCACTGTGCTAGGTTCAGGGACTACAACAGCAAAAATGATGAAGTGCTTGTTCTCTTGATGTTTGCTCTCTAGGGACAGAGATAGACAATAAAGAGTAACTGGCCGGGTGCTGCGGCTCATGCCTATAATCTCAGCACTTTGGGAGTCTGAGGCAGGCAGATCACCAGAAGTCAGGAGTTCGAGACTAGCCTGGCCAATATGGTGAAACCCAGTCTCTATTAAAAATATAAAAATCAGCTGGGCGTGGTGGCACATGCCTGTAATCCCAGCTACTCGGGAGACTGAAGCAGGAAAATTACTTGAACCTGGGAGGCGGAGGTTGCAGTGAGCCGAGATCGCGCCACTGCCCTCCAGCCTAGGTGACAGAGTGAGACTCCATCTCAAAAACAAAATAAAATAAAATAAAAGAGTACCTAAACAAATGAACAAGAGAATTTCTAGTAGACACTGGTGGCAGGAGGGAAAGTGATTAACTGAAGAGTAAAGCTGGGTAGGTTTTTTATCTCTGGCGATCAAGGTGGACATCTCACTGAGGAGGCAATCCTCTTAGGTCTATATCCCAAATAGGTGAGGTTTTCATAAACCTAGAGGGGCACGGAGCCCTGCCCTCCCCACCTATTGCTGGCTACTGCACTCACCATCCGCTTCGCCCCTAGGCAACTGGTGACAACAGGAGGTAGTCTCAGCCCTACAAAGGCAGTATATTGGTTCAGGCTTCTGCAGCACCTAACCAACAAATGATGGATGCCACGGTGGAAAGGGGGACCTGCTTTGATGTACGCAGCCTGGTTTGATTAATGAGCAGCTCTGCCAGGAGGCTACGCTGGGAGTAAATTACTCTTTTCAGAAATGGCTAGATCGGCACTATTGTACTAATTATTTCACAAGCTTGAGGTCAGTTCCAAATTCCCTGACACACACAAGGGAACAAACACCCAGGCTAACTGAAGCCGACAGAGCTCTAATTAAAGCAGAAATTGTTTGTGACTCCCCTCTCCCTCTCCCCTCCACCCTACCAACCCTCTCTTCCCAGAGGAGGAAGCTGTCAGACACGTTTCCTCCCTGCCCCTAGCCTGGCCCAGCACAAACCCCCAGAGTTCCAGGAAACAGCCCACAGCACCCCAGTGCATACACATATGCTGAGCACTGGCAAGGAGGGGAGCTATCCATGGTGGGTCCATGTCCAGGTTTCTATTTTTTTCTTTCTTTGTTTTTTTTAATTTCAATCATGGCTTGGCACTACTGGGGGGATTGCCTGAGCCCAGGAGTTAGAGACTAGCCTGGGTAAAGTGACAAAACCCTGTCTCTCCAAAAAAATAATAAAAAAAATTACATAAGTTAGCTCAGCATGGTGGTATGCACCTGTAGTCCCAGCTACTTGGGGGACTGAAATGGGAGGATTGATTGAGCCCAGGAGGTTGAGGCTGCAGTGGTCTGTGGTCTTGTCACTGCACTCCAGCCTGGGCAACAGAGCAAGACTGTCTCAAAGGCAGAAAAAAAAGAAAAAATCCCAATCACATGCACAGGTGTTATAGTCATTCATTCATTCATTCACTCATTCATTCACTTGTTCATTCGTCTGTTTGCTTCTCCCATGCATTTTTATTAAATGCATTTTATGAACAGAGCATTGTGCTGAGAACCAGCAGGGCCCTAGTCTTTGAGAGCTCACTGCCTGGTGGGGGACAAAGACATCAATCAGATCATCACATAGATAAATGTAAAATTGCAACTGTGAGAAATGCTATAAAAAGAGGACTGTGTGTAAGAGGAGGATTTGACCTGGTTGGGTCCTAGATCCTTCAGGAGGTGGTGCCAGTGCTGTAGAAATTAACTAAGTGAAAGGTGTAGGAGATGAGGACTGCTCAAGGTGGTGGAGTCAGCACAGGCAGAGGCTCTGTGGTAGGAATACAAGTAAAGTTCTGAAACAACAAAAAGAAAGTCAGTGTGGTTGGAGCTCCAGAACAGAAGCAGACTGATTTGGGTCCAGGCTTTTGCTATGGCTGTGGCCATAAGGGACCTTAGCATGTCTGCATCTCAGTTTTCTCACCTGAAAAATGAGGACGAAATTTCTTAAGTCTTTCAGGAACATTGCAGTGGTCTCCTTAGCATCTATTCCTGTTCTCTTGATAATCACTCTGATTTGATTAGGATTTCTATACTTCCCCCTTGCACCTTGGTAGATCTGGAGTGAGGGAGAGATGGTGGTGAATGAGATTCAGCAGAGGGTCAAGCCATGAAGAGTCTTGAAGCTTAAGGCAGGGTCCAGCTGTAATGATGCTACTCAAACCTCCCCAATGGCTTGCATTGCTGTTGGCTCTCTTTCCTACTTATTACTTGACATCCAAGACTCTGTAAGTGCTACCCTGGATGTTTCTGTCAGTCTTCCCTTCTATGAAACCCAGCCACTATGCTTCAGCTATCTGCTTGCTTTTCGCCATTGGTTCTTTACACTTTCCAACCTCCTTTCACTGTCTCTAGCCACCCCTCACCATTCTCAGAAAGGCTGATGTATTAGTCTGTTCTCATGCTGCTAATAAAGATATACCTGAGGCTGGGTAATTTATAAAGAATAAGTTTAATGGAGTCACAGTTCCACATGGAGTCAGTTCCACATGGGGAGGCCTCACAATCATGGCAGAAGGCAAAAGAGGAGCAAAGTCACGTCTTACATGGCAGCAGGAAAGAGAGCTTGTGTAGAGGAACTCCCCTCATAAAACCATCAGATCTCATGGGACTTATTCATTATCATGAGAACAGCATGCCAAAGGTCTGCTCCCATGATTCAGTTACCTCCCTCTGGGTCCCTCCCACAACACATGGGAATTATGGGAGCTACAACTCAAGATGAGATTTGACTGGGGACACAGCCATACCATGTCAGCTGACTTCCTCTTAACCCATCTACAGGGACAAAACAAAGATGGAAGTAAGGTCATGCATGTAAGCATTTGCAGTGTTACTCCATGGATGTTTACTAAGTACTGGCACATGTTCTTCAATCGTTATGTCACTTAGTTTGGAGCTTCCTTTGTAATATGACTGAAATGTGTGCTTTAATACAATCTATGAAATGCACACGCTACGGTTGTTACTAACTCCCAATGACTGTGTGTTAGCCATATACCTTTACATATGTCATTTTATTTCATCTTCCTGACAACTCTTTCCAGTAGAGATGACTACTATCATGGCACAAATGAATGATCCTATGGCCCAGCAATATTGGACAACTAGCCAAAAGACATACCTAGTAAGTGTATGTCAGAGCTGGGCTTGGACTTCAATTTTTTCCCACTAGGTCACGTATTATTGTTTATTTGTTTCAGAAATAATATCAGCTAATGTACACTGAATGCTTATTTCATGTGGGCATTGTGCCAAACCCTTCCCATGCATTAATTTATATCTACCTTGTAAGGCAGAAACCATGATAAATCTCATTTTCATTTTTATTAATGAGAAAACTGAGACACAGAATAATTTAGTAATTTGCCCTAGGTTATACAGGTAGTAAATGGTGGAGGCTGGATTTGCACACAGGTTTCAGGCATTAGAACCAGGAGACACAGCCAACTCCACTTCCTTGTCACTTCTGATGCCCAGTTTAAAAAGCACCTTACTTCTGATGTACTACAAAACCACCTTCTGAAGGTGGGCATGGTGGCTGGTTAAGGTATGCCCAGAAAGGGTATAAGGCCACGTGCACTAAGGTTCCTTTACTTTGGGAGTTGGGGATTTTTCAGCTCAAGACTCCCTTGCATGGTCTAAAAAGAATGAGCTAAATGGGAAAATCAATAATGCACACAGATGGCCCTGGTGATGTTTACACTATTTAAGAGAACAAATTATTTTGAAGCACCTGGGATTTATTCTTTCCCATACAAAAGAAGAAAAGCAGGGGAATTACAGGTCATTCTTATCTACTCGTTGAGCCTGACTCCCTCAGAGGCAATTATTATTTGGTGTTTATATTAGTTTGCATTGGCCACTTTCTATGGCCTCCATTAATGCCAATTAAGAAAGTTTCACTTCACTGCAATTTTCAGTATAGATAATATGTACAGAAGAATAGAATTCATCAAGAAACATTTATTGAGTGACTACTATATGACAGATAGTAAGTCAGGGGGTGGAGCTAGGGAAAAATATCTGTAAATGTGACAACAACCATAAAAACAAGTAAAAAGCACTCATTCTGCACCAAGCTCTCATCTAAGACCTTATTTAATCTTTACTCAGGCCCATGGGGTAGGTGGTATTATTATTGCCATTTTCTAGGTGAGGAAACATGAGCTCAAGGTCATGCATTTATGATGTGAAAGAGGTGGGATTTCAACTCAGGCAGTTTGATGGAGAACCACTGAAAAATTGTTGTGTATTGTAAATAAGCAACGAAAGATAAACCGCAATGAAGGGATGGCGAGAAGGTGGGGATGTTTCATAGAAGTAGTCCAGGAAGACCTCTCAGACAAGTCATGTTGAACTAAAAGGGAAGAGAAAGAGCTAGAGATGGGCTATTGGTGACGATATTGACAGTGATGGGATGAAAAATTCCAGACAGAGAAAGCCAAGGGTGTGAGGTGAGAACAAGCATGAAGTGTCCAAGGAACTGAAAGAAAAAAAACCTGTGTGGCTAGGATTTAGTGACTCAGGGTGAGAAGGGAAGCAGAGGTGAGGAGGGAGAGGGTGGCACAGGCTAGATTATGTAGGGTCTCAGCTCCAACATTTCAGGACGGATAAAATGAGATAATTCATGTAGTTTGCTTATTGCAGTGCCTGGAACTTAGTAAGTACTCAGTGGACATTCATTTTTATAAGCATGGTTATTCTACATCTTGTTTTATTGACTTTGATTTCCTTTAGATTAAAAGAAAAAAATAGTTTATTTCATTTATTTTTTCCCTCTATTCACAGCTTATGCTCATGTGATTCTGGAAGAATTCCAGCTAGGAATGCCTTGGACCCATCCCAGGACCAGCAACCCCTGCAGCAGGACAAAGATGGCATTGAGACTATGTGTGTGGCTGCAAGCAACCTAAATGTCCATCCGTGGATGAATGAAGAAAGAAAGTGTGGCATATCTATACAATGTAATATTATTCAGACTTTATAAAGTAGGAAACTCTGCCATTTGCTGCAACATGGATGAATCTGGAAGGCATTATACTAAGTGAAATAAGGCAGTCACAGAAGGACTAATACTGCATGATGCCACTTATATGAGGTATCAAAAAGAGCCAAATTAATAGAATCAAATAGCAGAATGGTGGTTGCCAGGGGGTGGTGGGAGAAGGATATGATGTATTAGCTAGGGTTCTCCAGAGAAAAAGCCAACAGGATAGATAGATAGATAGATAGATAATTTATATGGAAGCAACAGGATGTAAGATATATATATATATATGTGTGTGTGTGTATATATATACGTGTATGTGTGTGTATACACACACACACACACACACACACACACACAGAGCCTGCTGCGGTGGCTTCCGCCTGTAATCCTAGCACTTTGTGAGACCGAGGTAGGTGGATCACTTGAGGTCAGGAATTTGAGGCCAGCCTGGCCAACATGGTGAAACTCCACCTCTGCTAAAAATACAAAAATTGGCCAAGCGTGGTGGCGCTCATCTGCAGTCCCAGCTCTTTGCGGGGCTGAGGCAGGAGCATCGCTTGAACCTGGGAGGCAGAGGTTGCAGTGAGCCAAGATCATGCCACTGCACTCCAGCCTGGGCAACGCAGTGAGACTCTGTCTCAAAAAAA
>NW_012102732.1:2307792-2310326 GCF_000951045.1 Mandrillus leucophaeus | reverse complement strand
TATATATCACTGCATTTCTGAAGGTCAAACAGCAGTAACATGATGTGCTGGATTTGGGGAAACCTTTTAAAAAGAGGAAGAAGAAGAACATATACCCTTTATGAGAGATCATTTTTGTTTTTTACTGAGAGATGGTGCATATATATACATACATATATAGACACACACTATATATATATATAAATGAATATATAAAAATATATATATATGAAATTATTTATCATAACAAATTGGCTCATGCAGTTATGGGAACCAAGAGGTCCCGTGATCTGCCATCTGTAAGCTGAAGACACATGAGAGCCATTCATGTAGTTCCAGTCCAAACTTGAATGCCCAAGAACCTGTCCAACGCCAGGAAGAGAAGAATGTTGCAGCTCAGGCACAGAGAGACAGAATTCACCCTTCCTCCACCTTTTTGTTCTCTCCAGGCCCTCCACAGACTGGATGATGCTCACCACATGGATGAGAGGGGGATCTTCTTTACTCAGTTTACTGATGCTAATCTCTCCCCAAAACACCGTCCGTCACGGACACACCCAGAAACAATGTTTTACCAGCTCTCTGGGCATCCCTCAGCCCAATCAAGTTTACACATAAAATTAACCAACACGAATGGGGAGTTGCTAATCCATGGGCGTAAAGTTTCAGTGAAGCAGGATAATTAAGTTCTAGAAATCTGTTGTATCTATAGTCAGTGATATTGTATTGTGCACTTAAACATTTGCTAAGAGGGTAGATCTCACGTTAAGTTTTCCGATCACAATAAAATAAAACTGGAAAAAAGGATGGGGGGAATGGGCATTTCAAATGCGCAGTGAAGGGAATGAAAGGGGAGAGACACAGTTAGGCTAGGGGCTGCTCCTTGTTCAGATGAGTGTCCTCACACTGCCCGCTAAGCCTCTGGGCAGAGATGACAGAAGTTTGTGCAGACAAAAACCTAAGGGCTTTATTTTAAGACCTTCTGTCAGGAAAGGCCTTTAGAGGCGATGCAACCACTCGCCTGCATTCCTGAAGGTCAAACAGCAGTGACATGATCTGCTGGATTTGGGGGAACATTTAAAAAAAGAGGAAGAAGAACACATACCATTTATGAGAGATGATTTTTGTTTTTACCAAGAGACAAAGAAAGAGGTGAGAAAGTTCTGGTAGGGAGGAATTAAAGAGAGATGAACAGCTGCCTCTTCAGCTTCTGTTGAAATTGTTCTTAAATCAAGCAGCGGTTTTCAGACAGGGCCAGGTAATTGATTATAAATGTTGGAATTTATTTCAATAAGCTCTGTCATTTCTTAGCAGCTGTTTCACTTTACAGCAAACTAACCAACAGAGGTGCTGGAGGCAGCTTGTCTTTTGTCTTTCCCTTTGATGAGTTTGAATTGTTTGTGTGTGTGTGTGTGTGTGTGTGTGTGTGTGTTTTGGTGTGATGTTTCTGGCTGAGGCTCATAGGAAGAGAAGGCTCCGTTTTTGTTTTCTGTTTTTGCTTCAGCAGAGGGAATGTGAAGGAGCAGGGGCTGCTTGTGAGCAATCTACCTTCTCAGGGTCCCCAGGTTACAGAGAGCAGACATCACACCCTCTGTCTCTGATTCCAGAACCAGAAGGAAGTGACTATATCATTCTCTCACATTTATCAGCCCAGAGAAGCCATTCATGTGTTCTGAGAGGATCCTATCTTTTACTCTCATAAAAGCACTGTCCTATTTTACTTTCTTATCACTGCATGAGATTAGTACATTATTGTGTACATCTTTTCCTCTTTCCTCTACCAGAATGTAAGGTCCATGATATCGGGAACTCTGACTTTCTTTGTCGCTGTGTACCACTCACGTATAGAACAGTTCCTAGTAAACAGTTGGTAACCAGCAAATGACTACTGAATTAGTTAGTTACCTTTTCCATAAAATCCCAGGTTTTTTTTCCTCTAGGAAGGATTCCAGGGTTGTCCTAGTACAGGTTAATTTTACCTACTCCGTGATTGGTGGGAATGTAAATTAGTTCAACCATTGTGGAAAGTAGTATCTTGATTTCTCAAAAAGCTAAAAGAAGAATGGCCATTCAACCCAGCAATCACATTACTTTGTTTATAACCAGAAGAAGATAAATCATTCTACCATAAAAACATGTGTACGTGAATGTTCATTGCAGCACTATTCATAATAGCAAAGACATTAGGAATCAACCTAAATGCCCATCAGTGACAGATTGGATGAAGAAAATGTGGTACATATACACCATGGAATACTATGCAGCCATAAAAAAGAATGAAATCATGTCTTTTGTGGGAACATGGAAGGAGCCAGAGGCCATTATCCTCAGCAAACTAACACAGGAACAGAAAACCAAATACCATGTGTTCTCACTTATAAGTGGGAACTAAATGAGAACACTAGACACAAAGAAGGGAACAACAGACACTGGGGTGTACTTGAGGGTGGAGGGTGGGAGGAGGGAGAGGAGCAGAAAAAATAACTATTGGATACTGGACTTAATACTTGAATGATAATCTGGACAACAAATCCCTGTGACACAAGTTCACCTAT
>NW_012102732.1:2303507-2307627 GCF_000951045.1 Mandrillus leucophaeus | reverse complement strand
AATATATATATATATATATATATACACACAATGACTCGGAACTTGCATCGGTTTTCTGTCTAATTCCATCAAATGGGATGATCTGAGATGGTTTTATCTTCCTCTCCTTTATAATGCGATGGGCATGAAGGAGGTTCTCAGAGATGTCTACTTAACTGAGAGAAATCTCTTTGTTCACTATGGGCTGGCAAATAAGAAACAAAGAGCCCCAGAGACTCTAGAAGACCAAGGAGAAGGGGAGGATGGCCAGGGTGGGTTTTCCACATTCATGCTTTGGGGCTTTTATTTCTGGGCAAATAATGAGTTAAGACCTAATGATGTCCTTACATCTTTTAGACTGGTAAAATCTGGAATGGTACCCAGAGGTAGCACAAACTCCAACTCCTTCAATTTTTAGATAAGAAAACATGAAAGATCAAGGGAAATGAAACATTTGAGAAACCTATCAAAATTATGAAACACTTACGTTACAGGTTATTTTCTTTTACATTGTCCCATTTAATCCTCAGAGCATGTCAACAAGGTTGGTGGTGTTATTCCCATTTTACAGATGCAATAACTCAGGCTCAGAGGGGCGAAGCAACTGGCTTAATAACATGTAGCTAGCAAAAAGCATCACTAGGACTTGGAACTTGGTCTTCTATGCCTTTTTGTCTACCATATTTAGGGCTTTAGAATAACGCTTCCACTTTTGTCCACGAAGTCTCTATCTCTCAAGCCTGAATCTCTAATAACCTACCTAGATATGGTGGTAGGTGCAGGCAATATCTTTTTAGTTTTTCTGGGCTGGGTGCTAAAATTCAGAGGAGGCACCTCAAGTGCCACGGAGCTCTCTGGCAAAATCTGTCATTATGAGCTTAAATTAATATTCTTATGTGATGGACTACTGGGAGCAGGGCTTTGTGAGGTTCGTGGACTTGCACCACTTTCTTTCCTGAGCCTGTGTGAAAAAACACATGTGAGTGCTTGCAGCAATGGCATCTCTGAGCAATTAAAACTTTCAAAACTCTCTTTTTTTCTTTCCTCTCCCTAGCTTCATGCAGAAAACAATGGCAAATGAGGAGAATTTTAAAGTGTGATGAGGCCGGGCTCAGTGGCTCACGCCTGTAATCCCAGCACTTTGGGAGGCCGAGGTCAGGAGTTCAAGACCAGCATGGCCAACATGGTGAAACCCTGTCTCTACTTAAAATACAAGCATTAGCTGGGTGTGGTGGTGGGTGCCTGTAATCCCAGCCACTCGGGGGGCTGAGGAAGGAGAATCACTTGAACCCGGGAGGCGGAGGTTGCAGTGAGCCGAGATCACAGACTGCGCTGTGGTCTGGGTGACAGAGCAAGACTCTGCAACCCCAAAATAAAAATAAATAAAATGAGATGAGCAGAGTTTTAACTCACCCAACCCTGGCTGCCAAAGTATCCTGGAGATGATATTAAGTGTACCCCTCCCAGAAACAGTGCCTAAGAAGCCTGGTGACTGTATTCAAGGAAGGGCAATGCCTGAGTGACAGAACAGATGATCAAAGACAATAGGAGAAAGCATGGTGCAGCAGAACTGCTCTAAGAGGTGCTCCTTCTTTTTCTTTCTTTCTTTCTTTCTTTAGGACTAGAATTGCTAATTCTATGTTTAACTCTGTTTGTTTGTTTGTTTGTTTTGAGATGGAGTCTTGCTCTGTCGCCCAGGCTGGAGTGCAGTGGTGTGATCTCAGCTCATTATGGCCTCCGCCTCCTAGGTTCAAGTGATTCTCCTGCCTCAGCCTCCCGGGTAGCTGGAATTACAGGTGCCCACCACCGCACCCATCTAATTTTTGTAATTTTAGTAGAGACAGGGTTTAACCAGCCTGTTGGCCAGGCTGGTTTCGAACTCCTGACCTCAGTGATCCACCCGCCTTGGCCTCCCTAAGTGCTGGGATTATGGATGTGAGCCACTGTGCCTGGCCTTGTTTAACTCTTTCAGGAACCATCAAACCGTTTTCCACAGTGGCTGCACCATTTTGCATTCCTACCAGCAATATACAAGGGTTCCTATTTTCCCACATTTCTATCAACCCTCATTACTTTCTGGGTTTATTATTATCACTGCCATTTTAATGGATATGAAGTGATATCTCATTGTGGTTTTGATTTGTGTTTTCTTAGTGACCAATCACATTGAATAACTTTGTTAATGTTTTTTTTTTTTTTGGCCATTTGCATATTTTCTTTGGAGAAATGTCTCTTCAAGCAGTAAGGTGGATATTAATATTAACTTTATTTTATAAATTAAGGAATTGAGACCAAACTGAGATGAGAATGAAGGCAACGAGGTGCCAGGGCCAGTGACTGGAAACAATGCCCCATTTTGCATTTGTTTTGGATGGGACAGGGGTAGGGGAGTCACTGGACATCCTGCCTCCAAGATTCCACGGACTTCAAGTTTGGAATCCCATGCTGGACTGTGAGTCTAGTAAAAGATCAGACATGCTGATTCTCAGTATATACTTGAATAAATGAATAAAGTGAGCACAAATCCCTCCGGAGTTTCCTCCACCTCAAAATATACCATCTTCTCACACAATGAGCCCAGGATGTGTAATTCAGCTGTGGATGCTGTGTGCACCCCCAGGGACAGCTCCAGAGCACTCCCCTACACCACCCTCCGGCAAAGAGACTGCCTGCATAGTGCCTGATGGACACCGAGTGAATTGGAAGCCTGGATGTCTTATCTGGGGTGTTATTACATCTGGATCAATTCTTAATCTTTTAGTTTAGCTTTGAGCTGCTTGGTGACCTCCGACAGATCAGATATAAATCATTCCACCCTGCACAGGTAAGAGGCATCTCGTCAGCTGCGGCCTCATGACATTTGAGGCTTTCCTGGAGGCTGGTGCCCCTCGGAAGGCAATGTGTGGCTCTCAGCCGTGACCAGTGCAAAGGCAAGCAGATTCAGGGGGCTTTAGTGAAAGGTGAAATAAACAACGGCATGTCAACCCTGTCTTCACTCTAGGTAGAAAGGGGCCATGCACATGCTCCACCAGCACAAGACCTCAGTTCTGGCAGTAACTTTCCAAGACACCATGGGACTGATCTACTTTACTGAACTAGTCCAGCATTTGCTCTTTTAGAATTTAGGGAGGCAGTAAGTTAAAGGTGAAAGGGGAGAAATTACTACTGGGTGATCACCTCCTATGAAATCACCTCCTATGAAAACATCGGCATTGAAAACAACACAAATATAATAAAGCATTTAATCTCTCCAGCAAGCCCATGCAGTGATTATTATTGTCACCATTTCACAAAGGAGGAATTAAAGTTCCATGACTTAAAATGCCTTGCCAAGGTCACTTGGCAGGTAAAACGGAACACATCTAAGATCTATCTGATTTTCATTCTTATGCTCTTACTGCCTCAAAATCTCAACAAGACTTCTGTCCTTCCCAGAAGTTTCTACCCCCAAATCTCTGTAGAAGAATGGGAGAGGCTATGTCATTGAAAAAACCCAAGTTCAAGGCCTCCTTAGGCCAATACCTAGGTGCAACTCACCTAATCTCTCTGCATCAGTTTCCTCAACTGCAAAATGGGATCGTTGTGAGGATTCACTGAGTCAAGAGAAATGCATGTAATTTGAAAACTAAATGTCAGCCAGGCGTGATGGCTGATGCTTACAGTCCCAGTACTTTGGGAGGCCAAGGCGGGTGGATCACCTGAGGTCATGAGTTTGAGAACCAGCCTGGTCAATGTGGTGAAACCCTGTTTCTACAAAAATACAAAAATTAGCTGGGCATGGTGGCTTGTGCCTGTAATCCCAGCTACTCAGGAGGCTGAGGCAGAAGAATCACTTCAACCTGGGAGGCAGAGGTTGCAGTGAGCCGAGATCATGCCATTGCACTCCAGCCTGGGCGACAGAACTAGACTCTGTCTCAAAAGAATAAAATAAAAGAAAAAGAAAACTAAATGTCTTGTTGTTGAAAAAGTCTCTTTCATGAAGTGTTCACATTCTAAAGGAAGTTGTTAAAGCTTACACAATGTCAAGACCTAATGGGACGCACAAGTAGTGGTAAAATTTTAGATCCTGGGATTTTTTTAAAGCATATTGAGAGAATACACCTTAAACTACACCTCATGGCCAGCTCCTATAATACATGGA
>NW_012102732.1:2296077-2303457 GCF_000951045.1 Mandrillus leucophaeus | reverse complement strand
TATTTTCTTTGGAGAAATGTCTCTTCAAGCAGTAAGGTGGATATTAATATTAACTTTATTTTATAAATTAAGGAATTGAGACCAAACTGAGATGAGAATGAAGGCAACGAGGTGCCAGGGCCAGTGACTGGAAACAATGCCCCATTTTGCATTTGTTTTGGATGGGACAGGGGTAGGGGAGTCACTGGACATCCTGCCTCCAAGATTCCACGGACTTCAAGTTTGGAATCCCATGCTGGACTGTGAGTCTAGTAAAAGATCAGACATGCTGATTCTCAGTATATACTTGAATAAATGAATAAAGTGAGCACAAATCCCTTCGGAGTTTCCTCCACCTCAAAATATACCATCTTCTCACACAATGAGCCCAGGATGTGTAATTCAGCTGTGGATGCTGTGTGCACCCCCAGGGACAGCTCCAGAGCACTCCCCTACACCACCCTCCGGCAAAGAGACTGCCTGCATAGTGCCTCATGGACACCGAGTGAATTGGAAGCCTGGATGTCTTATCTGGGGTGTTATTACATCTGGATCAATTCTTAATCTTTTAGTTTAGCTTTGAGCTGCTTGGTGACCTCCGACAGATCAGATATAAATCATTCCACCCTGCACAGGTAAGAGGCATCTCGTCAGCTGCGGCCTCATGACATTTGAGGCTTTCCTGGAGGCTGGTGCCCCTCGGAAGGCAATGTGTGGCTCTCAGCCGTGACCAGTGCAAAGGCAAGCAGATTCAGGGGGCTTTAGTGAAAGGTGAAATAAACAACGGCATGTCAACCCTGTCTTCACTCTAGGTAGAAAGGGGCCATGCACATGCTCCACCAGCACAAGACCTCAGTTCTGGCAGTAACTTTCCAAGACACCATGGGACTGATCTACTTTACTGAACTAGTCCAGCATTTGCTCTTTTAGAATTTAGGGAGGCAGTAAGTTAAAGGTGAAAGGGGAGAAATTACTACTGGGTGATCACCTCCTATGAAATCACCTCCTATGAAAACATCGGCATTGAAAACAACACAAATATAATAAAGCATTTAATCTCTCCAGCAAGCCCATGCAGTGATTATTATTGTCACCATTTCACAAAGGAGGAATTAAAGTTCCATGACTTAAAATGCCTTGCCAAGGTCACTTGGCAGGTAAAACGGAACACATCTAAGATCTATCTGATTTTCATTCTTATGCTCTTACTGCCTCAAAATCTCAACAAGACTTCTGTCCTTCCCAGAAGTTTCTACCCCCAAATCTCTGTAGAAGAATGGGAGAGGCTATGTCATTGAAAAAACCCAAGTTCAAGGCCTCCTTAGGCCAATACCTAGGTGCAACTCACCTAATCTCTCTGCATCAGTTTCCTCAACTGCAAAATGGGATCGTTGTGAGGATTCACTGAGTCAAGAGAAATGCATGTAATTTGAAAACTAAATGTCAGCCAGGCGTGATGGCTGATGCTTACAGTCCCAGTACTTTGGGAGGCCAAGGCGGGTGGATCACCTGAGGTCATGAGTTTGAGAACCAGCCTGGTCAATGTGGTGAAACCCTGTTTCTACAAAAATACAAAAATTAGCTGGGCATGGTGGCTTGTGCCTGTAATCCCAGCTACTCAGGAGGCTGAGGCAGAAGAATCACTTCAACCTGGGAGGCAGAGGTTGCAGTGAGCCGAGATCATGCCATTGCACTCCAGCCTGGGCGACAGAACTAGACTCTGTCTCAAAAGAATAAAATAAAAGAAAAAGAAAACTAAATGTCTTGTTGTTGAAAAAGTCTCTTTCATGAAGTGTTCACATTCTAAAGGAAGTTGTTAAAGCTTACACAATGTCAAGACCTAATGGGACGCACAAGTAGTGGTAAAATTTTAGATCCTGGGATTTTTTTAAAGCATATTGAGAGAATACACCTTAAACTACACCTCATGGCCAGCTCCTATAATACATGGACGGACAACTATATGATAAGGTTGGCAGGGTCTAATCATTACAGAAAAGTAATTAGTGTTTTGTATGGTAGGTAATCCAGTATCTCAGGGATGAAAGCTACTGAAGTCTCATCAGTTTATCTTCCAGGACTCATTACCAATGGAGAAGATTGTCTAATTTCCATCTGATTTGCTTATTTTGAAAGTTATTATTTGATCTCTCTAGCTCCTGGGCACAGAGAAACCCCCTTTTGGCCAACCATGGCTAAGAGAACCTGATCAATGAAAATAGATCCACCTGCAATGCCTCGTCAGATCCAAAGTTCTCCCTGAAGACAAGAAGGAGAGAGGTCAGCAGTGCCTTATTTTTCTGAAATCATAACCCAAGCTTAATTTTCTCTTTGATTCATAAACTCTTTTATTTTCTCTTGTGTGAATTTCTCTGATTTTTTAGGTATGACTTGATTAGTCAATCGGCAAACCAATAAGTCTACAAGGAAGCAGCTCATGTAGTTGTAGCAGTAATGGTGGTATTAACAGTAGAGGTGGTAGCAGGAACATAGTGGTTGTAGTAACATAATAACTAGTCTCTTTTGTGCGCTTACTATGTGCCAGGAGCTATTCTAGCCCTTTAACACTTTAACTCATTTAATCATCACAACAATCCTATGAGATACTATTGGTTCCTCATTTTCCGGATGAAGAACTTGAGGCATAAGAAAGTAGGTTATTTGCCGAAAGTCATAAAGCTACTGAATGTTGGTGCCTGGATTTAAACCCAGGCAATCTGACTCCAGATCCCTTGCTCTTGGACAGGATTTTGTTCTGTTAATAACAATGACAACCACAACTTAGTTTTTTTTTAAAAAAATTTTCTCCAACTTTTATTTTAAGTTCAGGGGTATATGTGCAGGATGTGCGGGTTTGTTACACAGGTAAACGTGTGCCATGGTGGTGTGCTGCACAGATTATCCCATCACTTAGGTATTAAGTCCAGCATCCATTAGCTCTTCTTCCTGATCCTCTCCCTCCCCGCGCCATGCCCTGGACAGGCCCCAGTGTGTGTTGTTCCCTGCCATGTGTCCATGTGTCCTCATCATTCAGCTCCCACCTATAAGTGAGAACATGCAGTGTTTGGTTTTCTGTTCCTGTGTTAGTTTGCTAACGACTAACTCAGTAAACTAGTTGGCTTCTGACTCTATCCATGTCCCCACAAAGAACATGATCATGTTCCTTTTTATGGCTGCATAGTAGTATTCCATGTTGTATATGTACCACATTTTCTCTTTCCAGTCTATCATTGATGGGCATTTAGGTTGATTCCATGTCTTTGCTATTACCACAGCTTACTTTTACTGAGTGCCTCTTATGTGCCTGGCACCCTCTCTCTTCTATGCCCACAAAGCCAACTTGACCCTTCTGGGCAATCACAAGGGACATCAAGAACTTACATGGCAGACTCATCCGTCTCTCTAGCCCCAGGCCAACTCACATGGGGTCCCAGAACAATGAGCGCTTCTGTACCACCATACAATATCCCTTTCAATATCAAGTTCTGGACATTCAGAACAAGTGAGGCAACCAGGGTTTATAAAAACTGGATTTATTGGCATTAACTGGGTCCAAACCTCAAACAAAACCACAAGATGCCCAAGAGCCATGAAAACTGAGTGCCATATTTTTGGACCCAAGCAAAATCCACTCACTTGGGGTCCCATCCTTTGCTGGAACACAGATACTTCCCAAACTTCTCGGGTTTCCCCCAGCATGGGATACCCAGCCACATCTTGCACCTTCCCCAATTATTATTCAATTCATTTGCATATGAATGTCTTATTATGATATTATTAAATAAAAAGACAATACTGTTTGCTGAGTCATACACCCACTGTGTTCTTGCCTTACCCTATTTTCAAGACTGCAAGTGACTGAAAACAAAGACGTCTCTAACCTCTGTATTTTATTGTTGAGGGCAAATTTCACTACCCGCTCATTTTACATTTATTAATGCATCATAAATCTTATTGCTATGACTAGCCCTCATTATCTTTCTATCGAGCCACCTATGCAAACTACTTAAGACATAATCCTTAAACAACATCTTAATTATGTTTTAAACTGTTTTTAAATAATGTTAGATTTATGGAAGCGTTATAAGATTATGCAAAGATTTTTCATATACCCTTCATTCAGGTTCCTCTGTTAACATCTTACTTACAAAACTAAGCTACTAACCTTAGTACCATGCTATTAGCTAAGCCACAGGCTTAGGTTTCATCAATTTTCCCACTGGTATTCTTTTTCTGTTCCAGGACTAAGTACCATATTGTACTTAGTTACCATACCTCCCTTGTCTTCTCCAACTTACTACAGTTTCTCAGCTTTTATTTTCTTTTTTTCTGTTTTATCTCATATGACCTTGGCACTTTGGAAGAGTAACAGTCACGAATTTCATAGGATGTCTCTCAAATGGGGTTTGTCTGATATTTTCTCATAATTGGATAGAGGTTATAGATTTGGGGGGAAAGAATGTCATAGAGGTGAAATGTCCTTCTCATCCCATTACATCAAGGAGTACGTAACATCAGCATGACTTATTACTGATGAGATTAACATTTATCACTTGCTTACAGTGGTACCTGCCAAGGTTCTCCACTCTAAAGTTACTACTTTTCCCTACTGATACTCTATTCATAAGAAGCAAGTCACTAAATTCAGCCCACATTCAAAGGGAGGGAAATTAAAATCCATCTCCTTGAAGGATGAGTATCAAAGAATTTGTAAGCCATCTATTTACCACCACCAGAATTAATAAATTTGAGAAGGGGAAGATACTTTAGGGCTGGGCAACTCTCCTGTTTCTCACCAAAGTTATCCACTAATTTTAGTGTTCATCTGTGAGTCTTGCATGAAGCAATTATTATTACATTGTTGTTGCAATGGTGATTTTCTATTTCCTTCGTTCCTTCTAGTTTAATTGCTTGAATTACTCTCTAAGGAAGATTGGTCTGTTCTCTCACATTCATTTATTACTTCATTTATTTATTTATATCAGTGTGAACTTGTGGATATTTATTTTGCCTCTAGGTTATAATTCAATATTATCATTGAATTATTTATTTTGTTACCTAAACTGCTCCAGCCTAGCCATCAGGAGTTCTGTCAGGTTGGCTCTTAAGTCCTTTTGACCTGCCCTCATCTTATTATTATTGTTTTTTCTTTTCTAGCACTTTCTTACTTACTCACACTGCACGATGCTTCAGGTTCAACTTCTATTATCCTTATCACAGCCCTAGATTCAAGCATCTCTCCAAAGAGTCTTCATGCCTTTAGTTGGAGAATAATATTTAGAATCTCAGATCTAGGTGTTAATTATATTTTATCATCTATTTCTAATAATAATCCCTGCTATACTTCCCTCTTCCAATAAAATTAATTATCATTACTGCCTAAGACACTATTCAACATCAGGGCTGTTGCTAATCTTTTTATAAAAACATATACATTGGCTCAATCAATCCTCAACAAATCCAGAAGGTAGATCCTAGTATTTATCCTCATTGTACCAAGCAAGGCTCAGAGACAATTATGTTTTTCCCTGTCACACAGCTGGTAAGTTGTGGAATTGGGTTTGAGCCCAAGTTTTCGTCTGGACCTCTCACTCTTTCCCATCCGCCTGTCCTGCCTTGGGATATAAGTTGAGTGGATTTGGAGTTAGACCAACCTGACATTTGTCCCTGGTTCTGCCATTTCCTAGCAATGTGACCTGTGTCAGTTTTAGCATCTGTAAAATGTCATTAATAAAACGTGCTCTGCAGGTTGCTGTCAGCATTAGGGAGTGTGTATACAGCACACCTAGCATTGAGCACTTGGGTGAGGACCTGTGGCTCCTGTGAGGCAGTACAAGCTTAGTAGTTAAGGGATTAGACTCCAAAGACAATATTTAAAGCTTGGATGCTGATCTTCCACATCTAGCTGCTTAATGTCCCTGGGCCGCAGTTTTCTCTTCGACAAATGGAGTCATTCTATAAGTGGGATTATAGGGAGTACCCAATGCAATAACATCTCTGCAGAATTTACCAAAGTGTTTGATGTACAGGAAGAGCTAAAGTCATACTGATTGTTATCAGGATTATTATTTGAATCCCCAACACCTAGAAAAGTGTCTAGTTTGATATATGTGAATGAAAGCTAAGCTCAGCAAGGGTAGGCCATCAAACACTCTTTTTTTTTTTTTTTTTGCTTCAGGATTAATATATGCATTCTTCCTATGTCTCTGGATGCCTCTCTGGTATTACATTCACTTGGCTGCTCAGTTCCCCACAGCTCCTCACTTCCCTAGGAAGGAGTCTCCATGTAGTGCCCCAAGAAGAGGATGCTATTGTGATGGATGGTTCTGTTGGAACTGCAGGGCATTGACAGACGCCAACCTCATACATCACAGGGCCATCAGGACAGGCATTTTGGTAATGTATTATGTGAGTGCATCATCAGAACGCTGTCACCTTGGTGATGGATTCATCAATACATGGGACTGTCATAAAACAAGAGAATAGGGTGTAAGAGGAAGGGAAATCCTCTTAATGAAGAGGAAGTCCTAATAGTAAAATACAAAGTGCACAAACCTTCTTGCCAATAGATGCTAAGAGTGACATAGTGGCAGGGAAAGATGGCAGAGTACCCCAGTGGATGGATTGTTAACCTGGAGCCCTGGAGTTTGGTCACAACTCATCTCATGACTCCTGATAAGGCCTCCTGGCATTTTTTCCTCATCTACAAAGTGAGTTTGCTAGTCCCAATCAGTGCATCACAAAGCATGTTCCATAGGATGCTAGTCTTATGAGACCCTTTATGGAAATCCTGAGTTTAACATATTTACACAGGTTGATTTGCCCTGAAACCTCATAGAGACTAAAGTACATCAATGTTACTGGCAGATCCTCAATAGGACACAGAGTGAGTCCTCTTTCTCAAAATTACCTGACCATGCAATGCTTATTTTTTATGTGATTACAGGTTAATCCACTCCTCGGTGATAACATTATATTCAGTGGTCTCTGAGATCCCTTTCAATTCCAAAAATGTAGTGACATGAGCACAGGTTTTGGGACTAGAGAGATTTGGAATCAAAACCTGGCACCACCACATATAAACTCGAGGCTGGTTCACTTTTCTGTCCCACTATGTTTCCATCTGTAATGCATAGGAGATAATCCTCAACTCAGGGTTGCTGTGAGAAGTACAAGAAAAGATGTTGTAAATCACCTACTACCCTGCCTGAATGTAACTTCTGTTCACTAACAGATAGCTCTTATTACTGATGATAAGAGCCAACATTTATTAAGTGCTGTTAAAAATGAGGCACTGTACTTTTTTACATCAAAGATCTTCCTTAATCTATAAAATTCCACATGATTACTAAAATCATCAAATATATATACAAATTGTATATAAATAATATATATTTATAA
>NW_012102732.1:2262265-2295820 GCF_000951045.1 Mandrillus leucophaeus | reverse complement strand
TTATATATTATATATATATGAAACTGAGGAAAGATTGAATGACTTGCCCAGGAGCAAGTATGTGGCACGCCGGAATTCAAACCCCAGGTATCACACTCCAAAATCTATAGGCTAAATCACTATGTTATTATGCATCCCTAACATAAATTAAGGGACACTACTATCAGTTTACAAGTTTACCTGGAGTATTAACTATTGACCTACCAAGTCTGTTATGACATGCCTCAGTTCTAAAACGGAAGACTCTTGAAAACCTTGATTTTCTTGCAAGTTTTGCTCTGCAAGTACAAGGAATTCGTGTGCCACCATGTTTTACAATGGTATTATTACAATGTCTTAGAATGTCAACTTCAGCAAATCCTCCACAGCTTTCATGTCTGGCATTGAAGAGTGATGGCAATGAAGGAAGAACATATTACTGTGGTTGGGGAAAATCTTTCTACAGTGTTCAAACATCTCACCTCCTAACACGGTTTAGCTGTGTCCCCATTCAAATATCACCTTGAACTGTAGTTCCCACAATTCCCACTTGTCACGGGAGGCACCCAGTGGGGGTTAATTGAATCATGGAGGTGGGTCTTTCCTATGCTGTTCTTGTGACAGTGAATAAGTCTCACGAGATCTGATGGTTTTATAAAAGGGAGTTGCCCTGCACAAGTTGTCTTCTCTTGTCTGCCACCATGTAAGATGTGCCTTTCACCTTCCACTGTGATTGTGAGGCCTCCCCCACTGCATGGAACTGTGAGCCCATTAAACCTCTTTCTTTTTTTAAATTGTCCACTTTTGGGTATGTCTTTATCAGCAGCATGAAAACAAATTAATACATCTCCCTTCGGACATGTTCAGCCAACCAGTTTGCTCTTACTTGGAACAAGGTATGGTTTGCCCAATTTCAAGAGTAACCAAACATAATACATGAATGAGAGCAACCTCCGTATTGCAGCTATTTACCCATGAAGGATAGGAGAGGCACAAGACTATATGATCTACAGAAAGATCATGAGACTTGGAGTCAGAGTACCTGGGTTATTAATGTTCACTAACCAGCTCTCTGACTGTAGGTAACACATTTTTGCTTCTCATAGCATTGTTCTCTTGGTATTTAAAAAGAAAATATATAAGCAGGATAATATCTGAGGTTTCCCCCAGTTCTGCATTCTGTACTTCTCTGAATATTCGGCTGCACACTCACCTCATTTGCAAAATCCCAGACTAGAACAAGGGATACGAAAACACTCATGGAGTGAAGTATCACATCAAGTCTCAGCCACTGGCATGCACAAAGTAAAAATGCTTACACTACAGATTTGGATATTCACCCTGGTAATGGTGAGATTTAATTTCAGTGGAGAGCTTCCATATCACATAATGGAGTATCATTGCACTACGTTTTACTTCCCCTAGCAAATAAAGTACCCAGGAAAAAAATTGAAAAGAGCATACATTGCTTTATTGTCTTGTGAAATTGCTGGGTTTCAAGCCAATAGAATGCCTTAATGCTCAAGTTCTCAAGGGTGATACAAAGTGCAGAGCATCTCTGTTTGTGAAGCTAAATTTAATAAACAGAGTAATCCCCTGGCAGACCCCGGGATTTTTCTAATATCCTGATAGTGTCAAGGGAGAGGGTCTTGATATGTGAAAAATAGCATAAGACCTTACAACCAAGACTTGCTAGAAAGAATGCCCTTTAATTGTGGCATCTGCTTTCACATGTTGCAGTGCTGGATTGGACAGAACTTTGTGTGTGAAGTCACGGGGATGCATGGGGTGCTGTCCACATGTGGTGGTGCTGAATCAGAAGTTTCTAAATACAGTGTTGCCTAGCCCAGCCTTGAGACACAAAGACTATGTTCCTTTACCAGGTATGAAAACATCCTTATTCTATACCCTTCCTCCTACAGGGTATTTTAACTACACACTGAAAAAAATTTCTGCTAAAATATCTTAGAATATAACTGCAGCATAAACACTGTCATCATCATCCTCATCATCTCCATCATTTGGGGGCACTTATTATGCCCCAGTCAGTGACAAGTATTTTATGAAATACACAGTTTTTATATATGTGAATCCTATTGTGATGCTTTTTATTTAAAAAAACAAACAAACAAAAAAAAACACTGTCTGTCTTAGGTCAAGTTTCCTAGAAGAAAAGCCTGAGTTGGGTGGAGGGAGTTCTTGTGCAAGTGATTTATTAATACAGTACTCTCAGGAGAAGACGGATGAAGAAAGTGGCATAGAGAAGGGGGGTGGAATCTTAAGCAAGGATAAAGATAGACGATTAAATTTGGAGCACAAACTGCACCATGGAGCTGATTCCACCTTGAGACAGGGATGGGCCTTTTAGTATCCCTGTCAGTCATTGGCTGTAGACTTCCCAGGGAAACGAGCACCCTCCCAGTTGAGATGGCTCCCATTAAGCCCGGATAAATTCTCTAAGGAGGGCTACAGTGAGCTGTTAGAAGTCAATATTCACAGGAACTGGGAGATGGATGCACCAATGGCAGAGAGAATCCGAACATATACACAATAGCAACTACCACACTGCTAGAGCTCTACTCGGATTCTCAGATTTGTTTTACCACTTCCTTGTACCCTGTTCTAGTTATGGCTGAAGTCACCCCCAAAGCTTAGCTGCTTAATAGTAAGTTGTTTCATTATTTATTTTGCTCATGATCCTGTATCTTGGGCAAGATTCAGCAAGGAAGGCTCATCTTGGTTCCACGCAGCCTTAGGTAAGACAGCTCAACTGGAAAATACACTTCCAAGAGGGCTCACTCACATGGTCAGCAAACTAGTACCAGCTGTCAGTGAGAGCATAGCCAGGGTAGAGGGCTGGGATCCTTGGTTTCTCACTGCATGGGACTCTCCATGTGACCCGAGGTTCTTTAAAGCATTATGGTTGGGTTCTAAGTGCAAATGTTCCAAGGGAGAGAGTGATCACCCTTCATGACTCGGCCTCATATATTAAATAGCATTTCTTCTGCTGTTTTCTATTCATCAAGAAAGTTATGAAGACCTCAAGTCAACAGGGTACACCCCCCGATGGGAGAGAAACAAGGTCCTTGATGAGCTTATAGGATGGGAAATATTGCTGTGGCCATTTTTGAAAAATACCGTCTTGGAACCTGTATCTCCTCACCAGCTTTTGGGTCATTTTTAATGGCTGATGCTTGAGATTCTGTCTGGAGAATTGCGGAGAGACCCAGGAGTGCCTAGGAGTGCAGCCCTCCTGTGGCAGCCCTAGCCAGTTATTGACTGAGGGTTTTACACAAAAGCTCCTTGCTGCAAGTTGAAGCAAACTCAGAGACATACTTTATATTCCAGAGCTTTTCTGCAGGATTAGGCCAGAGCTTGGACTTCCCTGAAACTCACATTCTGTTTTGCTTCTTCCCCTGTCCTGCCCTATTTTCTCCACTCCTTTACCAGTTTCTACTGGGAGCATTTTCTTACTCATTTGCACATGAATTCTCATCTCAGAATCTGCTGCTGGGAATCTCACCTAAGACAACCTCCCTCTGAGGAAGTCATAATGCTTATCCACTGTGTCACTTATCTAATGTTGAGACACGATTCACCTTGTAATCTCCTGTTTTATATTGTTTCACAAACTTTGATATCATCATTTATCTTTATCTTTGATTTCCCACGCACTGCATTGTGCAGTGTCTTATTTATCTCCATTTCTCCAATTTCTGAGAAGTAATGTGGGAAGAGAATGAATGCTGTTGAGCGCTTACTGTGTGCCGGGTACAGTTCACCTGTTTGCATTCATTATCTCAGCTAATTATGAAAACAATTCTTTTGAAGATTATTATTTTATCAACCTCATTGCATAAATAAGGACGATGATGTTTGGAAACAGGGTCATTATTCTAGACAATGTCAGTAGGAGCCTTGAACAGAATATTCTATATGGAAAGCACCCCCCAGGAATTCAGGGTGACTGACGCCCTCTAGAGTTGTGCGACATACTAGTCCTTCTCAGAAGGACACAGAAAATTCCCTAAAGCTGCTCAGCTGGAGAGTCACAGAGCACAGATTTAACTATCTGCTTGATTCTGCCTGTTAAGATTTGTGGGTTATTTTTAACATCTTTCTTTTACCCCAAGTAGGCTTTTTTAATGGTTGCATTATCTGTGTGATTATAAAAATATTTTAATAATAGTAAAATAAAATTTTAAGAACCTAAAAAGTCTGTCTTATTCTTTGGCCAAAGTCTGTGCACGGGGTGAGGGTAAGGTCTTCACAAGATTGAACAGCATAAGAAAGAGCTGTCTTCCAATGGGAATTGAATGGGAAGTTACTAGGAAAGGGATCAGGGCCCTGGTAAGCTCAAGAAAACACGAATTTTCTGCCAAGAGCAGTCACGTTTTTCTTTTCTGATTTTCTAGCTGGCTGCCTCACTCACAGCTTTCTCTGCAACGGGCACCTCCACCATTGTGATAGAGAATGACATGCCCCAGCATAACGCCTCAACCCAAGTGTCAGCCTGCCCTTGACAGAGAAGAGAACCCTAAATGAATCTCCCAGGATAAATGACAGGCCCTTCCAAGCAATTAAGAGTCTGGTTATTGAGGGCAGCCAGACAAGAGTTTGAATCCCGGCTCCCACAACTGACCAGCTATGTCATTTGAATGTTGGAATCCTCAGTTTCTTCATCTGTAAGGTAGGAATTTATTTGATTATTATAAACACAAATAGAAGAATAAATTTAAATCACTTAAGCCTTTGAAACATATTGAGCTATTGTTATTGTTGTTATTGCTAATCATCCTTATAATCAGTCATAAGGCTATTCTAGCTTCACAATTATCAGCTGCACTTTTACTTGAAGGAAAAGCTTAAATTAATTTGATTATCCCTTAAACCCTTGGGTTTGGTTGTATCTTTTCTTATGTCTAACATTCTCTCATCTTACAGTACCCCCCAGTAAACACATATACACTCATATACATACATATACACACATGCCAACTTGTGGACATGTTTAAATCACATTGTCCAAGTCAGTTGTCACAAGAAATCCCAGGTAGGTATTGCAGCAACCAGTGAGTGGCAGGGCTAGAGATAAAACTGCAAGGAAACTGTGACTTAATAGGCAACACATGATTTTTTTTTAATGACTGCAATGCCTTACGTCTCTGTGACATGGTACCATTTATCTTCTTCCTTTGGAATCATTATATCACATGACCCTCTCCACCATGCTACATGGTAGGTATAATTACTAGCCAAAATGACTTGCCCAAGGTCACCTAGCTGCTAAGTGGAAGAGCTCAGAGTCCGATTCAATTGCATTTGCCTCCAAGCCTAGTGTCCTTTCCATGTTACTTATTTGCCTCCCAGTATTGTTGGAGCATTTAATAGCAGCCACTTTTCCCATAGCTGGTTGATTCTAGGGCAGATAAGTAATAACCCAGCAGGGCCCAGCAGGCATTGCTGAGTTTAAGATGTTGAAACAGAAAGAGTCTGAAGGAGACAGGCAAGTGTTCTCCCCACCGCCACTCCAGGAGTCTGACACATCCCTGTGCTTACAGATGTCACCATTAATGTCCTTTCCCCCAGAAGATTCAGGCAGGAGATCTGGGCAAATTCATCATGGCCCTGAACATAATGTTGATGAATGATCTCATTAACCAGGCAGCCTGTACCATGTCAACAGCAGCCCCAGTCCCTTGTGCGAAACCTCACTCAGCATTCTCATTCTTCTTCTTCCATCCCCAGTGTTTCTCCCACCTCCCAGCCCTACAATACACCAAGCTATGACATCATATATAATTGCTCTTCCTTCACACAAACCTGGGAGCTGGTTAATACCAACTTCAATCATACAGATAAAGACACTGAGTCTCAAAGGAATTAGATGTTCTCAAGCTCCAAGAGGCTTCGACTCAGGCCTGGCCAACCCGAAAGTTCTTCTCTTATCTCAACACTGTACTAACTTTCTTAGACTTCTTAACAGTTTGCAAAGCCATTTTTATCCATTATCTTATTCATTCGCCCAACCAATCCTGCAGGGTAAACTTTCTCACAGGAGGACTTTACCAGAAACTTGACAGACCAGTTTAAAATGTGAATGTAAGAATAAAATTCAAAAAATAGCTAAGGCAATTTTGAAGGGAAAAAAAGGAGAGGGGAAAGGGCAGAGAGGGTAACTCACTCAACCAGATATTATGACATGTCACAAAACCAAAGTAATAAAAACAATGTGGTATTTGGAGCAAAAAGCAAATAGAACAGTAGAACAGAATAAGTAGCATGGAACAGGGGGTGGGGGGATTTGACATATAATTGAAGTAGGATTATAAATCTGTAGAAAAAGCAATTGTTTTTAAAAATATTTTTGCATATTTGGTATGTATTACATGTATAATAAATTTATTTAGAGATCAGATTTAATCCCTACCTCAAACCATGTATAAAAACAAACTCCAAATATATTAAAGGAAAGCTTTCAAGTGTAAACAAAAGAAAGTGTTAAATAGCTTTTGACCTCAGGGTATAGAGTGATTTCCTAGATGGGACCTCAAAAGCACCAACTTTAGCAGAGGGGGTTAATGGATTTGTCTACTTTTTGACAAATGTAAGTCGTCTTTTCAATGACAGACATCACTGACGAGTACTAGACTGGAAGAAGATATTTGCAATACCACAGAATGAGAAAACAAATTCACTAGACTATACATGACGAGCAGCTCCAATGTTGAGCATTTAGTGAAATAAAAATTAGAGCAACAATGAGATGCCACTTTATAACCTGCAAATGGGCAAAAATATTATCTGGAGAGGATATGGAAAAAATGCAAGCTCTTTGTATTACTGATGACAATGTAAACTCCTACAAACTGTGTTAGAATAATTAGATTGGCTTTAGTTTCTTTTTTCTTTTTTGTTTTGTTTTGTTTTGTTTTTTGTTTGTTTGTTTTTCGAGATGGACTCTTGCTCTGTCACCCAGACTGGAGTGCAAAGGCGTGATCTCGGCTCACTGCAACCTCCGCCTCCTGGGTTTGTGATTCTCATGCCTCAGGCTCCTGAATAGCTGAGATTACAGGTGTCTGCCACCATGCCTGGCTAATTTTTGTATCTTTAATAGAGACAAGGTCTCACCATGTTGGCCAGGCTGGTCTCAAACTCCTGACCTCAAGTGATCCACCTACCTTGGCCGCCCAAAGTGCTGGGATTACAGGTGTGAGCCACCATGCCCAGCTATGGTCTTTAATTTCTGTGATTCTGCAAACCAACTGTTGCATACATATTCTGCAGAAATTCTCACAAAGGCCCACAAAGAAACACACATGAGGAAAATCAACCCAGCCCTGTTTCTGGTCACAAAGAGTTGGAGAAAACCTAGATGCTTGTCACTAGGGGAACAGGCGAAAATGGTGTGGGAGACTATAAAATATAAAAGGAGATTTACATATGGCAACAAGGATGGCTCTCATACTACAGCACCGAGTGAAAACAGAAACAGAATCAAAACACAATACCGTTTATGCAAAATTTCATGAACACCCACCCAAAGCAATGCCCAACGATGCACATATGTCTAAATAAACATATGGACAGTGGAGTGGAAATTCATACATTGAGACAGTACAGGCTGGGTGTGGTGACTCATGCCTGTAGTCTTAGCACTTTTAGAGGCAGAAGTAGGAGGATCACTTGAGCTTAGGAGTTCAAGACCAGCCTGGGCAACGTGGCAAAACCCCATCTCTCCAAAAAATATAAAAATTGGGCTAGGTGCAGTAGGTCGTGCCTGTAATCCCAGCACTTTGGGAGGCCGAGGCGGGCAGATCACCTGATGTTTGAGACCAGCCTGGCCAATATGGTGAAAACCCATCTCTACTAAAAATTTTTTTTAAAAAACAGCTGGGTGTGGTGGTGGGTGCCTATAATCTCAACTACTTTAGGCTGAGGCAGGAGAAATGCTTAAACCTGGGAGGCAGAGGTTTCAGTGAGCCAAGGTTGCACCACTGCACTCCCGCCTGGGTGACAGAGCGAGACTCCATCTAAAAAAAACAACAAAAAATTAGCCAGGCATGGTGGTGTGTGCCTACAGTCACAGCCACTTGGGAGGCTGAGGTGGGAGGATCACATGAGCCTGGGAAGTTCAGGCTGCAGTGAGCTCTGTTTGTGCCACTGCACTGTGGCCTGGACAATAGAGTGAAACCCTGTCACACACACAAAAAAGGATAATACAGAGAGTGTCTATGAGTTGTAGAAAAGAGAAGAAGGTGAAGATGGTAGATAAAGAGGAAAACAATACATTTTTAAAATAAAACAGGAGTCATGCACAATCTAATTATGATACTATGTCATGGACTGAGGACCAAGATCAAGTGCATTATGTGCACATAAAATGCAAGAATGAGGCAAGGAAAAGGAAGAGTCTCATGGGTAGAGAGACAAACAGGGACTATTAGATCTTTGCACCCACCTCCCCCCGACCAAAAAAAAGAAAAGGAAGTAAAAATTAGGGACTCAAGGGCTAAAATAAAGGAAGAAGAACAAAGACAGGGAAAAAAAAATTTTCAATGCAGTTTTAGAGGTGTCAGAGAGGATCATACCAGAGGTTTGGGAATCTCCCTTAAGCTGTACACAACTAAAGAGTATAAGAACTTGTTGGCCAGGTCAGCACAGAGGGACCTGCTGGTCTCTGGCTGGAATTATCCCAGGCAAAGCCACTGATACAAAAACCAATGTAATGGGAGGGGATTAAAGAAAAGCCTGTGATACCCATGAAACTTTCTTACTCAAGTAAGTCAGGTTCATCCATCCCCTGAAGCTGAACCACACAACGTTTTCCCCATAAGATTAAAAACATATATGACTTCGGTTTGCCTCCCTCCTCAACCACTTCCCAGCCATTTGACCTTGGAAAAGTTCTCAGTTTCCCTGGGCCCTTGCTTTCTCAAAATAAAGGTGATCATAGTTCCTAATCCCAAGAGTTGTGCTCTTGTACCAATTTTCTAGGAAGTCTTGGCAAGCCACATTAGACACATGGGCCTAAGCCTTCTCATCTGCCAAGTAGATGGCTCATTCTCTCCTGCAGACAGGCCAGCTTCCTATTGGGGTCTCAGAGCCCTCAGCTTCTACAGTGGGGTATCTTGGGCCTTCCAGTTGAAAGTGAGACCCTGCTACCTCCATCCTCTCAGGACACAGCCTTTATATTGCTATTTTCACTACCACGTCAGATGAAATTATGATAAAATCAGCATTTGCAATACGATGATGATTTCATACTTCAAATGACATGCAGGTAAGTATTATTATTACCCCATTTGACAGATTGAAAAGTAAAGATCAAGAAAGCTGAGAGAGATTTGTCCAAAGTCCTAGCTGGTTGGTAGAAGGGCTGAGATTCAGACTCTGGTCTCCCTGACTCCTGATGTTCTGTGCTTGTCTACCAAACTATGTTCCTAATGAAAGACGGTGAGGGAGCTGGAAGCTGAGCCCAAATGCAGGAAAGCAGTGGCAGGTGTTTGAGAGGCCGGGATCTGAAGGCACATGTTGCGGGTTCTCTAAGTGCCTGACCTCATGTCTACTTGACACCTTTGAGTGGTGCTGCCTTTGGTGTCTCCCCCTTGTGTTCTGAAAATAAAATGGGATCAATAAGAGAGCTGCGTCTGACAGAGCTGGTGATATGTGGAGCTCTTCGGTATCATTCGTAAGAGGCAGAATGGCAGAGTACAAGATTTTTAGCAGGTTAAATTGTCCAGAAACTCATCCATGACTGAAAGGGAACATTAGGCCAGGGATGAGAGCAAGGGATAGGGGTAAGGTGAGATGACCCCGCAAGTCCAGCAACCAACATTACCGTTCTGCGTCTGTCCTTCTGACCCTCTCTTCCTCGTCCATCAGTCCCTTACCTCAAACCCCACAAGGATTTATGACTTTGGATAACCCCGTTTTGACACTTACTGTCTGACCAAAGGGAGATTCTTTCCCTTCAAGCTGAGCCTCAGTATCCTTGCCTACACGATAAGAATATTAACCATTGGCTGGGCATGGTGGCTTACGCCTGTAATCCCAGCACTTTGGGAGGCCGAGGCAGGCAGATCACCCAAAGTCAGGAGTTCGAGACCAACCCGGCCAACATGGTGAAACCCCGTCTCTACTAAAAATACAAAAATTAGCTGGGCATGGTAGCAGGCATCTGTAATCCCAGCTACTTGGGAGGCTGAGGCAGGAGAATTGCTTGAACCCAGGAGGCAGAGGTTGCAGTGAACCGAGATCTTGCGACTGCACTCCAGCCTAGGCGACAAGAGTGAGACTCCATCTCAAAAAAAAAAAAGAGAGAAGAAAAGAAAAGAAAAATTAACCATTAACAGAGTGGCTATGAGGATTCATTGAGCATTAGTTTAGCAAATCCCTGGAACATAATTAGCACTCAACAAATGGAGGTAGTTGTATCATCACCAGTGAAGAAAAGCAAGTAGGTATGATCACAAAAGACCCCAGTTTGCCTACCAGTGGGACAACCAGAGTTTTCTCTCTCCCAGGACAGATGCATTGAAAGTAAGTCCCCAAATAATTGAGAGACCCTCTTCTCCCCAGTGCTTTCCCCAAAACCCACAAACCTAACTTCATCCAAGGCCACTAGGTGCACTGGCCACAAACTCCCTGCAAGGCTGGTCTTTATGTTCAAATAATCTGACATCAACTTCTGCCTCGTTTGTTCAACACCTTGCTCTGTAAGAATGAGAGGTTCGCAAGTTCCTCAGAGCCACAATTTGTTGCTGCCACCTGAGACTCAGTTCGACCTGATTTAACTGGCCAAAACATCACTTACTACTATTGGGGCTAACTTTTACCTAGCTTTTGTTATGCACCTGAAGCTGGGTTAAGAGCTTTATGTAATATTAACCTACTCATTTAATCTGCCATCCCAAGAGACCAATACTCTAGCTCTTTCCATTTTACAGATTAGCAAACTGAGGTTTGAAGAGGAGTCACTGGTCAAAGTTGAGGCAGCCTTTAAGGGGAAGCTGCCCCAGCTGGCTGAAGCTGATGTTTGTAACCAACTGTATAATTCAGGTACCCAGAAAGAACAGAAGTACCCCCAAATGGTTGTCAGGCACACCTCTGAGTTATAAACATTGTTCAGAAGAGAGAAGAAAAAAATTGGGGGGAGCTTGAAGATAATCCTATCACTGTGAAATGTTTACATAGTCTAAGATTTTACATATTGTTCCTTCTGAGATGAGGTATGATTGGGTACGATGTGGGTAGTTCGAGTGTGAAATAGTGTATGAGGGGCTTGTAGGTGTGTGGGAGAAGAGAGTGAGTGAGTGGAAGGGTGTGGGGGAAATATAAAGAAGAAACAACGGGTAATATGAGAAGATTTCAAGAGAGTGAGTGTTCACTATGATTGTGGTATGTGGTGAAAGAATAGGGAATATGTGTTTGTGGTGGGTTTTTTCAGTATGACTGTGGTATGTGGTGACTGAATAAGGAATATGTGTTTGCGGTGGGTTGGTGATACACTCGGATGTGTGTGAGTCTGTGAACAGAGCCGTATAAATGTGATGAGTGTATTAGGTGGTGTACAAGGAGGCATGGTGAGTGATGCAGGTATGTGGTGAGAATGTGATAACACAGGAGATAAATGTGAAGATGTGGTCACAGGCAGAGCGTAGGAAAGCCCAGGGTTGTAAGGGGCGTGTGTGTGCACGTGTGCACGTGTGCACACGCATGTGTACACTTGTGCAAAGAAGCCAACATCCCAGCTTCTTTGGCCAACATTGTGACACCACCAATCCCAAAAGCCACCAACAAATTCATCAGGGCTCTGTCCCAAGTTCACAATAAGTTTCATGCCTCAACGGGGTTCCATTGAAGGATTGATGCTGTCACTTTAAGTAGCTACTGTAGAAGAGAATGGAGCAAAGGAAAGCTGTTATTAGTTCCTGGGTGTGGGAAAACATTTGTGGCTTAAAAGAAGGCTTTGTTCGACCACCAATTACTCCTGCTTTTGAAAAATGCTTTTGCTTGCATTTGATTAGGACTTAAAAGTGCAGCTTAATATTTTCTGTCTTGCCCGGAACTATGATTTCTCTCTTGCTTCCAAATGAGTCTCTGTAAATTCAAGCATCATTTCTCCCTGCATTCTGTCACCTTTGGGGCTGGGGCTGGGATTGCAAGTGAATAAGCCTGCCCTCTACAGGGTGTTTTTTGTAAATGAGAACCCTCTTACTTGAATCCTTCAGAAAGCTGGGCTTGCTGAGTGTCAACCACAGGCTAGAAGCAAAATGTGAGCGATCCATCTAAAACACAGATCGAACTCCATCACTTCCCTGCTTACTTTCCATAATCCCCTGCTGCCCCCAAAATACAAGTACTGGCACAGCATCAATGCCATTCAAAATTCAACTTTAATAAGCCTTGGAGGCATTCCTCCTATTTCTAACTCTACTCCATGCACCCTTTGCTCCAGACACACTTTTTGACATGTTGCACCTTCACATAGCTTCAGTGACATACCTCTGCCATTGCCTTCGTCTACAATACCGCATCTCCATCTCTTCTTCAGGAATTCCTTCCCCAAAACTTCGTATCATCTGAGCTGTATAACCCTCCTCAGCAACCAGAACACATGCAATTCCTCCCTCATCTATATATCCAGAGCACTTTGGTCATTTGCATTTGTGGTTTCCGAAATCATGTTCATCTGCAATTTATACGAGTTTTTCTCTTTCATTAGGTGATTATCTTCTTAAGTGCATAAACTGCGTTTTATTCATTTTTGCATCTAGAAAACCTAGCACAGGGCCTGGTGCACAGGAGATATTCGAAATGCTGGTTTTATAGAGTAAACAGACATCGTATATGATGGGATAAAATGCTTGCAAACTATGTCTTTAAAAAAGGCCTAATATCCAGAATTCATAAGGAACTTAAACAGATCCACAAGCAAAAAGAAAATCTAAATAGAAAGTGGGCAAAGGAAACAGACAGACGCATCTCAAAAGAAGACACACACGGCCAAAAGCCTATGAAAAACTGCTCCATATTACTAATCATTAGGGAAATGCAAATCAAAACCACAATGAGATACCATCTCACACTAGCCAGAATAGCTATTATTTAAAAGTCAAAAAAGAAAATAACTGATGTAAGGAAGGTTGCAGAGAAAGGGAACACTTATACATTGCTGGTGGAAGTATAAATTAGTTCAGCCATGGTGGAAATCAGTTTGGCAATTTCTCAAAGAACTCAGAGCTGAATCACCATTGCACCCAGCAATCCTATTGCTAGGTACAAACTCAAAGGAATATAAATCATTCTGCCATAAAGACATATGCATGCGTATGTTCACTGCAGCCCTATTCATAATAGCGAAGACACAGAATCCACCTAAATGCCCATCAATGGTAGACTGGATCAAGAGAACGGAATACTACGCAGCCATCAAAGAGAATGAGATCACGTCTTCTGCAGCAACACGGATGGAGCTGGAGGCCATTATCTCAAGCATATTAAAACAGGAAGAAAAAACAAAATACTACATGTTCTCCCTTATAAGTGGGGGCTAACTATTGAGTACACATGAACACAAAGAAGGGAACAACAGACACTGGGGCCTACTTGAGGGTGGAGGGTGGGAGGAGGGTGAGGATTGAAAAACTAGCTATTGGGTGCTGTGCTGATTACCTGGGTGATGAAACAATCTGTACACTAAACCCCACCATGACACACAATTTACCTATGTAACCAACTTGCACATGTACCTATGACACTAAAATAAAATTGTGAAAAAACTGCTGGGTTTAGATGCAAAACACTGTTACTCTCACTGGTATGTTGAATGCTAGGTTAATAATCATGAATCGAAGAGTCAGGCCATGCTCCTACAATATTTGGTATAACAGGATGATGGCAAGAGAAGGGGCGATGTGATAGAGGATAACAGAAATTCTGGGGATGGGGAGTCTCTTCCCAGGTCCTCAGCAGAGGTGGCAAAGGGTTTCCCCAAATTGTCCAATCAGTAACACAAGCTGACCCAGCACAGCAAAGCGAGTCACCTTTGAAGAGAGAGAACGATGCTTATTTTCTCCTCCAAAGACCTACTTGGAAAGTAGACGTGGTTTATTACAAATCTCTCCCTGCCTGCCCCAGGATGTTGTCAAGATGTATTAAATAACAAGGGAGGTAAGTTTAGTGACCCACAGAGCTGCCACTCTGTGTGTTTCCTCCTTTCTGCTGGGTGTATCCCTCTATGGATATAACATATTCCTTGAGATGGGCTCCTTCTAGGCCATGGCCAAAATCTAAGCAATGCGGTTTAAGATCATTTCAATGACATCTAAGGAGAAATACTTTGATATTTACCAGGTTTCTTTAGAAAAGTGTTGTTTTTTTGTTTTTTGCTGGTACAGCTTGGTGTCTATCGCCTTCTAGGGGAGGAAAATAAGTTCTGGGAGATCTGTTGGTCTAGAAAAGGGGGACAGCGTGCTGGACCCTTGTCTTCCACCCTGGGAGGCTGACAGTATAGACTACATCCATGGGATATCTGGATTCTGGTTGAGTCTGCCAGGGAGGGAGTCAGGCTCCCTTCCTGATTCTCCCCATGGAAAATCACATTGAGCTGGCTCTGGCCCTTGACCAAAAGTCACTGTGTTTCTCAAAATAGCCTCCTTTATTCAGCTTTCTCCAGGGTTCCAGTAACTGCATCCTTCCCCTGCCCTCCCGGTTCAGGGTGGTAACGGCTCTGCTGTTTCTCCTGAGCTACAGTGTCATCTCCTAGAGTTCCCTGAACCTCATTCTCTCTTGTGTAAAAGGTCACTAATTAAATATCCCCTGATGCCCCTTACTTGAATGTGTCTTAAGACCCAAACTGATGCAGACGAGGTGATTACAAACGTCAGGTGAAGCTCTGAATCCTGTTTCCAGCACTTTCAAAAGCCTTGGGAAAGAACATTTCATGTCTCTGTATCTCAGTGTTCCCAACCGTAAAATGGGAAGAAAACCACACATCTAGGACGGATTACCTGAGCGTCACACGTGTCCATGTAAGGAAAGTACCCAGAGACGTCCTGGTCATACAGTAGGAGCACAAGGAATACAAGTGCTCCCCCTTTCATGCCATTTTTCCCTTCTCCAACACTTCCTCCTGTCTTGTAACAATGGGAGGCTTTGGACGATTTAAAGGCTCTTCGTCACATGAGTCAGAAACAAGTAACAAAACCAAGTGATAAATTTACCTGGACCACAGACAGCAGCCTTTTTGTGCTTGTCAATAAAATGTTTAAAATAGAACTTGATTTGCTTTCGCTTTAAAGAAGGTTATTAACTTGCTTAGATTTACCCGAGGAACAGAGGCAGGTGTTGTTCCCCATTACTCACCAGGTTTTTAATCAGCATCCAGGACTCAGCAAGCCATCGTGGTGGGGACTGAAATGGCTCAGGGGGCTGTGTGGGTGACTGGAGGGGGTGACAAGGACTCCTTGGTGAAGACGTTGATAAATGGGAGAATTCAGCTCCCGCCCCAGCTCTTCCTCAGCTGGTTTGCCTGTTTAAATGTAACCAGCTTCTAATCTCCTTCGCATTCCAATATCCCAGGTCTCAGCCTGCAAACAAGTAAAGAATCCAGGAAGATAGACTATGGCAATGCAGTAAGGGGCATTAAGAGCTATCCTTTGCACTTAAAACCAGCAAAAATGCATGCTGTTATGCCAAGCCTGGAGTGCCACCACTGAAGATTCATTTCCCTGATGGCATTTCCCACAACATTTTTTGAAATGAAAATACCAAGATCGTCTTCCTTTGAAGTTCAAATAAAAGTAAAAGAAAAACCTGGACTCATAAGGTCCTGTGGCCGGGGGCGGTGGCTCACACCTGTAATCCTGGCACTTTGGGAGGCCGAGGAGGGCAGATCATGAGGTCAGGAGATTGAGACCATCCTGGCTAACACAGTGAAACCCCGTCTCTATTAAAGATACAAAAAATTAGCCGGGCATGGTGGCGGGCGCCTGTATTTCCAGCTACTCGGGAGACTGAGGCAGGAGAATGGCCTGAACCCGGGAGGTGGAGCTTGCAGTGAGCCGAGATCGTGCCACTGCACTCCAGCCTGGGTGACAGAGCAAGACTCCGTCTCAAAATAAATAAATAAATAAATAAATAAATAAATAAGAGGGAGAAAAGACCAGGGTCAGACTCCTACAGGGCAAGAAGAGAAATAAACTCAACAGAGCCAGGGTGCCTTTGCAAAGATCAATCTGTAAGACCAGGATGCACACAATGGCCTTCACCCAGCTCCAGTGTCTTCACACCCTCAAACGAGGGCTGGCTGTGCACTTAACTCTTCAGTGGCGTTTTCATGGAGGTGTTCTCTGCCCTTTAGGGAGTTTCAAGTTGGAGACATATTTAGATTAAGTAATAGAATAATTACCATTTTGTTTATTCATTTATTTTATTAAGTGACCCTCTACCTATTTTGTGGACAACCACCTTGGTATTCGTGGAGTTCATGGCGGGAAGGCTAACGGAACAGTGACATTTCTTTCTTTCTTTCTTTCTTTTTTAAACAGTGTCTCGCTTTGTCACCCAGGCTGGAGTGCAATGGCACAATCTCAGCTCACTGCAACTTCCACCTCCCAGGTTCAAGCGATTCTTCTGCCTCCACCTCCCGAGTAGCTGGGATTAGAGGCACGCACCAGCATGTCTGGCTAATTTTTGTATTTTTAGTACAGATGGGGTTTCAGCATGTTGGCCGGGTTGGTCTTGAACTCCTGACCCTGTGATCCACCCGCGTCAGCCTCCCAAAGTGCTGGGATTACAGGCGTGAGCCACCACACCCGGCTGACAATGACATTTCTTTTAAAGTTGTCTCATCAAGGGAATGTGTCACGAAACATCTCAAGCCACATCGCAAAGGTAAATTTTCTCAAGAGTCTAGCTGGCTCATTCCCAAGCCCCTCACATCCTAGTATCTTTCCCAATTCCTTCCCCATTTTTCCTTTTTTCCAGTATCTAAATATCCTACAAGCAGGATCACTACCGAGAAAAAGCCTGAACATATTACTAGTAGTCTCATTTCAAGACCCTCATACGATAAAGCTGTGACAGTGAGCAACTTATTTAACCTCTTTAGATATCAGTTTCCTCATCTGAACAATAAAGACAATATTACCTACTTTGTAGTAGACTTGTGGGTATTCATGAGATATGCACAAAACATTTCTCGTGCTGCCCGGAACAGAGCAAACATGCAAAAAAAAAAAAAGTGCAAATTGTCTTGCCATTTCTAAATTGTCATTGTCATCAGCAGCAGCGTCATCCTTGTTTGCATTTTTGTGGCTTCTTCACAATTTGTGACATACAGGAGCAATGCATTAACATGAAAAAAAATACATGTTTCAGACACCTCACCAATGTGCAACAGAGGCCAAATTGCAAAAATCCTAAGAATACTACCTAATGCCTTTGCAGTCACACCCACGAAGAAGCTAAGAAATGCTACTAGAGAAAATGAACTCAGCCTCTCATGACAATGAGGACAGTGACAATTTAGAGATGGCAAATAAATAAATAAATAAATCACATGTGCTGCATGCTTGCTCTGTCCCAGGCAGCACAAGAAATGCTTTGTGTATATTTCATGAATACTCACAAATTTAGAAAGTGGGTAATACTGTCTTCATTGCATAGGTGAGAAAATCTGATATTTAAAGAGGCTAAACAGGCAAATCAATGACCACCAAAACACTAAAGAGGAACAAGAGAAAGAAAATAAACCAAGGCAAGTCGGAGCATCCACCTCAGATCCTCAGCCCCTTTAGGGGATGCTTTCATAGCTCAGACCTCTAACTGGCTCCCTTAAGAGAGGAGAAGTTACTAGTCTGATTGTTCTGGGCCCTATGCATCCACCGAGCCACGTTCACTGCTGGATGTGGTTACTGTTTCTTAATGGTTTGCTTTCTTGAGTGGAACTTTCTCTGCTTTCCACCCCTGTATTGTCAGCATTTCTAGACAGGAAATAGCAACCAGGGGACCTCAATGAACCCTCCTCCAGCCCGAATCCACATTCCCCGTCTAGTATTTTACTGCCATGCACTGGGGAGTACTGGGTGCTTACCCAGCTATTTAAAAGCAGTACTTTGTTTCCCATTTAGCTGTTGCTTTTTGCACATACTGTACTTTTCCTCACTCAGGAATCTTTGGGAGGGAAAGACTGAGTGTCAAGGCAGAATTGGAGCATGTCTTTGTTTGGGTTCCCCCAGAAGCAGACCCTTGAGACGATCATCTGAGCACAAGTTGTTTTTCTGAAAGTTCACGGAACACTGGAAGGAAAGAGGAAATCATACAGGGGAGGAAGGCAGCCAGTAAACGGGAAATTAACAAGCCAATTTCCACAGCAGGTAACTAAAGCTTAATCCCACAGGAAAGTTTTGGGGAAAGGTGTGAACACATGCCTCAGTATTGGAGAGCAGGATTATATGCACCCACTCCCACCAGACACTGGGTGAGGGCTGCTCCTGGGGGGTGCTAATTCCCTGGCACATGACAGAATGGCTTTCCAGAAAATGCCAAAAAGTGGAGATGAAGATGCTGTTGCTCAAAGTCATTTGAGCACATTGAAATGAGATGCTTCTTAGAAATCAGAGCATCTGTGGAGCTAGACCCCAAGAATATCTCATTTCCCTTCAAGTGTTCCCCTCTGGAAGCCTTCCCAGCCCTGAACACACAAAGCACACCTTAAGGGACAGTGGGCTCAGAGCGGAGTAACTCATCAAGTTGGCATAGCAGACTGGTTAGAGCATGAACTCTAGTATGACAGTGTCCAGGTTGAAAGACTCTGTCTCCACCAAAAACAATTTTATAAAAAAAATAGCTAAACATAGTGGTGCGCACTTGTAGTCCCAGCTACTCAGGAGGGTGAAGCAGGATTGCTTGAGCCTGGGAGGTGGACAGTGCGGTGAGCTGTGATTGCTCCACTGCTCTCCAGCTTGGGGGACAAAGCAAAGCCCTGTCTCAAAAAGAAAAGAAAAGAAAATCTCAGCTTTGCTACTTACTAGCTAAATTACTAACATGACTAGTAAATTACTTAACATCTTTGTTCTTCCGTTTCTTCATTTAACAAAGGCAATGACAATACCTATTTCCAAGGGTGGGTGTGAGTGTTGAGTTAATATCTGTAATGTGTCTAATACCTAGTCAACATTATATCAGTATTACATAAAATAAATGCATATGGAAAGAAGCCCAGATAGTTTGAGAACCACCGTGAGTCACTACCTAGTATAATCTTTGTGACAATCTTTTGAGCTATGGATGACTGTTATGATTTTACATACACGGAGACTGACTATCACAAGCCACATACTTATTATTGGCTTATTTGATCAATTGCAATCCTAGCATACCAAATACAGCAGTTAAGAAAACAATCAGTGTTACAAGAGACCAAGCAAATAATACTTTCCTAATCCTTCCTGCCCCCTCATTGTAACTTAAGCAAAAATTACTCAGCCAACCAGAACGATTGTGTAAATATGTTTCCCTGGATGATGAATTGGTTTGATAATAGCTTCTAAAGAGTCACTCTGAAGCCCACTGAAGAATCAGGTCTTTCTCAAGGAACTGGCCCAGGGCAAATTCACTCGTGTGTATCTCAGCACAATATAAAGAAATTGAAAAAGCTTTGAGAAAAAGGAGTATCGTAGAAGAATGGCAGAGTGAACGCCTGGGTGATGTTTTCAAAGACACAGGCTGGTGGTTTTCATTCTCATCACATCTGGTAAGCTTCAGTCTTCCCTGGACCCTGGGCCACGGCATACAAACACATTGTCTTCCCATCCAGTCCCTGGTGTTCTGGCATCCGTTCTGACCATCCTTCCTTTCTCCGATGTAGCACTGATCATTTGCAGAGCAGCACTCTCTGCCCTCTGGGTGTGTTGCCTTCATCAGAATTGAACTTGCCTTTTTAGATTTCCTGCTGATGGAGGAACCAGCCTTGGTGGCCACTCTGTTTACTCTGAGCTCTTAGGTATGCATGACTTTTCACTCTCAGAGCCAAAGCACCGAGGCATCCCTGAGGAGAGTCCAGCTTAATTAAGCCCAGATCTCTATCAACATTCCCTCGTGTTGGTGCTCAGGTACCTGGAGGTCCTGCACCTCCTCCAGAAATTCTCATGGAAGATAAATCACTTTGTATTTTTCTTACTCTGCAGGACATTCATTTTGGATCAGAGAGACTTTGTGGAGTAACAAACAGAGACCAGGATACGCAGTCAGATAAACCAAGAGGCAAACCTCATAATTTACTAATTCTGATCTTGGTTGACTTGTTTAAATTCTCCGAGCTTCCCATTTTTAATCTATAAAGTGGGAAGAAAAACCTGGACTCATAAGGTCCTGTGGCCGGGCGCGGTGGCTCACGCCTGTAATCCCAGCACTTTGGGAGGCTGAGGCGGGTGGATCACGAGGTCAGGAGATCGAGACCATCCTGACTAACACAGTGAAACCCCCGTCTCTACTAAAAAAAATACAAAAAAAAAAAATATGCCTGGTATTAGAGCCTGGAGTACAGTAGGGCCTCATAAATAAATTCCTACTTGTCTAATATACATACCTGCCATGCTCCAGGCATGAAGGTAGACTGAGATTACAGTGGTGAACACAGTTCCTATTGTCAAATACTTTTTCTTTAAAGCTGGGATTACAGGTGTGCACCACCACATCTGAGTGATTTTTTTTATTATTTTTTTGTAGCGATGAGGGTCCCACTACGGTGCCCAGGCTGGTCTTGAATTACCAGACTCAAGGGATCATCCCATCTCGGCCTCCCAAAGTGCTGGAATTACAGGTATGAACCACCAGGCCCAAAGAATTTTTCCTTTCAAAGCATTCCCTAAGAGTAATACTTGACAACTGTTCACATATTGTCATGTATCCCTAGGATGAGCAACTAATTTTAAATTGTGGTCCCACCCAAATGTCCCAGTTTCTCAGCTGATTGTGGCTGGTTTTGAAGGGCCTCCTCCTCAGGCACCACATTTCACAAGACACACTTCTATTGCAAAGAGGGGCTAATTTAAGCCAGCTATTTTCTTACCCCTAACTCAGATATCCTTAGGTCAGATCTAGTTCGAAATTGATGCAGCAGCCCTGGATATTCACATTTCGGTGTGTTTTCCCCCCTCAATGTTTCCCTCAACCTTGGGAGCAGGGTTTCTGGCCGCCATATTTATACTCAGCATCCCATCCCTCACCCTTCAGGCAACTGGACATCAGACTAGTAATGAACATCACAACCAATTTGAGAAATTAGGCTTTCTCTCTCTCTCTGAAATTTGAAACTGGGTCTTGAACCAAGATGGGAAAACTCTGGAGGTCATCATATGTCCATGGAGGGAGCAAAGAAGAAAACAAATGCAAAAAAAAAAAAAAAAAGAGGGAGAAAAACATAATCAGATATTCAGAGAGAGTCATAAATGGAAGACGATCGGAAAAAAATGTCACTTGTTCTATTGGTCTGTTACAAGGGTACCAAGGCACCTTTCCTTGAAGAGATAGGACAAAATAACTTAAAAGTATTTTTAAGTGAATATTTTCTAAACAGTTACTATGTGTCAAACAATGTTCTAAATGTGTTCTGTGCATTTTCTTGCTGAATCTTTGCAACAACTTGTTCTTTTCATGCCCGTTTTAAAGACAAGGAAGCTGAGTCCTGCTCTCTCTCCAATTCCCAATTCCTGACTCAATGAGAGGTAGAATTCTGGACTCCCATGAGATATGGTGACAGTAACCTTCAGTAACCCTTTGCCTCTCACTTTGTATTTTCTTATTGCAGTTCCACTAAGATTGTCCCAACAACTAAGATGTCTCCTCAAAGGCTGTGGACCCTAAAAAATAACTCATGTTTTCAACTAGGAGTCCCTGTTTCACTCACATCACTGCAGTGGTCTTCCTTGCGCCCATTCGTTGCACAAACACTTTGTCCAACATCTTCTGTTGGCATGGTCCTGAACTAAACTGAAGGACTGAAGAGATGAATAACATCCTTTGTCAGACCAGAAGTCACCTCCATGGAGGATGGGGGGTGGGAGAAGAGTTCAGTGTCTCACATCAAGAGGTAGCATGCAGAGTCTAAAACAATTCTAATCTCTAGAGCTGGGTCACCTTCATGCAATTTCCAGCTCCACAATTTCCCAGCTTTGGCAAGGTTACCTTTTCTCTCCAAGCCTCAGCTCCCTCATCTTTAAAATGGGCATGAAAAGAATGGGTTGTTGCAAAGATTCAGTGAGAGAATGCCTAGAGCACATTTAGAACACTGTTTGACACATAGTAAATGTTTAGAAAGTATTCACTTAAAAAAAAATACCTGTAAGCCCTTTGGTCCCATCTCTTGAAAGAAAGGTGTCTTGGTACCCTTGCAACAGATAACTAGAAGAGCTGACTTTTTTTCTGAGCAATGTTTATCACATCTTAGGCACTGTCACCACAGGAAGGAAATTGAGAACGATAACCCCAAGTTCTCTAACCACAAGTACACAGGAAAGAGTGTAGTGGATCATCACAGGATTGAAAGCTAGAAGCGTAGGAAGGTTTCCAGGGCTCAGCTCAAAGGATTTCACTCTGAGTCTCATTCTCAAGCCTGCATTCAGCTCTGGGGAGAAATATTGGGCTACCCACAGCCTGGCAATAATCAAAGCATAAGGTACTAAGGCAACAGCAGGTAATGTAACTTAGTGAGGGACTGTGAGTTGCAGGGATGGCCAGAACCTCTACTTCAAAGAGACGCCAAGAAACACAAGCTCGGAAGGTGCCGGGCTCTATAATGAGACCTCACTGCACTGCTGGACACTTCAGCAGACAGCTGGCCTGGATGGGGAAAAGATCCAGAAGCCCACTCCTGAGGCTGAGAAGTGGCAAGGGACTCCATCGGGGGCCTGCGGAAGTCAGAGGAGGGAGGAAAGAGAGTACAAGTTGCAAGTTAGGTCCCCAGCTGAGTTTCCTGCTGCATAGAACAAACAGACCAACTTGCTGGAGTTTAACATGGCAATTGGAGGGGGAAACTTAGAGGCATGCAATTTCCTCACTCAGTACCATGTTAGTGATAATTCAGGACTGCGCAGTTTGTAAAGGAATCGAAGTTGCCTCCTCTGAAAACTTTTGGAGTCATAGCAAATACTCTGGTTTTGCTTGCCCTGGACATTTGTGGAAGCCACATTATTTCCCAGGAGGTAGAGGCAGAACAAAAGCTTCTGACAGCTGGTATTGCTTCTTTGTGCACTGGCTGAAGCCCCCGTCTCAGTCACCACACACCAGGCTGGGTGGTGTTCCAGGTTTCCTAATTCCCATACTCAATGACCAAATTATTAGACGATGCTAGTGATCCTATTATGTAGTAACATTATTTATCATCCACATTTGTTGAGGACCTACTATGTGTAAGATACGATGTTAAGATCAACTTCCAATTCTCAAATCTCCTATAAGAATGACATTATTATTACCTCTATCATGCCGATGAGGATTCTGAGACTTAACCTGGGTTCTAGTTACTATTGCTGCGTTACAAGCAACCCTAAAACAAATGGCATGAAACAACCATTTTTCAGTCCTCATAGATTCGATGGGTTAGAAATTCAAACATGGCACAGAAGACATGATGTGTCTCTGTTCCATCACATTGCGAGATTCAGCTGGGAAGATCTGACCGGCTGGGGTGACTCCAGTGGCTGATATCTGGAAATGACTAGAAGATCTTCACTCACATCTGACACTTGGCTGGGGAGACTTGAAGGCCCAGATCAGCTGGAGCTCTCAACTGGAGTAATGACAGGTGGTCTCTCCGTGTATCTGAGCTTCCTCACAACATGGAGACCTTTGAGTATGCCAGCAGCAGATACTTTCCTATTCTGACTTCATCTTCACTGTTCACTCTATATTGAGCTACACTATGAGCTTGTCCCAGAGGAAAGCACTGGGGCCACAAGGGTGAACAGAACACAACTCACTGCCTGCCCTCATGGAGCTTATGGTCTCCTAGGAGAGACAGACACAAAATAATCATACAAATGTCAAAATGCAACTGTGACAGGTGTCAGGCAGAAGGATGCAGAGTATGAGGAGAACTTATGATAAGAGATATGCTTCAGTCAAAAAGATCAAGGAAGCCTTCGCACAAGGAAACATCTCCTAAACCAACATCTACTTTAACCATTGGAAGTCTACCTAGATGCAAGGGAAAGGAACCTTGAGCCCACATCTCAATGGACACAGCATCAAAGAATTTGAAATCTTTATTCTAACCCTCCACAGACAGGTTAAGTTCTTGCCTACATTCACACACCTAAAAAGAACCAGAGCCAAGATTCCAGTGCAGGCTTTGCAGTTCCAGAATTTGTCCTCTTAACCACTCCTGCATCTACCATGGTGGTAGTTTATTCAGACATAGGGCCTCACCTTTCATTAGATATAAAAAAGTAACAGATTCTTCTAGGTCATCATAACAGCCCCGTATTATCAGCAGCAGTCAGAGAAACAGAAAGAAATATAAGAACTGGGACCTGATGTTGAATGCCACATTCTCCCTGTGTGACCTTGAATGTGTGACCTTGAGCATGTTTCTTCAACCCACCTCTGAGTGTCCTCACATGTGTGCAAGGAGATAATTCATAGGAAGCACTTTTATTACCTGTGTTTCTATTTCTTATTTACACATGAAGATGCCAAAGGAAAACTTCATGGATTCTTTTTGTGTAGATTGCCCCAAAATTTCCACAAGGATATGTTTTGCTTCAAAGCTTCCTGCAAAGCAAGAAGGGCCAAATGGTCAATGACCCTCTTGAATGAGGCAGATGAACAAAACAGATTCTTGACTATAAGAAGCTAACATAAGGTAGGTATTATTACTAACTCCATCAGACAGATGAAGAATTGGGGTTCAGAGAGGTTAAGTAACTAAGTCAAGGTCACAGAGCATGTATCTATATATGGAAAACCCAGGCTCCTGGCTTTCAAAATTACCCTTCTAGTTTAGCTATTAATTTGTGATTGAGTAATTTTCTTACGAATATCAGAAATATCCTGTTTCTTCTCTATTTTTTTTTTTTTGTTTCTATCCTGGCTGAACAACCATATGACAAATTGCATATCTCATTAGGGCCAGTGAGATAAAGAGGTACACGGTGATCTTCACGGGCAGCGTTTGAGGTTAGGCCTCAAGAAGGTGATGAAACACCATCACTAATCAAGTTGACGAGGTCAGCCACACTCGTTCCCTTCATTCTTTTCATTCTTATTAGGATAATTTTACACTTCCTGTGCTCGGCAATTGAACAATGATTACTTTGCTAAATACTACATGCGTTTTGACAAAACAAACCCCCAAGGAATCAAAATAAGTAATTTCTATTCAGCAGAAATCATTCTCAGATTAGTCTGCATGCAATATTCTACAACCCAATTATCTCAATATGCAGACATGTATAATAAATAAAGAGCACACCAACTCGCATAAGCTGCAGTTGAGCAAGAGGTAGGGGTGGCGGCGTTTCTAATTAGAAGCTGTCAATTTTTAGCCTGGTACCGCCAAGAAATGAGACAGAAAGAGGACTCAGACCTCCATCCTAGCAATGCTGACAATCTTTGGTAGGTGACTTTCCAGCTCCATATGTGTCATGAAGATCCATTTGCTCATTTATCTAAATTTTTAATGCAAGCAACATTCATCGGACCTAACGTGTATGTTCAACATGGCTCTGGGGATACAAGATGAACACAACACAACCCCTGCCTCAAGGTGGTTTGTGTTGAAATTTAAACCTGTTGGCCTAGGTAAACCACATAGCACCATATCTGGTTTGTAGTATGATTTGGTTTGGATCTGTGTCCCCACCAAATCTCATGTAGAACTGTAATCCCTAGTGTTAGAAGTGGGGCCTGGTGGGAGGTGAGTGGATCACGGGGGTGGAGTTCTCATGAATAGGATAGCACCATCCCCTCAGTGCTATTCTCATGATAGTGAGTGAGTTATTGGGGGATCTGGTTGTTTAAAAGTGTGTAGCACCTCCCCCTTCTCTCTTCCTCCATCTCTGGCCATGTGAAGATGCCTGCTCCAGCTTTGGCTTCCACTATGAGTAAAAGCTCTCTGAGGCCTTCCCAGAAGCTGAACAGATGCCAGCATCATACTTCCTGTACAGCTTGTGGAATCATGAGTCAGTTAAATATCTTTTCTAATAAATTACCCAGTCTCAGGTATTTCTTTATAGCAATGTGTGAATGGACTAATATATAGTAGATGTTGGTAGATGCTCAAGTTAGCACCTTCCTCTGTCTCCTCTGCAGATTCTGACCAACACCAACCACTTACCCTCTTTATTCATTAATTACTATTCACTCTGTTTTGAGTTACACTTTGAGCTCATCCCAGAGGAAAGTACTGAGAACACAAGGGAACAGAAGACAACGCAGTGCCTGCCCTTATGGAGCTTACAGTCTCCTGGGAGTGACAGATACTAAATAATCATACGAGCAAGTGTCAAAATGCAACTGTGACAGGTATCAGGGAGAAGGATGCAGAGTATGATGAGAATTTGTGATAAGAGACATGCTTCAGTCGTAGAGATCAAGGAAGTCTTCACACAAGGAAACATCTTCTAAACCAAGAGCTAAAGAGGGAGCAGAAAGAAGTTAACTAGGTAAATTGCGGGTGAAGAGGAGAAAAGGCATGTCTTAGTCTGTTGGTGCTTCTATAACAAAATGCCATAGATGGGGTGGCTTATCAACAACAAACATCTATTTCTTACGGTTCTAGAGGCTGGAAAGTCCAAAATCAAGGCCCCAGTAGATTCAGTGTCAGGTGAGGGCCCATGTTTTGGTTCATAGACGGCCAACTTTTCACTGTGCCCTCACATGGTGGAAAGGGCATGGGAGTTCTCTGAGGTCCCTTTCATAAGAACACTAACCGCATCCATGAGAGCTCCACCCTCATGACCTACCTATTGCCCAAAGGTCCAACCTCCAAATGCTATCACATTGGGGGTTACATTTCAACAAACAGATTTTGGAGAGGAAGTAAATATTCGGTCTATTCACAGATCACTGAGTTTGTGAATAGACTTTGTGTACAAAGATACAATCTCAGTGATTTTCCAACAATACTAAGGGAGGGGCTAAGAATGTCCCTACTTTATAAATGAGGAAATCGAAACTTGGAGACTTCAGAAAACTCTCCAAGGTTACACCGTGAATAACAATGAAGCCAGGATTTGAGCCCAAGATGGAAAAACAGCATGGGGCTGCTTTCAGATCATGGCCTCTTTATAATGGATATGGCTCACTCTTTTATATCCCTTTGGTAGTTGCTACCTAATAATGTTCAATGTAGAAAAAGCAGGTGGATGAAAGTAACCAAAACTTCACAGATGGTCACTTGGACTTAACTCAGCCTTGCACATCACACATTTTAGTCCACGTGCAAGAGCCATGAGTCACCTGTTAGTGAGTCACCCGTTCATCCCTACACCAGTAGATTTACCCAATGCTGTCTGTGCCAAGCTAAGAGCAAGCACAGAGGGTTCTAGGGAAAAAAAAATGCCCAATAAATGTGGGAGGAAATGGGGCAATATACAACCTTCCTGAAATGCCTGAGAGATGTCTGACCTTCCAATGGCCTTGGCTATGCATGTGCTTCAGAGCTTCGCCAGTTCCATTTTCTAAATAAAGGCTAAGGCCAAGTTTGAGCCCCTGGGTTATTTATTAGGCAAAGCGAGGCATTTAAGGTTCCAGTCAGTGAACAAAGAGACTGCAAAGAGGAGCTGTTTCTGATTAGATGTGCTCAAAGGAAGCCTTGTAAAACAGAAGCTTGGCGCTATAATTGAACAAGTGGCACCAAGCAGAGCCAAGGCATTAGCAGTGAAGGAGAAAGGGCATTAGCACAGCCAACATTATCTTTACAGAAAAAGGCCCCTGAGATCCCACCTGCACTTACTTAATTTTATTTATTTATTTTCAGAGCCCCATCTCAATTCCACAAAGATCTGAGACACCTACAGAAATAAAACAACACAAACATAGGTAATGTTTAAAATTAGAATAAAAGTAATATAAAAAGTAGAAATACAGCCAACGATAAAGTAATACACAAAATGCGTAACACAAGTTCTGTGAACTTGCTAGAAGTAGGGCCAACATTTGACTTTGAGCTTCCTGGCAGCCAAAGCAAAGTAGGAAACTGTTTCCAGAAAATTATAAATTAGCCAGCTGCTTGAGGGAGGTTACAGTCTCCTGGTACTAAAGCCTGAGAGCAGTGTATCCTGATGGGAACATCATTTTATGACCTCAATCATATCCACAATAAATCCGTTAGCTGGCTTTAATTAGAATATTAACTAATTTAATTCTATTATTTCATAATACTGCTTATTAACAAGAAATTTAGTACAACTAGTTAGAAGAAGCCAAAACAAGGCAAGCCATGTACAAAGCTCGCTGGTCTGCCTTTATTTAGGACTTAGGCTTTCAAATTTAAACAGCATGCTTCTACAACTGGGTCATGTGGAGCAACAGTTATCCTAAGAATATCCATGATCAAAAATCTCCCTTGTTAAAATCGTTTTGGCAATCTGTTTGGGGATATTCATGCTAAAGACTCTGAGTAGTTCTCTAGTCAGGAACTCCGCTCCTTTGCACAAATATATGAGCAATGGACCTCTTTATTCACATCCCAATCAACAAGTTCTGAGGATGGCCAGCTTGTGGATTGGGATGTGAATAAAAGGTAAATAAGAAAGTGCCTATTAAGTGTCCAGTGTCTATCATCAGTGCTCCTCAATAAGTGGTTATTATACAAATCATTATTTCATTTAATCCTTGATAATGCCTGTGAGATGAGTAGTATGCCACCCCTTCCACAGTTGAAGAAACTAAAAAGCAGTGAAGTAAGCACATTGCTCAGGCACACAGCCAGGATGCAACAGAGCCCTGGCTCTCCACTTCCTGTGGTGCTGGAAGAGCTGTCAATCACACTCCCTAGGTGTGAGACCCAGACTAAGCCTATCCCTGATCCCGCCCACAGCTGTTGTGATTGGCCCAAAGTTGGCACACGATCCTAGGCAAGGCCAATCATTCTCCTCTGAGATGAATGGTGAGATTAGGGCATTTTCTACTCCATGGCTACTGGCAGCCATCTTGCCTACCATGGAGTGATTTCCTCTGGGAATAAGATGGCAGGCTGCTATTTACAATAGCAAAGATATGGAACCAACCCGAATGCCTATCAATGATAGACTGGATAAAGAAAATGTGGCACATATATACCATGGAATACTATGCAGCCATGAAAAGAATGAGATCATGTCCTTTGCAGGGACATGCATGAAGCTAGAAGCCATTATCCTCAGCAAACTAATGCAGGAACAGAAAATCAAACACTGCATATTCTCACTCATAAGTGGGAACTGAACAATGAGAACACATGGACACAGGGAGGGGAACGACATACACGAGGGCCCGTAGTGGGTGGGGAACAAGGGGAGGGAGAGCATTAGGACAAACACCTAATGCATGTGAGGCTTAAAACCTAGATGACGGGTTGACAGATGCAGCAAACCACCATAGCACACGTATACCTATGTAACAGACCTGAACTTTTTGCACACGTATCCTGGTACTTAAAGAAAAATAAAAATTAAAAAAAAAAAAAGACAGGCTTATGCAAGCAGAGGTGGGAGGTGGAGAACCAGAGAGACAAAGTCCTACCACCACACTTGAGTATGAAAATCAGTCTGAAATTAGACCCGCCCTCAAACTTCTCACCTACACAAACATCTGAATTTTCTTTTGACCAGTTTGATTTGTGTTTCTGTCATTTACAACTAAAACCATCTTGAACAAATACAGAATCCACGTGTGTTTGTTTTCTTATGAAAGAGTATGTGTGCGTCTATAATAAATAATTTACACCTGAGCCACACATGATGAGAGTGGCAATGAAGGTTATTTTGTCCAAATATCAGAACCTGTAATGGAGCTAGATTCAGAACTAGACAGAATAATAATAAGGGTGAAACAAGACATTTAAAGCAGATCTCAAAATCCCCAAAGAACTCGATTTTGTTGGGAAATGCTGACACAAGTCAAACCACAAAAGCTCAAATGGCCCCAGTATAATTAGTTTACCTTTCAATTTTATCCCAATTCAACTCCTGAGGACTTGGGCTGAGTATTTTGAGAGGAACAAAGTCATAGGCACGGGCACCACCATCAGAAGTCCCTGCAGAGGTCCTATTGACTTTGCTAAGTTTATTCTGCATAACCTCAGAGCAGCCTAAAAGATTGCTAACAGCAGCATGGAATTCCCTTATGGGCCCCAAACTCTGGATTGCAGTCATAGGGAGTCCATGTCAGCAGGCTCTGAAACACTCCAGGTGCAGGGTGTTTAATGAATGCAGAGTACAGAGTCAGTGGGGCATTTGTTAATAGAGCAAAAGAGAAGATTCATGTACAAAGCAAGCCTGAGTACAGTTTATACTGCCACTGTTTAATTACATCAAGCTTCGAGCTCCTGAGTCCTTTGCTGGTGGAAAATCACCAAAGTTGCAAGTGTACACACACACACACACCCCACACAAAGAATGAAAAGAAAGAGAAAAAAGTCCATGCCAAGCATTCACAATGCAGCTCCTGATTGATTTGCTAGCATCCTCCAAACCCACTGATGCCAGCAACCCAGTCTCTGCAAGCTCTCAGCTTCTCTTTCAGGAAAAAGGAAAAAAAAAAAAAAAAAGAAGAAGAAAAAAAGGAATGCTGGCTGTCTTCTACCTTTGAAATGGTTATGAAATAAAATTATAGGAAGGTAAGAAAATTCTCTAGCCTTATATGACAGAGTAGGGAGACTGAAAGAAGAGGGGACAGTCTACCACCACATGGCCAATGCAAGTGGCGCCCCCTAGAGTTGTGCAGTGCACAGTATTCCTAATGATGGGTGAGTGTCGGCCTCTGGAGAGAAGAGTCAAGGTTTAACGCCTTGCCATCCCCCTATTGCTCCCAGTGTTATTCCCAATGCCCCCATCTTCATATATATTTTGTAAAAATCTCTGTTGTATTGCCCCAGTTCCTTTCTCTGCAACATGGGGCGTTGGACCAGATACTCTCTAAGTAACTGTGAAACTTTATCCATTATATCTTTGAGATGGAAAAGATCTAGAAAAGCTGCCTGATTCTGTTCCATATGTTTCAAACTCCTACAGTGAACACAGTTTATTAGTTAAGGATATAGATTTTGAAGTCAAACAGAACTGAGATAGACTCATCTCTTCTAATTCATAGTTGTATGCAATGAGACAAATCATCCTCCCAAATCTGTATTTTTCTAGTCTGTGAAATGAGGTGATAACAGAATACCAGATCTATTGGTTGTTGTGAGCATTCAGTAAAATAAAGCACACAAGGCTCTTAGTCATGCCTAGCCCATGCATGGGAAGCATCTGAAAAATGTACCTCTTCTTACTATTCATATAATGATGATGCTCATTTTCACACGTGGCGAGATGAGTCCCACAGCTGGTAAGGAAGCAGAAGGTAGAGAATGTCTCCCATTTTAGCATTTCTAACACTCATTGTTGACACCATGCAACAGCAACAAGTAGAATAGAAAAAACTTTATCCCGCATGGAAAAAGTGAAAAGGCAACACGTCATCTCCACCCCATCCCCAAAGATCCACAGTGTTAGCCATGGAATCTAAAAGAATCAATAACTGCAGATGTAGTTGAATTTTTCAGGGCTCTGAGAAGGCCCTGGGTTGCCAAAAACCTTTCTCGTTCAATGGAAAAGATCCAAAATATCACCATTAAGTGTTATCATTTGGATGAAAATTCTGATCTTCGTTAAAAGCCAAATATCCCTGGGCAAAGAGTTGAGTTACTAGGATTGAAAAATGACCTGAGAGCAGTTTTTGGCTGAAAGAAGAGAAGTGTGAAATGCTAGAGAGGAAAGAAAATGAGAAAACGCAGCTCCGAGAGATGGAAGTAGGGAATGAGAGCTTCAACTTTGCCCAACTCCCCTTTTGCCAAAGGAATAATATGTGTCTGCAGAGGATACATAGGTGGTAACATTTTTTTGGCCCTGAGCCAAAAGTAATATATAAAGAGTTTAAAGTAAACATATAAAGAGCTTAGAGAAATCTAATCTTGTCCCCCAACCAAAGTAAGCCAAGTCCCGAAGAGGAGAAAATAATTGTTCAAGGAATAGAAGAACTTATTCCTCCAGGCGCCCAGCCCTGAATTCTTTGCATGAAATCATGCCACCCCCTCAGGTAAAGGAGAAGTAAAGGGGTAATCTGGATTTATTCACGTGTTCTGGTGCTGGCAGAGAGTTAGGACTTCGGAGCTATTCCCAAGAACCTGCACCCCTTCCTGGCAAAACAGAAACAACTCCAATAACATAGGCCATGCTTTCACTGATGGTTCCTCAGATGTGGAGGCAGAGGTTTCAGATGTAAGCCCTGATCTCTGTGTGACCTTGGCCATGCTGCAAAACCTCAGTTCCTCCATCTGAGAAACAGAAGTAATGGTCTCCCTGTTTCATAGAGTTGCTGGAAGATTAATCAAATTAAACATTAAAAAATTAAACATAAAAGATTAATAAAATTAAACACACAAAATATTGTATGTCAATATTTCCACTTTTTGTTTTTCCAAAATTCCTCTCTATGCCTCTGAGTCCTGATTTTATACTTATGGTAATCCCACCTCCAACCCCCTCCCATTTCCCCTGTTTAAATTTTCCCAGATACCCAGTGCTCCAAAGTTCTGATTAAACGAGAAGACCCACACCTAAGTGTCTTTGACAAATGAATCTATTTATTTTCATTTCTATTCCGTACAACGCATACCAGTCTGCAACTATCTTCACAATCATATCCTGGGAAGAATACCTGAAGGTACCTTTCTGATTGACTTCTTCAATCTATATGCAGATTTGTGCGAAGCCAGTAAATAATTTGTAACAATTTGCATTGAGTTTATGGTTTCTCTAATCCAACCCTGATCATTTGTAAATTGTTTCTATTCATGTGCAGATCAACTGTAATAAGATTGCTAATAAAAGACTGGTTAATAAAATGTATAATGGGAAGACAAAGCATAATTTAGAGGCGGGGATTTTTGACATAAGGGCTTTTCCAGGCCATAGGCAAAAATAGATTAATAAAATTCTATTTGTTTTTATTTTACATTCTAAAGAATACCTTGTGGTGAAATGTGGTCTTGAATCCTATTTCTTCCTCCTAGCCTTCACTGCTGGTCTGGAACAACAGTGTTTTCTCATGTCTTGAGAACCTTTCCCAGTAATGACTCAGTCTCTCTGCAACCCAGCATTGGTGGTTAGGAAGGATATAAATGGTTTGTATGCATTTGTCTACTCATTTATTCAAGAAACATTGTTTGAGTGCCCACTGTGTTCCAGATAACATGACAGCTCATAGAAATACCAACACGCATGAAACAAAACATAAAAGATTAATAAAATTAAACACACAAAATATTGTATGTCAATATTTCCACTTTTTGTTTTTCCAAAATTCCTCTCTATGCCTCTGAGT
>NW_012102732.1:2245794-2262215 GCF_000951045.1 Mandrillus leucophaeus | reverse complement strand
GCATGAAACAAGGCTGATTCCGTCAATGAACTGACCAACTGCAACAATCAAGATTTTATATGTGTTACAGATCATTAAATCCTCAATGCCTAGAAAAGTACTCAATACATAGTATGTGATTAATGAATATTTTTGAAATAAATGAATCTGCTGAAAGAGTTAGGCAAGTAAATTATGCTAAAGCCATCAAACCTCATCCCACCCACCCATTACTCTAGCCCTTTGAGGACCAGTGTCATGAAGTAAAGGAAGGCAGAGTCCATTTGGCTGAAGGAAGCATGAAAGATTTTATTGGTCATATGACATGTATCAGATCATAGAAATCAGGTAAAGCCCCAGACCAAATCTGACTCCAGAGGAGATGTTTTCATAAAATTTTATGAACTTTCCTAGTGAGTAAGTACCTTAGAAAGTGGAAGACTCTGGAGTCTACCATTTTATGAGTTATAGCACCCCTGCAAGTTTGGTGCTATTATTCTTAGTTTGCAAATGAGAAAATCGTGATTCCCTGAAATTAAGCAACTATCTGAGGTCATAACCAGAAAGGGTCATACCTCTCTCAATTCAGAACCCATGTTTGTGAATAGCCATTCTCCTTTAGGTTTACAAAGAGAGATGCATTGAGAGAGTAGGGGGAATGTCTAGGGGGTTACACTCGCAGGGACTCTTTCTGAGAAAAGAAGCATCATGAGGAAGGAAGATGTGTTCCCCTTCCCCACAAAAGTGTCTTCTGCTGTACTTTGAACATGTTTCTTCTTATTTAGTTATCTGTTGCTTGGTCCAAAACACAGAACTCTCCCTACGCCAGGGAAGATAGCCACCCCCACCCCCATACTTGTCATTCTAATCTTCTGCTCTTCATACAAAACCAGCTCAGTTCTTCCTTTTAAATTATCCTCCATCAATTCCCCAAAAGGAAGGGTGGAATTCCCTATGGAGGAGAAGTCAAAGGATATATGCTTGAAACAGAAAGTCCATAGCCAGCATGGGCCTAACATGTCAAATATTTCATGGGACTACCAAGCAGTAGCTGTCAAAGGCCCGTTGTAGGAAGATGACCTCAATTTTCCCTTCTGTCAGTCAGGCCATCTTCCCAGGCCCCACGTCTAATTCAGAAACCTCCTCTACTCTTCAAATTCACCCTGCTTTACCCCTGGGGCTTAGGGACTGAAGCCAATGGCGTCCACAGCTGCCTTTCTCTTTCAATAGTTTTTATAAAATAAGGAATGATTGAGAGTGGGAATTGCAGATCAAAAGGAGCCAGTGAAATGTCATCAGCATTACATAATTTGTACTATCACTTGTCAACATTGATCCCCTTAATACCATCCCTCTGACAGATGAGCGAGTCAGGATTGTAGAATACTAACAAGTAAAGGAGAGGGATAAAAAGACAACCATGTTTGATTACCCTCTGCAGTCGAAAGGATTTGAAAGTCATGACACTGGTTATTACTACAGTCTTTGGAGAGATGAACAGAAACTTAATCTATCTAATAAAATTGCCTCGAGAGATAAACTTAATCTAAACTTTCTTTCAGCTATCTCTTAAGTATAATCTAATGGACTTTTCTTGGTCTCCATTGCAGTACAAGACAGCGAGGTAGAAGTCAGACCCACCACGTTAATTAATCCACTTCTCTCTTGTCAAATGGACATGGCATGTGGAATAGAAGTTGGTACTTCTGAATGGATGGGGGCCCATGTTTAATAGAACTCATCTGATGGGACAATCACAGTCTTTCAGACTAAGGAGACTGCTAGAATGGCGGTGGATGTGGCTTGCAGAACTTTTGGAGGGGTACAATGGGGTGACAAGAGTGAAAGGGGAAGTCAGGGATAGCCAGTTGCATCCTTTTAAGAATTTCTGATCTATCACTATAGAAAAGTGCTTGGGAGTGGAGAGAACTGAGTGGTTACTAAATGCTGGGAATGGGGCTAGACTTTGGAAAAACAATGGTGTATGTGATGGAGAGCCTGCCCTCACAAAGCTTACGTCTAATGCAGAGATAATCGATTTAAAAAGTTCATCTCCTGGTGTGTAGAATATGCTAGTTGACACCTGACTGGAAGAAGGACAGCTTGGGAAAGGATGTTGAATTGGGTCGGACAACTGTGTCCCCATCTTAACAAGAGAACATACTTTTCCAGGAAGAGCTTGATCATCCTAAGTTCTCCAACCTGTGTCAGATGCTGTCTTCCTTTCACAGGTCAGAAATCCGACCAGCCAGCATGTTGTTGGACCAACAGTATGCAACCTAGAGGACTAGCAAGTCTCAGAATTTATGTGGCAGCATGTCTGCCCTCGAAGGTGAGCAATTTCCATTGGCATTTCTTCCTCAGATCCATTTCTTCCTCTGAAGGCTAAAGAGAGGTGCTTGAAATGGAATCAAATCTTATTTTAAAGCCTGCAGCCCCCACTTATGGGAATCATACAGGGATGAGTCACAACCGTTCATGTGCAAAGCAAGCAGTTTCCCTCCCCATCCTGGGGGAGAGGGTCACCACTGCTTTCTGACACTTTCTCTAATATCTGTATCCCTTTGTCTTTATTTTTAACTTTTTTTTTCTTTGTAACATACACTTTTATATATGAGATGAAGGAACTGATATTTATACATACTTAATATGTGCCAAACCCTAGGTGATTCGGATAATTATATAAAATACTTTTTAGCAGAGGAATGAGGATTCATCTTAGAGAGTGACTTGCTTTCATTGACTTTATCTGATATACCTGCTACAGGTTGGAAGCAAGGCATCTATATCCTGGTACCAGTTCTAATATAGAAGAGAGGAGACACTGTGTTTGATGGTGGGGGAAGATTTAATATTGAAAAGCAGGTGGAAAACAGGGCACAGAACTGGTCACTCCGTCGGGAAGGGAAGGGATGACGAAGAGGATCTCTCCTGATGACCTTACTGGGGTGGAATTGGGGATAAAAAGAAACATCAAATAGGGAATTTGTTGTGTGATACGTGCCATGCCAACACTCCACTGTCTCCCTTAAAAATATTCAGAAAAGGCAACATTGCTCTTCAAAGCACCATAAAGTGGATTCACTGGGGGAAAGACAATGAGATATGGGGGAGTCCACCCTGCTCGTAATGACGCAGGAGGTAGGGATGAAAAGCTTCATCAGACATCTCCGCTGTAAAAAGCAAACATTTACTCACTAACTCCTCCCAATAATCCTGTAAGACAGATATTTCACGTTCATCTTATAGCTGAGGAAACTCATTGATTGATTTATTCATTCAATCCCTGATTCAAGAAACCTTCAGGGACTATTAGATGCTAGAGAATGTGCTCAGTGCTGGGTTACAATTGAGCAAGCCAAGCTTTTGGTTTTAGTTTGTTTGTTTGCCTTAGGCTTTTCTCCCTTATTGAATTTACAGTCGAATGGACATAATCCTCACTCCAGGGTGGGGCCCACACACAGGCATGAACACTGGAGCTGGGGGTCACAAGGATCATCTTTGGAAGCTGCTTCTCATATAGTTCCTATAGGAAGTGACCCCTCCCACTCTCTATTTTGGTAGAAATCATGTGTACTCTGAAATCTGTATTACTCCTCTATAAACTGGGAAGGAGCCAAAGTAAGATCAGTGCAGTGCCTACCCAATAATAACAATTCAGGAAATGATAGCTACTTATGAATGGGCTGGGCTAAGCCCCTTTCCGTTTTATGAATCTGACTTTCCTGGTTCTTTCTAACAGATGCTTATCCTATAAACACCTTTCTTAGACCACTGGCTAATGATGTCCTGATCCTTTGGGTAGCATTTCCTCAGCCCCTTTCCAAAAGTTATGCCTCTGCTATTGAAATAAACTCACGAGGTCACAAGAGACTGTTCATCTTTAAAGAAAACATTTCTAAGCAGATGAAGGCAATCCATTACACAAATTCCCCTGCCCATGCTAATACAGCCCCCGAATCATCTCAACAGCCTGAGGTGCTATAAAACACAATCACACCTTCTTACTTTTGTAATGGAAACAGCAAGTCAGTTTGTATGTAACCCATTCAAAATCTCCAATTTCATCCACCGTCTAATCTGTTAACCCCCTTTCAAATGCCCACTTTCTGATGTTTTTCTCCCTCAACATCCATAAGAGAACACACTCTGGGTCTCCCAAAGATGGGGGGAAAAAAAAAAGTCATTAAAGACAAATCTCAAAGGTCACTTTTTTCTTGGAAAGCAGGCAGCCGATGGGACAACCAAATTGACTGGGCTCCCAAGACACAGCTTTCTCAAAGACATGGCAGAGAAGTCAGTTTGGCAATGGGGAAGTTGTTGCCAGGCACAAAGACAGCTTGCAGTAAACATGGAGAGGACCACAGGAAAAGACTACCAGGGGGAAATGCATGGAAAAGGGAAAGAAGGTCCCACCAATGGAAAATGACCACTAGGGACAGCAGCTCTAGACAGACCGACATGTGAGTGCAGGGCTTGCTGGCTCATTCATTTAGATAATTGTGCATTTTCCCCTTAAAAAAAATATTTCTCATCAGTGTTATCAGCATGGCCTCAAAATGACTTTCCTACTATTGCTTATAAACAAACCTTTATCACCGATAGCTTGCCTGCTGAATTAAGACACTATGTTAAGCAGTATATTGCTTCTGTCTGGCAGATCAGCTGTTTGCAGGAAGATAATAATACCAAAAGCAACCACAACAATCAGCTACTGTAAATTAACTTAACTGTGTGAAATAATGCCTCCCCTATCAGATTAGCTTTCTGAATGACTTTATCCTTAAATTAAAGCTTGCTGAGGCTGAAGAGTAAATCATTTAAATGGTGCCGGGTTTTTCAGGTAATGTCTTCATATATTACTGTAATTTCAATCCGCCAAGGCATGCAGATGGCTTTGGTCTCTAGCTGCTTGTCTCCAGAAAGCCTCTCCTGCACTGCCATTTTGTAATTACAGTGCGGCAGCCCAGTGCCTGCTGCTACTAGATTTCCCAGGGTGCACCAGCAGCCAAGGCAATGTATCTTAAAATTATTATTCTTGTGTGGCCCTCGTAACATAAATGTAAATCTTTTATGCTAACGCTGTCAGAGGGTTAGCGCTGGGGCTCCAAGGTGTGCTGATGTAGAAATCACCCACCATCCATCAACCACGGACCATTTGGGATCTGGCAAATAACTCGCTTTTGGGGGAGGGGAAGGGACTGCAAGCTGAATATTACTTCGGAGTCTGGGTGGTATCAAACAAGTCACTGCTTTTTGTGGGGGAAATGTGGCGGGGGGCAGCCTACAAAGCCATCTGTAGCAGGGAGTCTTACAGTTCAGCAGCCCTCTCCTGGGAGGGTAGGAAAGTTTGGTGCAAATGTAGGTCACTCTCATTTTGCAGCGATGTCTGCTCTAGATTACATTTTGGAGGAGAGATGGTAAGTAATATCTTCAGAAACCTTCCTGGAAAATAACCTCTTTGAGATTCTGTCTTGGGTAGGCTCTCTCTTGCAACAAAAGCAAGCTTACAGGTATCTGAACTTCTAATGTGTTTTGTTCGTTGTTGTTTTTTGTTTGTTTGTTCATTGTCTGCTTGTTTCTTTGTTTTTGAGACAGAGTCTCATTCTATCACCCAGGCTGGAGTGCAGTGGTGCAATCTTGGCTCACTGCAACCTCTGCCTTCCGGGTTCAAGTGGTTTTTCTGCCTCAGCCTCCCAAGTGGCTGGGACTACAGCCACACTCAGCTAATTTTAGTAGAAATGGAGTTTCACCATGTTGGCCAGGCTGGTCTCAAATTCCTGACCTCAGGTGATCCACACACCTTGGCCTCTCAGAGTACTGGGATTACAGGCATGAGTCACCGCACCGGGCCTGAACTTCTAACCTTTGTATCCAAATCCCCATACCCCTCCCCTCTAGGAGGGTTAAGAGACCAGATGGAGGGATGGTTCCACCAGGCTGCAATGGGAACCGGGAGAAAAGGCAACAAAGAGGCCACAAAGGCAATAAAGCAACAGGAACTGATGTTCAGATACTAGAGACAGGTGAGCACTAAATCCAGGGGGTCTTAAGACAGCAATCAGGCCAAGCACCTGGGAGGTGAAATGTTTTCTAAAAAGAAGAGGAACTAGAGGGAAAATGCAGATCATAAGATCTCGAGAGAAGAGAATATAATGCTAATAATAATGACAGCAATAATAGTAACAATCATAATGGCAATACTTAAATAGCAATTATTATGTGCCAGGCACTGTTCTTAGAGATTTACATACTGTATATTCTGTCTTTAGCAACCAGCCTTTGGGGCTTTTCTTTGTAAACTCAAGTGAGAATGACAGGTGAGCAACTCACTCTAGTGGAAAGGCAGGCAAGAGGTGAATGTTTTGGCTTTCACTGTCCATGTCTTTAAGCATTTAAATCGGACATGGAAACTGAGCTTCACCCACTATCTGGCACATGGAAAGCAGTAATTAAATAAGCATTGGATTGGGTTTGTAGCTTGCCCAAGACATTTCTAGCAAAAGTATCCCCGGTTGGTTTCATGGACTATGAAGGCAGTGGCCAAATTTCATCCATGTGTGAATTCTTCATCCAAGAATTTTCTTTTCCTGATTCACAAGTTTATTGATAGTTGTAAAAATCATGGTTCAACAGCAGAGAGCTTTATTTCTGCTAGGCACCCTCAAAGCCTATTACATAAATCATCTCATTTATCCCTCCCAACTACCCTATGGAAGAGAGACTAATTAACATCTTTGCTTTACAAATGAGGAGCTTGTAGCACAAAGAGGTTAATCTCCTTGACCTGAGAGGAAGGGGTGGAGCCACCCTAGAAATTTGACTCTCAACCCTATTAACTGTTAATCTATACAACCTCGGATCTGAAATATACCTGATGTGACACTTGCATACTGAGGAAGGGGACTAACGTTGGCAGGGTGCCTTCTAATGCCAAGCCTTGTTTTAAATATTCATTATTTTCATTTAACTATATAAAAGCTGTACAAGAAAATGGTAAGTATCTGAGACATGTTTGGCGGGTACCTATCCACACTTGTCCTCCTTCCACCTTCCTGGGAATCTGACCCCCTCTACAGCCTCTGATATTTATGTAACACCCTTGTATGTATATAGGGATATATATAGGAGATAGATAGATACACAGATACATAGATAGATAGATACACAGATACATAGATAGATAGATAGATGATAGATAGATAGATAGATAGATAGATAGATAGATAGATAGATAGATAAAGTAGGTAACCCTATTGGTTCTGTTTCTCTGGAAAACCCTAATACAGGCAGTGAGCATCTTACAATAATATGATCTATCCCCCAACCCCAGCCATGAGGGCTGCTATCCACAGCTACTTGGACTGTGGGTAAGTACTCAATGCAAAGACAGTTCATCTCAGCTGAGGCCATGGAGATTCATCTCCTGGGAATTCAGAATAAGAATTTTGGAATGAGGAACTTGAAGCAGAAAGGTCATGCTGTAGACTGGAGAGGGTATGAACAGCCAAATACGCTAGCAGACAAGGAAACGGGAAGTTTGTCTGCAGGACCAGGAGAATAAGACAGACATGGGAGAGATCCTGAAGCCCTGGAGGAAAGAGAACAGACTTCCTTTCAGCTGGTCTTTCAATTTGATTTTTAAGGTCTTACAGAGTCACTGGAGTTGGTTTGAGTTTCTGCTACTTACAAACAAAACTACTGCCTCAGAGAAGTTAAGTCACTAGCCTGTACTCAGCTTTTCAGCTGGAGGACCGGATTTCAAATCTGCATCTCTGAATAGGCCTTGGTTTTTATATTTATTACAGAATGTCTTGACCTCCAAAAAACATAATAATAGTAAAATAAATATCCACGCACCCATGACCCAGCCAAGAAAATAAAATTTTACCAGTGGAGCTGAAGCTTCTGTGTGCTGAGCCTGGACCCTCTTTAGCTTCCTCTCCACTGCCGCTGACCCAAGAGGTAACTACTCTTCTGATACTGGTGTTTATCATTCCCCCACCTTTATTTATACATTTGCAAACAGTGTACATGTGTTTGTGTGTTTTTAAACATCATAAAAATGCTATTCTTCTGTATGTTTTCTTCTAAAGGTCTTTCCAACCCAAATGTGCTCATTTTCTCACAGTCACCGGTGCCTCAAGGTCTGTGTTAGGATAGATTCCCCAGGGAAACAGACTCTGAGATTCTCATGCAGGAGGTTTGCTGCAGAGCACCGGCAGAATCAACCCTTGCTGCCAAAAGAGAAAACCAAGTTTGAGGAAGGGGAGGAGAGATGCAGTTGCAACAAAGACCTCAGCCAATCCCTGCGGAGCTCTGGAGATTGCATGGCTTTTCGAATTGTCTCAGATTGAGGCAAGAGGGCCAGGCCTTTATTCCCCACCATGTTCACCTAATGCATTTGGGCTGCTCCTGGGGCAAGCATGTGGCCTTGGCCCATGTAGCTTTCTCAGGCCAAAAGCATGTCTGGAGAACATACTGGCTGAACTGTGTCAACCAACAGTCCCAGCGGCAGGAGGAGCAAATTCCTCAGTCCTGGAAGGGCACCTGGACAGTGCCACTCACTGTCCATCACAGGTCCACGGACTGTGCAGCTTGTCTTTTGAGAGAAGTTGCTACACGTTCATTTTAAATGTAACTGGAAACTACCGGTTATTAATCCCCCCATCTCAGTTATAATGTGAGAAAGGGAATGTCTTGCTTAAGATTTTTAGAGTAATAGGCCATTATTTCTAAGGAGAAAAAAATCATCCCTGAGGGCCACTGACCTGCAGAGCTTTTCCATTTTTCTCCTTTTTAAAGCTTTTGCGACCTGAAGTATTGGAGCTGCGGTATTATGTGAGAAGCTCCAAGCAAAGAGATTTGAACTTGACTTGAAGTCTTTCTTTAATATTCCATAAAAAGTTGGAGATTTATTGGCCTATGGCGGAGACCAATTTCCTGTTACATGGACCAGAGAGGAGATTAAAAAAAGATTTTTAGAGCAGCGCCCATATTTCTTAAGACAGGCAAAGAACAGAGCTCACCTAATTTCGTGGATCAGGCTGCTAGCATGGTTCTTTTCTCTAGGCTGATCTGAAATGAGAAGGCTGGAACTAAAATCCTGCAGTCTCCCCACAGGGATCGTTTCAATGTTCCTCTGAGTAACAGCCCCATAAGGATCGTCTTCACGACTCTAAGGTCAAGGTCGGAAGAAGCTGAGTGTGGAAAGATTGAAGACCATACCACAGGCTTTCAGTGATGTACATTGACATGCTCTCTGCAGCCAGAAGAAGGAGGCGTGATTCTAGCAGGCTCCTGAAGTTAAAAGCTCTGCTGCAAAGATCTGGGACAGGGCCGCAGGAAATATGGCAGAAGGGCCTAATGACAGGTTGGTAGGAGCTATCAATTCCCAAAGTGCACCCAGCATAGGGTCGGACTCTGAGTTGGAATCCTGGTTCTGTGCCTTATTGGCTCTGTGACCTTGGGCAAGTTCATTAACATTGCTGTGCCTCATTTGTGAAATGCAGATACCTCTATCTTACAGAGCTGAAATGATATTGACACAAAATAAGTGCTCAAAATGTCAGGTTATGACTATTATTATATTTGTCCATTGTAAAGCCCACTAAATATGGCTTGAGGCTGAACTATCCAGTGGTGGGCTCTGGATGGATGCATCAGAGGAAGTTTCAGTGGACTTAGGAAGCAAGAGATTTAGTTCAGCCAGGCAAGTCTTTATTTATTATTTATTTATTTATTCATTTATTTATTTATTTATTTATTTTGCGACAGAGTCTTATTCTGTTGCCCAGGTTGAAGTGCAGTGGCCTCATGTTGGCTACCTGTGACCTCTGTCCACCCCGAGATTCAAGTGATTCTTACGCCACAGCCTCCCAAGTAGCTGAGGTTATAGGTGTGCACCACCACACCCTGCTTCCCAAGTAGCTGGGATGACAGGTATGCACCACCACACCTGGCTAATTATTGTGTTTTTAGTACAGAAGCATTTCACCTTGTTGGCCAGGCTGGTCTCAAACTCCTGGTCTCAAGTGATACACCCACCTCGGCCCCCCAAAGTGCTGGGATTACAGGTGAGAACCACCGTGCCCAGCCCAGCCAAGCCCATGATGTGCTGTACTCTGAGCTAGGCAGTGCAGATACACATATGCAGAAAACATGAGCTCTGCATTCCAGGAATCTACAGTCCTGGGTAGTAGGTAGATGCATGAAGAGAAACACACAGACAGAGCTGCCACACTATAAATTATGTTCAAAGCACAGAGGAAGACCAGGGAGTCATTAAGCCTGTTCAAGAGTGGTCTGCAAAGCCATCCTAGAAGGGTGATATTGGAATAGGGTTTTGAATGATGAATAGGAGTTTAACAAAGTTAACAAAATGGGAAGAAATGCCAGGCAAAGTGATACAGTGAAAACGCACAGTGGCCTGAAATAATTAACGTAGGTGGATTTAAAACTTGAAGTTTCACCATATGACCCAGCAATCTCATTACTGAGTATATACCCAAAGGATAATAAATTATTCTACCGAAAAGACACATGTACTTACTTGTATGTTCATCACAGTACTATTCACAATAGCAAAGGCATGGAATTAACCTAGATGCCCATCAGTAGTGGATGGATAAAGAAAATGTGGTACATATACACCATGGAATACTATACACTATAAAAAAATGGAATCATGTTCTCTGCAGCAACATGGATGTGCTAGAGGCCATTATCTTAAGCAAATTAACACAAGAATGAAAAACCAAATATTGAGTGTTCTCACTTATAAGTGAGAACTACACATTGGGTACGCACGGATATAAAGATGCAAACAACAGACACTAGGGCCACTATATGGGGCAAAGGCTAAAAAACTATCTACTGGGTGCTACACTCACTAGTTGGGTGGGATCATTAGTACCTTAAGCCTCAGTGTCATGCAATAGTCCCATATAACAAACATGCCCATTTGCAACCTTGAATCTAAAATAAAATTTGAAATTATACAAACGAAATAAGTGAGAAACCAAAACAAACAAACAAACAAACAAAAACCTTGAAGCTTCCAGTAGTGTGAGTTTGTGGTAAGAAACTTTAGTTAGAGAGGTTATCAGGGACAAAAGCAGGCAGGGCTGGAGACAAGCTGCAGTGAGGACTGTGAACATCCTGCAAACAGCAGGAAAGTAGGGCTGTGTGTCTCCCCTGAATCCCCCCATGTGGCTCTGTTGCTCATCTTGTCAATATCACCCATCTTTTCTTGCTGCACTCAATAGCACTTTTCACTCATTTTAATTGAAACTTTTATTCAAGTCAGGTAGAGTGCCATTCAGTAGGATGGTTTCAAAAATAAACAAGCCAACCTCTCTGTGCTGGACAAGCTGAGAGTCGAGGAAGAAAGACACACACTCACCATGCAACGTGATGGGTCTCATGACACAGATGTGGGATACTGCAGGAGCACAGAGGAGAAAGCCGGGAGATTAAAAAAAAAAAAAAAAAAGGCAGGGGAGAGCTACAGAGAAGTGGCATTTGCATGGGATCTTGAAGGATGAGTCAAAGTTCCATCAGCTGGAGAACATGGGAAACAACATTTAAAGCCTAACGAGGAATTTATTCAACTGTTCAGGAGCATGTAAAGATTCAAGATGGCTGAAATTGTTAAGTGTGAGTGGAATTTCTCCCAGAATCCCAGCTTCCTTTAAGATCCCATTGGTCAGAACTGGATCACATGTTCATCCCTAAACCAATCATGAGCAAAGGGTCATGAGGTCCCCCATGATTGGCTTAGATCCCATGATGAATCATCCACTAGGAATGGAGTAGTCATCATCCACTTTCCCTGAACACATGCCCTGTCCCAACTTAAACCGAATGAAAATCTGTTAACAGAGAAGGGAGGATGACTATCAAGTAGGAAGCCAATGGTCTCCACTACAGGCAATGGATGAGATCTCATCTAGGGAGAGTCCAGATAGAGTAGAAAACAGGACCCATGACTGATGTCTGAGGAAAGTCAGTATTTTGAAATTGACAGGTGATGGGGAAGGAGATATCAGCAAAGAATCCATAGAGGAAACAGCCAATGAGATGCGAAGAAAGCAAGCAGGTTATGGTGTCATGGAGACACAAAGAGGAGGAAGTTTGAAGATGAGGGTATATGAGAATGTCAATCACAAGAAGGCATAAGTAACTTGAAATGACACAGAGTTTAGGATATTTCTATGTTCCAAAAGGAGCAGCCAGAGGGAACAATGACAGCTGAAGACCTGAGGAATAACTTTTGACTGACAGGATTTTGAGTACAGAGGCACCTAGCTGAAAATCCTTCCAATCTCAACACAGAAGCAGTGACCTCCCTATAAGTCAGCTCCAGCTGAAACCAAGTCCGGGAGATTTCTGTCCCAGTAGGGCAGGCAGTGACTGGCTTCAGGGAAAATGCTTCTCTGGGAGGCAGGGAGTCTTTTATCTTTCCTGAGCAGAAAGAAGGCAATCTCTTCTGGCAGTGAGGTGACAGGGTTCCGATGGATTCCCCTCTCCCAGATCAGAATTAAACTAGAGCCTGTCAGCCAACTCGCTGAACACTCAATCTTCCATCTTTATGGGTTTAGCTGTGATGTTATTGCAGGAGTCTTTCAGCATGTGAAAGGGAGGTCATCCTGGAAGAATATATGCACACAGCCTTCTGAGTTCTCTTTCTAGGGGCTCTGGACATTTACCTGGACTTAAAAGGTAACATCTTGGAAGGACAGATGAACAGACAGTTGGGCAGCACTCACCATGAATCCCACCCACAACTAAAGCCAGCTCCATCCTTAGATACCCCATTCTCAAAAGCCAATACATTTTCTTTTGTGCCTCTGCCAGGTGGAGTTGGTTTCTGTCTTGTGTTTCAAATAGTCGTGTCTATTATACTATCTCTGGCTTACTCTTTCTGAGCCTTGGTTATTTTCACTCGCAAAATGGAAACAAATAGCATCAGTCCTGCCTCGCTCATATGGCTGGCATGAAATTGTTCTTGCAAAATGTCAAGTGTTATAAGGATATAAATTATTCCTGGATACATGGCCCTGGTTATGTCGAGGGCTAAAGAACTCTTGACCCAGCAAAATCTGCTCTTCTCTCTTTTTTCCTCATTTCAATAAATGACAGCACCCAGTTGCTCCATCGAAAATACATAGAGTCATTTTTATGCCTCTTATTTTCCCGAACTCCACTTGCAATCTCTCAGTAAATTCCATTTATTCCGACTTCAAACTATGTCCCCAGATAATATGTTTCTCACCTCCACGATGACCCCCGTCGTTGGGCACCCACAGTCGCTTCATCACTGGCCTCCTTGTTTCCACTTTTGCCATCCTACAATCTCTTCTCCATCAAGCAGCCAAGGCAATGAGAGTCAGATCATGCTGCTACCTTGCCTTGCCCTCAGTGCTCCAGTTGCTCCCCATCAGCTTCATAAATTCCAGGTTCCTTCCCTTGACTGGCTCCCTGGGATCCTGCATGAACACAACCAACCTTCTCCCTCAGCTCGGTCTGACCTCATCACTTGGGATTCTCTGCTACTCCTTAAAAACACCAAGTACCTTCCTATCCCAAGACCTTTGCATGTTACCTTTCTTCTGATTAGAGCTATTCTCCCAAAACATCGTCACGGTTCCATCTTTCTCCATCAGACTCTGCCTAGGCAGTACCTCCTTAGTAAGAGCTTTCCTGAAAGTCCTGTTTAACATAACACAGAGGCACTTGGACACCACACACAGACACACACTGTTTTTCACGTCATGTGAACCCTCTACCCTCCTCCGCTTTTTCCACTCATTGAAGTTATCATAACCTAACATTATATTACCTATGTATTTGTTTATCTGTTGATGTCTGTCCCCCTCCAGAAAGTAAGAGCATGGAATTTGTCTGTCTTATTTATCACCCTTTCCCCAAATTCTACATCAGTGGACTGGGATATAGAGAACTCAAATATTTGTTGAATAAATGGATGGAGTTACTCCCCAAAACTGACTAGCTTTGGGAAACAAAAACCAATATTGATGTGTGACTGTGTCTACCTCTAAATCTCTAATTTTAACTTTGCTCAGTTTAACTTAGATTCTACTAAGCCCACTATTTCTATCAGAGGTAAAAACCCTGTCCTTCCCAGGGTAAACAAACAGTGTCACAGGTTGGGCTGCTGTGTATTTCTCTTCTTAACCTGTTGGGAAATACAAAGTATAGACAGTCCCTGAAACCTGTCCTGAGCTTTGACATGTGCCCTGAACTGTAGAATTCTTACACAGAGTAATAATGGTTGACTGTGGGAAAATAATGGTTGACTATGGGAAAAATAATAGTGTTTCCTTTACAGGAAAGATACGAATCCTTACAGAATTTCAATTATTCCGAAATCTGCTCAGGTTAATAGCATTGTGATCCCATCTGAAGGCAGGAGTGACTGTGGGTTATGTAAGGATATGTAAGTTAGTAAGGTGTGTGCGTAATAACACCAGCTCCAGGTTATTTTTTAAATGGCATATCATCAAGCAGTTTTACTGGAATGACCATGTGGCCAAATTAGGCAAGGTAAATCATCGATGGGCTTTTGAAGTATTTCCATGGTTTCACTTGATTCATAAGAAAAATAATAATTGCTAAAATCTTTAATGGTATCTTATTCTGTGCCAGGCAGTATACTAAGCACTTTACTTACCTTGTCATCTCTCACTTAGGAAGACAATCACTTTCTACAACCACAAGGGGAATAAAATTGATGGCAATTTCCAGCTTCTTACACCTGCCTTGAGGTTCAAATCTACTTTTCCAGATGCTTAACTAGGCACCCCCATCTCAATTCCCACAGGCACGCTGAATTCACCATTCATGTCTGTTGTAGGCTGGCTGGGGTTCTGCTCTCACCTGGCCCCAAATGAATTCATCATCTTATTTCCCAGTCTCTCCTTGGACCACTCTTCTCAGTGAATGCCATCCCCATGCACCAAAGCATCAGAGGCAGAAAACAAGGTACACCCCTAATCTCTGACCTCTCCTTCCTTCTTCCTATCCATTGTCTCTGTCTAATGTCAAAAGGATCTGTCTCCTCGTCTCTGTTAATTTTGCTTCTGCCTGTGGTGCCCATCCCTGTGGGAAGATTTTACAGTCCTGCCTCGTTGAGCCCACGAGTAACCATGGCACCTGCTTTGTCTAATGGAATATGAGTAGAAACATTGTGTGTCTCTATCAGGCATAACCTATAAGAGCCAGCTTGTGACTTGCTATGTCTATTTTGCCCTCTCCCACAAAAGCTGAAACAGTTTAGATAAAGGCTTCTCTGTCAGTCTGAATCCTGAATGAGGATGGAAAGGAGCAGAACCCCAACAAGACTACAACAGACATGAATTGCCTTGAAATCCAGTGAAATCTGTACTTGTTACTGCAGCACAATCTAGCATATCCTGACTGATACATTATCTTAATAAATACCTGGCTTGGACTAATAACGGTTTTCCACCTAGATTTCTCAGCTTCCAGGTTATCTTCCAAACTGCTGCCCCAGTGATTTTTATAGTGTGATCACATTATTCTCAACTCTCTAACTCAGGCATCAGAAAACTTTTTCTGTGAAGGGACAGATAGTAAATATTTTAGGCTTTGCAAGCCATACGGTCTCTTGCCACAACCACCCAACTCTGCTGTTGGAGTGTGAAGGCAGCCACAGGCAATAAATAAACAAATGAGTGTGGCTATATTCCAGTAAACTTTATTTATGGATGCTGAAATTTGGATTATGTATCATTTTCACGTGTCACAAAATATCATTCTTCTTTCAATTTTTGTTTTCAACCTTTTAAACATAGGACAACCATTCTTAGCTAACGGGCCATCCGAAACCAGGCAGTGGACCAGATTTGGTCCTTGGGTGGTAGTTTGCTGAGCCCTGATCCCACTGAAGGTTCCTGAGTTCTGAACGGCATTGAAAGAGCTTTGCAATATCACCTCAATGGCCTTGTCTAGGGTGTACCCCTGCCCCTTTTCTGCTCCACACATGCTAAACTTCAGCCTTATTGAAGCTATTATCATTTCCTAAATCCACCTTGTTCCTGTATGCTACTAGATCTTTGCACAGGCTGGTCCCCATGCTGTAAATGCCCTTCCCCTTCTTCCATAGCAAATAAACTTTTATTAGTCCACGAAGGCTGAGCAAAAATGTCACATTCTTCATAAAAACCTTTCCAATGCATGAGGCTGATTTAGTCGCTCTCTTTTTGGGCTTCCACAGAACCTTTTTGTGCCCTTATTATAGAACTCACTTACCTAATATAAAATAGGATTTCTCAGCCTTGGCACTATGCACCTTTGGGGCCAAATAATTCCGTGTTGTGGGACTGTCCGGTGCACTGTAGCATGTTGAGCAGCATCCTTGGCCTCTACCTACTGGGCACCAATAGCACACTCTTCGC
>NW_012102732.1:2242168-2244537 GCF_000951045.1 Mandrillus leucophaeus | reverse complement strand
TTGGCCAGGCTGGTCTCGAACTCCTGACCTCAGATGATCCACCCGCCTTGGCTTCCCAAAGTGCTGGGATTACGGGTGTGAGCCACCGCATCTGGCCCCTGAATCTTCCCTTTAATTGATGTGTTAGTCAGTGCCACTGGAAAATCTTTCCTTCTAACCATCAGAGATGCTTAAGTAAGAGCCACAGGGGAAAGCAGTCAAAAAGCAGTCATAAGGAGATACCCAGTGTTAAGGAATCTGAGGCCATTTGATCAAAGGCGATACAACTTTAGTTTGTAAACATGTTTCGGTCCAATATTCCAGATTGGCCAAGTTGATGCCAGAACAGATTTCCTCCTTGGTTTAGACATCAAAGATGATCCAAGAGTGCTTGAACTAATATTCATGAGAGTTTCCCTTTAGGATAATTATGATAAAAAAAATTTTAGAGGCACCAGAATAAGTGAAATGTGAGGAGCTTGGACTATTGTGCCTGGGCTTCAAACTTGGATCTGCCATTACTTGTGGATACTTGGGGCATGTTTCCAACCTCTCTGTGCCATGATTTCCTCTTTGGTAAAACAAGGATCATCAGAGTAACTGCATTCTATGATTGTTATGAAGACTTAAAGAATACATAAAAAGAGCTTAGCAAAGTGTTTGACACATAGTAAGCACCCAAAAAATGCCATCTATTAGGAATACAATTCCCTGGTGCTCGGCACAATGAAAACACTCAATTAATGTTAGCAATTATTATACCAAGTATTTACATTGTTCTTTGGTGATCATTTGGTTCATATCTTTTCTTTAAGAGATATGCAGCTTTAATCCCTGCACACACACACACACATTGTTAATCCCTGCACACACATATCCTGCACACACATACCCTTAATCCCTGCAAACACACATTGTTTGAGCCCAGAGGTGCTGTGACAGCCATCAGTCAGAGGAAAGACTGTTGTGGGTACCTACTATACATCAAGTATATTGTCTCACCCAAGAATGTAAGCTCCATGAAATCAGAGACTGTGCCTGATTTATACCACACACTGTGATAACACTATGACACAGGAAATCACAGGATGTTTGGCGAGAATAAAAATACTGAAGTTGGCCAGGCGTGGTGGCTCATACCTGCAATCCCAGCACTTTGGGAGGCTGAGGCGGGTCAATCATCTGAGGTCAGGAGTTCAAGACCAGCCTGGCTAACATGGCAAGACCCCATCTCTACTAAAAATACAAAAAATAGCCAGATGTGGTGGTGCACACCTGTAATCCTAGCTGCTCAGGAGGCTGAGGCACAAGAATTTCTTGAACCCAGGAGATGGAGGTTGCAGTGATCTGAGATTGTGCCACTGCACTCCAGCTTGGGTGACAGAGAGAGGCTCTGTCTCAAAAAAAAAAAAGGACCAAAGTCCCACGGATGAAGCCCCTGACAGAGATGACAACTGAGTCAAGTCTTACAGAAAGAGTAGACAAGAAAGACAAATGTTGTGTGTTTGCACCACTGTTTTACTTCTTTTCTTTTTTTTAAGCCCAAATCACCAAACCCTCCCTATACTCATGCCCTGAGGAAACATGAGCAAGACACAAATGTTAACATTGAAGACCGTTTTTTATTAGTATTTCTTTACCTCTGTACCGAGGGGAAAATATATTTATTCCAAACCTTAACAAAAGCTTGGTTCTAAGCCTTGATGAAACATTCCTCATTCCTCCATAAGTAACCCGTTTTGATAATCCTCCCGTAGAGATCAAACCACCTCAAAGCACAATGATTGCCACATTCTAAATTTAACTGACCGCACAGATGCATTACTAGCAAGCAGGAAAGAGCCTTTGCTTTCCTGGCTTGGAGAAGCAGGATGTTTATGACCTGTTTGTAAAAGTCTGCATAAAATACAGCTTCAGAGTCTTGTCTGTGAGTGGGCTACCTGGAGTCAAGTGTGTCTTTTAAAATACGATGCATCACTTACAAGAACGGTTTCTTAGTCTCTAGCCTTCCACTCGTTGGCCCCCTCAAAACCCTTGCTCTCCCATAAATAACAATATGAAGTGATGGCTTGACCACGACTTTCATCGTGCCCCCACCTGTATGGGATGTCTTCCCCAGTGGATTTTTGTTAAGAAACAAAATACAACTTTTATTGAGATCAATAAAAGATTAAGGTGACAAAGTGATTTATTGACTATCGAGGAGGCTCATTTTTCCCTCACAACTGCTATAGCTACCAGAAAGGATGTTTTTTTTTTTTTACCCTGGGTCTTCAGGAAAGTTGTGAGAAGCCAAGACTCATTTATCAAGTCAAAAGAGAATGATTAAAAACCATAAGGAAATAGACAAAGAACACACATGAGAAAAAAAAAAAAAAAAAAAAAAAAAA
>NW_012102732.1:2237930-2239099 GCF_000951045.1 Mandrillus leucophaeus | reverse complement strand
GGCCTCTACCTACTGGGCACCAATAGCACACTCTTCGCAGTTTTGTTTGTTTGTTTTTTTTTTTTTTTTTTTTTGAGATGGAGTCTCACTCTGTCACCCAGGCTAGAGTGCAGTGGCGTGATCTCAGCTCACTGCAAGCTCCGCCTCCGGGGTTCACGCCATTCTCCTGCCTCAGCCTCCCAAGTAGCTGGCACTACAGGTGCCCACCATCACGCCCAGCTAATTTTGTTTTTGGATTTTTAGTAGAGACGGGGTTTCACCGTGTTAGCCAGGATGGTCTTGATCTCCTGACCTCGTGATCCACCCGCCAAGGCCTCCCAAAGTGCTGGGATTACAGGCGTGAGCCACTGCGCCCGGCCCGCAGTTGTTACAATGAAAAATATCTCCAGATATTGCCAAATTCCCTTTTCACCCCACATCCCCCGCCACCACCCAGTGAGAACCACTTCCCTAAATATCTACTTAGGCATTTAAACATGGAGCTCCTTGAAGACAAGGGCTAGATATTCTGCTTTATGATCATAAACACTAAGCACATGGTCTAGTATAGAGCAGACCTTCAGCAAATATTTGTCGAACGAAGAAAATTAATGAGACATTGAAAATCACTGGCCTCATTAGCATCAATCTAAATAATTTTTAGAAAGATCTCATTCTAGTAATTGTGCTGAGATTTTTTTCTTTACCTTTGCAGAGAAACCAGTTTTGTAAAATCTGAGCATCGTAAAAGGATTTTCTAGCACATGTATTGTTTTATTTACGCTACTCTCACAAGTGCAATTAACACTGCATCTGTTTTACTAGCAACCCCCTTTGTTTTATACAGTGCTTTATATTTCTCTGAATGTGTACAGGCCTGTGCTTTCCACAATCTGCAAGTGGATAAATCGCTGCATATGGATGGGGAAAAAAAAAACAAAAAATCTTCTAGAGTCATTTCTCCATTCTCTGGCCTATCTCAGGTTACATATGCTATTTAGTTTACAAAGCCCATCCTACTTCAAGTAGAACAGAGAAGAAGAGATAATGCTTTCCAGAAAGACCATGGTATCTGGGGTCCTGCTGAATTTTCCTTTTTTTTTTTTTTGAGATGGAGTCTCACTCTGTCGCCCAGGCCAGAGTGCAGTGGCTCTGTGTCGGCTCATTGCAACCTCTGTCTCCTGGGTTCA
>NW_012102732.1:2232306-2234735 GCF_000951045.1 Mandrillus leucophaeus | reverse complement strand
ATCATGGACTATTCTGCTAAAACACCCAAGTTGTCGAGTGTGAAGAGATGGAGGAAATTCATGGGGTGTTTTGTGGAATGAGGCTCAGGAGGATGTGGGGAGCAATGGATCGGAACGGCTGGGGCTGAGGTCAGAGCAAGGAAAGAAGGGAGCATTGAGAAATGGGAAAACAGACTGAAAGCCGTGGTGTCTGCCATTCACCATAGAGAGGGGCAGTCCAGGCACCAGCATGACACCCGGTAAGAGGATTACCTACTATGATATGAGTAAGATTCTTCCGTTTTGCAAACACCTTACTGTTCTTCCACCTCCTTGCCCTCTCCCACGGTTTCCCCTATGTCGATAATGCCCCCACACCCCACCCGCTCCCCTTGCTGGAGCCTACGTCCTCATCCTTCAAGGCAAACTCAAATACCTCCTCCTCTGCTCCAACTCTCCCAAACAGGAGGCGTCCCTTTCTACCCTCTGATGATGAAAAATGTGAGCAACCCCCAAGTATGGGGACCCTATTACCTGGCAGACACAATGCAAAGCTAATAATATCCATTGGGTCAAAAATGTTGTAAATTTTGTTTAGGTCTTCTTCCCTGAAGCCTGGAGTAGCTGCATACATGGATGGGGTTTCATAAATGTTTTTAATGAATGAATGCATGAGCTAATGAAATCCCCAGAACAGTCCCATGAGGGGTAGCTGTTATCATTCCCATTTTTTTGTTTGTTTGTTTTGAGATGGAGTTTCACTCTGTCTCCCAGGCTGGAGTGCAATGATGCGATTTCGGCTCACTGCAACCTCCACCTCCCAGGTTCAAGTGATTCTCCTGCCTCAGCCTCCTGAGTAGCTGGGATTACAGGCACGTGCCACCACGCCCAGCTAATTTTCGTATTTTTAGTAGAGACGGGGTTTCACCATCTTGGCCAGGCTGGTCTCGAACTCCTGACCTCAGATGATCCACCCGCCTTGGCTTCCCAAAGTGCTGGGATTACGGGTGTGAGCCACCGCATCTGGTCTCTTATACACATCTAGATGTGTATAAGAGACAGGGTTCAAGTGATTCTCCTGCCTCAGCCTCCTGAGTAGCTGGGATTACAGGCACGTGCCACCACGCCCAGCTAATTTTCGTATTTTTAGTAGAGATGGGTTTCACGATGTTGGCCAGGCTGGTCTCGAACTTCTGACCTTGTGATCCACCCCCCCTGGCCTCCCAAAGTGCTGGGGTGACAGGCGTCAGCCACCGCGCCCAGCCTGTCATCCCCATTTTACAGAAAAGGAAATCATAGTCATGTCCAGAACTTCACACAGCGCTCAAGCACAGCTAACGTTTGAATGTCCCCTCCTCTTGTCAACCTGTCGCTGCAGAAAGCAGCCCTACTAACCACACCCCACCCCTAAATCCAGCTGCCCCAAAAGAGGGAAGATAACCTGTGGTGAGATAATAGGCAACGTGAAGTCTACAGACATGTATTAAAGAAGTTATCACCTGGCCTGTGGACCTTTAATGAAAATTAGGTCCCGTGCTATTGTGAAGAGAAAATCATCCCATGAAACCCTCTGCCATTATAGCCTCTGAGACCCATGGCGCCCCCTCAAGGCGAGAAGGAAGAATGGTAGGGGCAGAGTTTCCAATGTAGCAGTCATCAACAATCCCCGTTAACTCTATGAGTTGATTTTTAATTTTGACGTAATGACACACGGCAGCACGGTTATCCTCTGGATCAGCATGTCATGAACACCTCTTTGGGAAAGCTGAACTTGCCAAGCATTGATTTTTTTTTTTTAAGTCAGCCAACACAGTTCCACATCTAGAAATCCACCCCACAGATAAACTTGCATTTGTGAGAAATGATACAGTCATGTCTGCAAGAGCACACTATTGGGAACTGCCCAGAAATCCTTCCATAGGAACTGGTGCAACAATGTATGCATGTTCACACAATTACATAATGCACAGATATTTAAAAGATCAAAGTTATTCTTCATGTCCTGGTGTCAAATAATTGCCAAGATACTAAGTAAAGAAAGAAAGATGAGGCCCAGTGCGGTGGCTCACACCTGTAATCCCAGCACCTTGAAAGGCTGAGGCAGGCAGATCGCTTGAGGTCAGAAGTTCAAGACCAGGCTGGCCAACGTGGTGAAACTCTGTCTCTACTGAAAATACAAAAATCAGTTTGGCGTGGTGGTGCACACCTGTAGTCCCAGCTACTTGGGAGGCTGAGGCAAGAGAATCATCTGAACCCAGGAGGCGGAGGTTGCAGCGAACTAAGATTCCACCACTATACTCCAGCCTGGGTGGCAGAGGGAGACTCCATCTCAAAAAAGAAGAAGAAAGGAAGGAAGGGAGGGAGGGAGGGAAGGAGGGAGGAAGGAAGGAAGGAAAAGAAAGAGGGGAGGGAGGGAAGGAGGGAAAGAGAGAGAAAGAGACAGAGAAAGA
>NW_012102732.1:2179640-2232195 GCF_000951045.1 Mandrillus leucophaeus | reverse complement strand
AGAAAGAAAGAAAGAAAGAAAGAAGGAAGGAAGGAAGAGAAGGAAGGAGGAAGGAAGGAAGGAAAGAAGGAAGGAAGGGAGGAAAGGAGGAAAGGAGGAAAGAAAGGGAAGGAAGGAAGGAAAGAAAGAAAGAAAGAAAAAGAAAGAAAGAAAGAAAAGGTAGGGAGGGAGGGAGGGAGGGAAGGAGAAAAACAATCTATGTATAATACTGCTACAGATGCAGAGAGATCTAAATGTAGGTCATATAGACATATAGATACAGGTAAACATATGCACTCACTTGTTTACCTAGAATATCTCTGGAAGGATACAGGGTAACCAGCCATAGCAGTTTCCTCATGGGAGTGAAGATATGTGGCCACAGGATAGTTGTAGGAAAGAACTTTCCTCTTGTGCCTTTTGCATTTTGTATTACATGCATTGTTGTCATTCAGCAGAGACAAACGTAGTACCCACTATGACCTAAGTATATGCCAGTTATCAACTCACAGCAATTCCTACACTCCTGCTACCAGGGAGATAGAAAATAAGCAAGACAATTATTAAAAAGTAAAAAAATAACAGATGCTGGAAAGATCGTGGAGAAAAAGGAACACTTGCACACTGTTGGTGGGAGTGTAAATTGGTTCAACTGTTGTGGAAAGCAGTATGGTGATTCCTCAAAGAATTAAAAGCAGATCTATCATTCGACCCAGTAATCCCATTACTAGGTATATACTCAGAGGAATATAAATCATTCTACAATAAAGAGAGGTGTATGTGAATGTACATTGCAGCACTATTCACAATGGCAAAGACATGGAATCCACTTAAATGCCCATCAATGACAGATTGGATAAAGAAAATGTGGTACATATATACCATGGAATATTATGCAGCCATAAAAAAGAACGAGATCAAGTCTTTTGAAGGAACTTGGGTGGAGATAGAGGCCATTATCCTCAGTAAACCAACACAGGACCAGGAAAACAAAATAATGCCTGTTCTCACTTATAAGTGGGAGCTAAATGATGAGAAGTTATGGACACAAAGAAAGAAACAACTGACTCTAGGGTCACTTGAGAGGGGAGGATGGGAGGAGGGAGAGGAGCAGAAAAGATAACTACCAGGTACTAGGCTTAATTCCTGGGTGAGCAAATAACCCATACAACAAACCCCCATTGCACGAGTTTACCTACGTAACAAACCTTCACATGTACCCCCAAACCTACAATAAAAGTTAAAAAAAAAAAGAGAAATATACATATACATTTAGTATTTTTGTTTGTTTGTTTGTTGTTGTTTTGGAGACAGAGTGCTACTCTGTCACCAGGCTGGAGTGCAATGGTGTAATCTTGGCTCACTGCAATCTCTGCCCCCCGGGTTCATGCCATTCTCCTACCTCAGCCTCCCAAGTAGCTGGGACTACAGGGGCCCGCCACCACGCCTAGCTAATTTTTTGTATTTTAGTAGAGACAGGGTTTCACCATGTTGGCCAGGATGGTCGCAATCTCCTGGCCTTGTGATCCGCCCGCCTCAGCCTCCCAAAGTGCTGGGATTACAGGCGTGAGCCTCCACACCTGGCCCTACGCTTAGTACGTTTTAAAATAAATTTTATTGTGTATATTTAAGGTATACAACATGATGTCATATGATACATATGTAGTAAAATGGTTACGATAGCGGAATAAATTAACATATCCATCATCTCACAGTTACCCATATTTTTTCCACCTGTGGCGAAAGCAGCTATAATCTACTCATTTAGCAGAAATCCTGACTACAATATACTGTTACTCACTAAAGCCTTCATGATATACATTAGATCTTTCAACATGTATCTGTGTTAAGGAGAAAAAAATTGGGGAAAATTAGTGGGCTGTGAATGGGTGAAGAGTGGTTGAAATTTTAGGGAAGGAAAGAGAGTTTAACTGAGAAAATGACTGGCCAGCAAAATGTAGGGGAAAGCATTCGAGCCCCAAGGAAGGGCTGGGACCACGGCATGTTTGAGGGTGAATAAAATCAGTGTGGTATGGCCAGGCAAGGTGGCTCATGCCTATAATCCCAGCACTTTGGGAGGCTGAGGCAGGCAAATAACTTGAGTCCAGGAGTTTGAGACCAGCCTGGCCAATATGGCAAAACCCCGTCTCTACTAAAAATACAAAAATTAGCTGGGAGTGGTGGCGTGTGCCTGTAGTACCAACTACTGAGGAGGCTGAGGCAGGAGAATCACTTGAACCTGGCAGGCAGAGGTTGCAGTGAGTCAAGATTGTGCCACTGCACCAGTCTGGGCAACAGAGCGAACCTCTGACTCCAAGAAAAAAAAAAAAATCAGTGTGGCCAGAGCGAACAACAAAGAGAGCAGTGGCCAAGGAGGTGATGGTGGAGCATATTATTTGGGTCAGCCAGGAAGGTGTTTGGCTTACACTGTGAGGGAGAGGGGAGCCACTGAAGACCTAGAGAAGATAAACGGCATGAACAGTGTGACTGTTAATGGGCACTCTGGCCGGGTACCATGGCTCATGCTTGTAATCCTAGCAGTTTGGGAGGCTGAGGCAGGAGGATCACTTGAGCCCAGGAGTTCAAGACCAGCCTGTGCAACACAGGGAGACCACATCTCTATTTTTTAAAAAATTTAAAAATTAACCGGTCCTCGTGACACATGCCTGTAATCCTAGCTACTTGGGAGGCTGAGGCAGGAGGACCGCTTGAGCCCAGGAGGTCAAGGCTGCAGTGAGCCATCATGGCCCCACTGCACTCCAGACTGCGTGACAGAGCGAGACCCTGTCTTAAAACTAAAAAAAAAAAAAAAAAAAAAAAAAAAGTCACTCTGACTGCTGCATAGAGAATGGACAATCTAGGGAACTGCAGAACCAAAACAACCAGTTACGAGGCTGTTGCAATATTCATAAGGGAGAAAACAGTGGCCTGAAGCGGGACAGTGGTGGCCACAGGGTGGAGAGAAGTTGTTGTTGAATTCTGGATATATTTTAAAGATACAGTTGGCCAGACTCAATAGGGTATCAGATGGGAAGTATGAGAAAATCAGAGGAGTCAAGGATGACACTGCCTTTTTAAAAGTTATTATTTTTTAAATTGGCAAGTCAAAATGTTTTATGTGTACGGTATATAACAGGCTGTTTTGAAATGATGTGGACCTTGTGGAATGGCTCAATCCAGCTATTTAACATATGCATGACCTCACGTGTTTATTTTTTTTGCATGTGACAGAAACACTGAAAAGTCTACTCTCAATGATTTTCAAGCATACTGTACATCGTGATTAGCTACAGTCACCATGACGTACAACAGTTCTCTTGAATTTATTCCTCCTTTCTAACTGAAATTTTGAGTCGTTTAACCAACATTTCCCCATTCTCCCCCAACTGCTCCAGCCTGACATTGATATTCTCCGAGCTAATGGTAGGACACGTGTGTGTGTGTGTGTGTGTGTGTGTGTGTGTGTGTTTACAGGTAAACCAACAGTCAATCTGGAAGAACAGGGAAGCATCTGAGAAGAGACTGTTTTACTGAACCAGCAGCTTAAGCCATGTCCAAAGCTCTAAGTCCATCCTCACCACCATCGGTCCAAGGAGACTCAAGGAAGCAGACCATGTACAACTCCAGGAGCTTGGCCAGATCACAATCTCTCCACTCCATGGTGGCTAAGAATACGGGCCCTGCATCTAAAACGTCTGTGTTCCATTCCTCGCTCTGCCACTTACTGGCTGTGTGACCTCAGACAAATTACTTAACCTCTCTCAGCATTTCCCTGTCTGTTAAATGAAGATAATAATAATATCTACTTCCTCGAGTTGTGCTGAATAATAAGTAGTTTAATTCATATAAAGGACTTAGCATCACACCTGACTCGTTGTGATGGTTCAGTCAATAACAGCTGCTGCTGGAAAAACAGAAATTATTTTACTTGTGTCATGGGTTTCACTTTTGGATTGAAAGAGGTAATGTGTACAAAGCCCTAGACCTTCGTACTTTTTAGAGTGTCATGTAAACCTAAGTGGTGGACTGATGATGGTGGTGATAATTATTAATGCTGTCACCATCACCTTGACTCTCAATAACATGGTAAGGTAGAAGAATCAAGCACTTCTAAGGAGCTCGGCGAGGTGGGGGTGGGAGGTTGGGGGAATGGGGCTGGGATGCAGAGCACAGCAGAGGGCAAGCTGGTTAAACATAAGAACTTGATCAAAAGAACCAATAATGCTGCTTATCCTGGAGACAAGAAAATTTCAGGGCAGGGAATCGCCCAGAGCTGGCAGAAGAATGGATTGTTTTTGTCTCACCAGCTCTAAGCACCTTCCCTTGCAGGGACTAGAGAATGTGGTTATGGAGGTGCTTGTGTGTAATCCTTGCTAGCAGCAGACAGGAGGGAGGCACTGGTTTCAGCACAGATAATTCTGCCCCTTTCAAATGTTTTCAGTACACAGCTGCACAGAGCTGAGAGTGGGGACAGTCTCAAGAGGCCCTGCAAGGCACGCCTCAGACACATCGCAAGGATGGCTGCCTCTTGCCACAGAAGTCCAAGCCTATAATTCTCCTCAAGCTGGAAAATGAATGATCTGGCTCCATCCATGGAAGAAGGCAGGATGATGTGGAAAAGAAAAGCATTCACGGGACATGCACACACATACACATGCACATACACACACACACACTAAACCCACACACACACTAAACCCACACACCAAGCTAGACCCACAGATAAGCCAGTCACAGGCACACACAAACACATACACAGACCTATACCAGCATGGAGAGACAAAGACACAAAGAGAGACATCCCAAACAAACAGATAGGCATAGAGACACCAAAAGACCATTCTAAAGTGTGACCACAGAGAGACCAGAGGCCATAGAGACATGCAGGAGACAATGTGTAACACAAATATGCACAAATGCAAATCCAGACAGGCAAGGTAAGAAATACAAGATGCAGATATGCATAGACCCAAAAATGCACACATATTCATACACACACACATGCACACATGCACATACACACACATGCACACACATACACATGCACATACACGTATGCACACACTGACATACACGCACACATACACACACATGCACACGCACACAGATGCGCACACATACATACATGTGCACACATACACACGGACACACATACACATACACGGACACACATACACGTGCACACACGCACACACACGTGGATACACACATGCACACGTATGCACATGCACATGTACATACACATGCACATACACACACGCACACACGTGCACACACATGCACACACAAACATGCGCACGCACATACATGCACATACACATGCACACACACACACAAATGCACACACATGCACATACACATACACGCATGCACACACGCATGCACGCATTCACACATGCACACACACACATACACACACATGCACATACACACACGTGCATCACATAATGCAATAATTAAAAGCTGAATGACAGCTAGGAATCAGCATAGAAAAGTGAAAAAGAACTATGGTGAGAATTCTGCGAGTTCCCAGTGTTCAAAGAGGGTGGGATAGTCTGCCCCTCCCACACATCCATCCAATGTGGCTCTCTGGTGCAGTTTGCTAAGCACATAAGCAGTTCTGATTTACATGATTGATAGAAACCATTTATACAGTTAAACACGGTAGGGGTCTAAATGCTGTTCCCCGCAGAACACCAGATGTGAATAGATGAACATTTGATTGTCCTCGTGCCTGTTTCTGACAAGCTAACAGATAAGAAACCATCCCACTGAATTCCCAGAAAACTGGAGACCACGAATACAAATAGCAACATGCAGGAAGAGCTAGGATTTATTAAGGCAGATTTCTAAATATTAAAGGGATGGCAGCTGGCTGTGCTTTTCTCAGCAGACTTTGTAGGCGAGAAATCACTTGATAACAAAGATGAATGAGTAGAGCTCCTACCAGGGAATTTCAGATCCTAGAGCACTGGGAATGGCCTCATGTGGGCATTAAACAGGCATCGTGCCCACTTCTGGACTTTAGGGTATCTGGAACTGGGAGATCCCACTGCCTGGAATCATCTCTTCCTTAGAGCTGCCTGCAATTCCGTTGCTAAATGCAACCCATTCACTAGAAAGGCTTGGAGTCTCCCAAAATCATTTGATTAAAATAAAAAGATAGCCAGCCATGGTGGCTCACACCTGTAATACCAGCACTTTGGGAGGCCGAGGCAGGAAGATCATTTGAGCCCATGGGTTCGAGACCAGAGCCTGGGCAAATCATAAAGAGACCCCATCTGTACAAAAAATAAAAAATAATTCGCTGAGCATGGTGGCATGCACATGTAGTCCTAGTTACTCAGGAGGCTGAGTGAGTTACTCAGGAGGCTGCAGTGAGCTATGAATGCACCACTGCTCTTCAACCTGGGCAACAGAGTGAGACGCTGTTTCTAAAAATAAATAAATATATAAAATAAATATATATATAAAAATACACACATGAAGATATGTTCAGCATCACTAGTCAAAAGAGAAATGCAAATCAAAACCACAATGAAATCCTACTCACACCCATTAGGATGGCTAAGAAAAAAAGAAGAAAATAATAAATATTGTCAAGGATGTGGAGAAACTGGAACCGCTGTGCACTGTTGGTGGGAATGTAAAATGATGCAGTCAGTCTGGAAAAAAATCTGGAGGTTCCTTTAAAAATTAAATATAGAATTACGATATAATCCAGCAATTTCACTTCTCAGTATAGACCCAAAATAAATAAAAGCAGAGACTCAAACAGATATTCACACACCCATGTTCATAACAGCAAATGGCAATCTTTACCACAGCTGAAAGGTAGAACAAACCCCAGTGTCCACTGGCAGATGAATGAGTAATCGTCTGGTAGTATATACATGCAACTGAAAGTCATTTGGCCTTAAAAACAAGTTTTAACACAGCTACAACATGAATGAACTTTGAAGACAATGTGACTAGTGAAGCCAGTCACAAAAGGACAAATATTATATAATCCCCTTTATACTCAGTTACTAGAGTAGTTAAAGTCATAGAGAAAGTAGAATAGTGGTTTCCAGGGGCTGGGGAAGGGAGAACAGAGAGTGTTTAATGGGCACAAAGTCTCAGTCTGATAAGATGAAAAGTTCTAGAGACATATGGTGGTGTTGGTTACAGAACACTGTGAATGTACTTAATGCCACAGAACTGTACACTTAAAAATAAAGTGGTAAATGTTGTGTTATTTTACCACAATAAACTACGTGTTTGTGTGGGTACATACAAGGTGCATGTACATATATGTGTGTATATATGTGTATATACATACATGTATGCATATATACACACATACACACAAACATACACTGCGTTATGGATTAATGCATGAAAATACCCCTTTACAGACCACAAGACTGTAAGGACTAGTTTGCATCCAGTACAGAGGAAGATCTCCTCAGAGGAAAAGAGAAAGATCTTAGAAATATAATCACAGAGAAACACTCCCAACGTTAGAGGACATCTGAATACCTGCTGTGATGACTCCCTGCCCCAACCATGCCTACTCTCACAAAGCTGGCCTGTCCTACGTCCAAATACCTCCAGTCATCTTCACTCGAGCAAGATAGCTGGGTCTGCAGGTGAGACTCCTCTGTTCCTATTGTTCCATCCCCAAAAGATCATCAATCAAGAGAGAACAAAAGGAGAAAACAGCCAACCTAAAATAGCCCAGATGACTAAATATTACAAGGGCAGTAAGAATAACTAACACATCGAGCGCCTTCTTTTGCATATAGTTCCTGACCTAAGCATTCTGCGTCTATTAGGTGTACTCACAACAGCTACCTGAGTTATTATCTCCATTTTGCAGATAAGGAGACCAGAGCAGTCACAGGGCTAGCAAGTGTCAGAGCCAGGATTCAAACACTAGAATCTCCACTTCCAAAGCATCAAAGCCCATACTCTTAACCATCTATACTGGCTCCCAACGAGAAGGGGCATTCCACGAAGCATGTCTAGTATTTGTAATAGTCTAAACGATTGTCTATTGGTTCTAGGTAAAACAACGTTAGCTACCTTAAAAAAAAAAATGTCATTTACTTTGTGCTGGAATTACGCCAGTGATTCTCAGCTGGAAGAGATTTTGCTCTCCTCTCCAGGAACCATTTGGCAATGTCTGGAGAAGGAATGAGGGTATCCCCGACGATGAATGAGGAGAAGCTATGCAAGCTACTAAACATCCCACAGCACACAGGACAGCCCCCACAACAAAGAATGATCTGGCCCCAAATTTCAATAGTGCCAAGGTTGAGAAACACTGAATTATATCAACTGTATGTGAGAATGCTGCTCATGTATCTCCCACCATTCCTGCTTTTATCTTTTCTCCTTTCCTCCTTCCTAATTCATCTGCCCACTCATTCACCCAAAATGGAAAACACCCACCCATGCTGAACATTTATTTAGAGTGATGTCATGTTCTAACTGCTCATCAGAATTTCTGATCAAACATAGGCAGAGTGGGCATGCAGAAAATGATTGCTGATAAGAAAGCCCATGTTTCATGGGAAAACCAATTATTCAAAAAACATGGATTGGTAGACACCATTTCCCATACCATGTAAATGATGTAGAAATGTAGAAATCACTTGGGAGGCTGAGGCGGGAGAATGGACTAAACCCCGGAGGCGGGGCTTGCAGTGAGCTGAGATCCGGCCACTGCACTCCAGCCCGGGTGACAGAGCGAGACTCCGTCTCAAAGAAAAAAAAAAAAAGAAATGTAGAAATCATAATGATAATCATTCTGTTTTTGAGGTGCACATTAGCACCCGTGAACTCAGTGAATCTTATCAAATTTGCTTGGAGACCTAAAACTTACATCTTGTCCATTACTATATACACACACTATATATATACACTAAATATATACACTATATACTATATACTATTTATAGTATATATACTATAAATATATGTACAGTATATATAGAATATATATAGTATATATATACTATATATAGAGTAGAGAGAGTGTGTACATATAATCAGAAGGAGACTTGGCCAAGAAAAGAACTTCATTTTTTCTTTCGAAACTGTTCTAAAACAGGACCACTCGATAAACAGACTTTGTCCAAAGCACCCGATAAATAGACTTTTTCTTCCTTTCCTTTCCTTTTTCTTTTTCTCTTTCTTTCTTCTTTCTCTTTCTTTCTTTCTCTTTCTTTCTTGCTTTCTTTCTTGCTTGCTTTCTTGTTTTTCTTTCTTTCTTTTTCTTTCCTTCCTTCCCTCCCTTTCTTCCTTTCTTCCTCCATCCTTTCCTTTCTCCCTTTCTTCTTTTTTTTCTTTTTTCCTCCTTCCTTTCCTCCTTTCTTCCTTCCTTCCTTCTTTTCCAGCAGCTCAGGTTAAACAGAACTAACTTGATCAACCCATGGAAGTGGGTTAGGGAGATGCAGGAACAGACTCGAAGGTGACCCCCAAGGATTTCCCACTTTCCACTATTCACTCCCTTGTATGATTCCCTCTCCATGAGTGTGGACAAGACCCATGACTTGCTTCTAACCAACAGAGTGTGACAAAGGTGATGGGCTGGCCCTTCCATGACTATGTCATGTGTTATATAAGATTTCATCTTGCTGATAGACTCACTAAAGACTCTTCTTTCTGGCTGGATGAAGTGAGGAGCCACATTGGAAAAGTTCTTGTAGCAAGAAACTGTAGGGTTAGGAGCTAAGGGGCAGCCTATCGCCAACAACAACAAATTTAAGTTATGATCAAAAGGAATTGAATACTGCCAACAACCACGCAGATGAGAAAATGGGTCCTTCCTCACTTGAGCCTCCAGATGGAAACCCAGCCCTGGCTGACATCTTGATTACAGCTTCATGAGATCCTAGGCCAAAGACCCAGTTAAAATGTGCCTGGAATCCTGATTAATGAAACCGTAAGATAATAAGTGTGAGCCGTTTTAAGCATCTGTATTTGTGGTCATTTCTTATGCAACAATAGAAAACTAATACAAAAGAACTATATTAGTATGGCATTTCTTTACACCCTTAAATTTCTCCCATCAACACACAGCCTTCCAGAAACAGGGACATTTTCCTCAGCTCTGAACCCAGTGAGATGAGAAGTTGTGGAACCACAATTCTGTCCGAGCAGCCCTAGATTTATGAATGGCTCCAACTTCCATTAGGTTGCAGGAAGGGGCTAGGGTATCTCTGTTCATGTTTACAAGTCCATTTGTTTCCATTCCTTGTCAGCAGTTTGCATAAGTGAGTGGTTTTATTTCTTGTGTGAGAGGAGGGAAAATGCATGAGTTACCCCAGCAGTGGAAGATTTGTCAAATAAAGCTTTTAATAATGGGTCTGTTTGACAGTTTTATAGTTCTTCAACTTCCCGGCCATTTGAAGGTGGTAGGTTTTCAATAAAAATTAAGTCCCTTTCCAAGAGAAACTCGGTCCCCTGTTATTTTAAAACAACTAGTCCAGGGTGCACTGAAGCACCTTAATTCCACCACCGAAAGTAAATCTCCCTCCTTTTCCGTATTAATAACTTGGGCAATCCATCAGCCTGAGACGGACTGTGAGCTTTTTGCACTAGTATATCCAGGTGGCCTGATGAACCACATCCGTAACTAGACTTGCTGGGTGATCATTAGGCCATTCCAGAAAATAAATGGCCTGGCCTTCTCTGCAGCTTACTTAAGTACACCAGGGAGGGGGCCAGCAGCCTGGACTTCATTCTTTAATTTCTTTGGATTCTTCGAAAGTTCTTCTGGGACAAAAGAAGTGGTTCCGAAATTAGTCCATTAGGAGGGAGGTAGCATGCTGGAAGGGACCCAGAATTGGAGCCTGAACACCTTGGTTCCTGAGCGAGCTCCATCAGCCCTAATTGTCTGACCATGGGTTCACCACCTGACTTCTCAGATTTGTAGTTTCTCCACTGGTCAATAGAAGGGTGGCAAAAAAGGTGAAAGCATGGGCTTAGAAATCAGAGTTCTGGGGTTCAAATCCTGCCTCCATAATCTACCGGAATGATTGAGGGTGTACATTTAGTCCCTCTGTGCTTCATTTTCCTCATATGAAAAATGTGATAGCACGGGGAAATGAAAATTAAAACCACAATGACATATCACAGTCGCCCTGCAAGAATAGTCATTATTAAAAAGTTAAAGAACAACAGATGTCAGTGTCGGCCAGGCACTGTGGCTCACGCCTATAATCCCAGCACTTTAGGAGGCCGAGACAGGAAGATCACCCGCAGTCAGGAGTTCAAGACCAGCCTGGCCAACATGGAAAAACCCTGTCTCTACTAATAATACAAAAATCAGCCAGATGTGGTGGCATACGCTTGTAGTCCCAGCTACTCAGGAGGCTGAGGGAGGAGAATAGCTTGAACTTGGGAGGCAGAGGTTACAGTGAGCCAAGATTGTGCCACTACACTCCAACCTGGGCAACTGAGCAAGACTCCATCTCAAAAAAAAACAAAAACAAAAACAAACAAAAAATACAGATAGTGGTGTGGATGTTGTGAAAACGAACTGCTTATACACTGCTGGTGGGAATGTAAATTAGTAAAACCTCTGTGAAAAACAGTATGAAGAAGTAAAAGTAGATCTACCATTTGATCCAGCAATCCCACTACTGGATATCTACCCAAAGGAAAAGTAGTCATTTCATCAAAAAGACTTCTGCACACATGTTTCTTGCAGCACAATTCACAATTGCAAAGATATGGAACCAACCTAAGTGCCCAGAGACCACTGAGTAGATAAAGAAAATATGGCATATATACACCATGGAATACTACTCAGCCGTAAAAGAAGAATGAAAAAATGTCTTTTGCAGCAACTTGAATGGAACTGGAGACCATTATTCTAAGTAAAGTAACTCGGAAATGGAAAACTAAATACCATATGTTCTTACTCAAAAGTGGAAGCTACGCCGTGAGTACACAGAGGCATACAGAGTGGTATGATGGACACTGGAGACTCATAAGCGGGGAGGGTGGGAGGAGGGTGACAAATTAAAAACTGCATATTGGTACAATGTACACTACTGGGGTAATGGGTGCACCAAAATCTCAGACTTCACCACTGTGTAATTCACCATGTAACCAAAAACCACTCGTACCCCAAAAGGTATTAAAAATTTTCAAAATGTGATAACAGCTTCTAGCAGTCCTTGGAGATCAAGAAGACTCATCTCTGCACAGTTTTCTTGATTCATCCTAAGTGTCCATTCAATGCTTGTTGTTCTATTATTATATTTATTACTGTTATGATTATTGGGTATGTCATTTACCATCAAAAAATTTTATTAAGCCCAGAAACCAGAAATTCAGATTAAGTAGGATCTCTTGCTCTGCCACACCCCATTCTCTCTGCCCCATCAGAGGAAGCATCCAGTGTTCCATAGGTCCCTTGCGGGTCCCAGTGTTCCTATACAATCAATGCCCTTGCAGATGGCATCTGTGAATGTCAAATGCTGCTCCAGACCCAGGGGAAATAGCCAAAGGCTCTGAGGATAAAGAGTCAGGGATGAGAAGTGTTGGGGAAGAGACCATCGCCTTTCATGATATGTCTTTTGTATAATTTGGATTTTTGCAATGTGCCACTACTACTTTGATTTAAAATGTGCTTTTGCTATTCACAATAGCAAAGACTTGGAACCAACCCAAATGTCAATCAATGACAGATTGGATTAAGAAAATGTGGCACATCTACACCATGGAATACTATGCAGCTGTAAAAAAGGATGAGTTCATGTCCTTTGTAGAGACATGGATGCAGCTGGAAACCATCATTCTCAGCAACTATCGCAAGAACAGAAAACCAAACACCGCATGTTCTCACGCATAGGTGGAAATTGAACAATGATAACACTTGGACACAGGAAGGGGAACATCACACACTGGGGCCTATTGTGGGGAGAGGGGAGGGGGGAGTGATAGCATTAGGAGATATACCTAATGTAAATGATGAGTTAATGGGTGCAGCACACCAACATGGCACATGTATACATATATAACAAATCTGCACGTTGTGCACATGTACCCTAGAACTTAAAGTATAATAAAAATTTTTTTTTAATTAAATTAAAATAAAATAAATAAAATGTGCTTTTATTATAAATGCAAAAATAAATGGCATAGAGGACATCAACTTTAAGGCACTAAAGAGGTCCTAGCTGTTACTTGGGTTGACCCCAGGCCTGGACATTCAAAAGCATCTTCCACCAAGTCTGGGGTTTCCCTCATCCTCTGGGGCTGCAGAACCATCAACAACCACACAGCAGTTTCCCAAACTCATCTCCTAGGAAGCCAATACAGTATGCCAAAGTCTTCCCCTTTCCAAAGCCTCAAAGCCCCACCCACCACAAGCTCTGTAGCCTCTTGCCTCCTATTCTTCTCACTGGACACACCCGTTTTTACCTGGTACCCCAGGTTCCTGCCTAGAATCTACCAGAGCCAACACTCAGCCCCAGTGAAACCTCCAAGGTATGTGCCCAAATAATACCCTTCTACCTACAGCCTATTGTCCCCAGAGGCTCTTTCTTGTCATGGCACAAACACAGAACCCTTGTATGTTAGGAGAATCCAGAGTTCCCAACTAACTCTCCATTCATTGCCAAGTGCACCTATTACAGGTGTAAATTGTCATCTCATCTTAATCTTCTTCATCATCTCTATCATTATCCTCTTTATCAATTACTCTTCTTAGGAAGTCAGTTCACAATTGCAAAATTGTAGAACCAACCCAAATGCCCACCAGTCAACGAGCGGATAAATAAACGGTGATATGAAATGGAATACTACACAGCCATAAAAAGGAAAGAATTAACAACATTTGCAGTGACCTGGATGAGATTGGAGACTTATTCTAAGTGATGTAACTCAGGAATGGAAAACCAAACATTGTATGTTCTCACTGATATGTGGGAGCTAAGCTATGAGGACACAAAGGCATAGAATGATACAATGGGCTTTGGGGACTTGGGGGGAAGAGTGGGAGGAGGGTGAGGGATAAAAGACTACAAATATGGCACAGTGTATACATGGGTGATGGCTGCACCAAAATCTCACAAATCACCACTAAAGAACTTACTCGCCAGGTGCGGTGGCTCATGCCTGTGATCCCAGCACTTTGGGAGGCCAAGTGGGGTGGATCAACTGAGCTCAGGAGTTTGAGAACAGCCTGGCCAATGTGGCAAAACCCTGTCTCTACTAAAAATACAAAAAAATTAGCCAGGCATTGTGGCGCATGCCTGTAGTCTCAGCTACTCAGGTGGCTGAGGCATAAGAATCGCTTGAACCCAGGAGGCAGAGGTTGCAGTGAGCCGAGATGGTGCCACTGCACTCCAGCCTGAGCGACAGAGCAAGACTCCATCTCAGAAAAAAAAAAAAAAAAGGAACTTACTACTCATGTAATCAAACCACCTACACCCCAATAACTTATGAAAAAAAATAAAAAATCAAATAGGAGAGCATAGACAGGAGAATCCACGGGAGACCTGAAACATTTAAAGTAAGTCAGATTCAGCAATCCTACCACTGAGAATTTATCCAAAGAAAATTATTATATCAAAGAGATATCCACACTCCATGTTCATTGCCACACTGTTCACAATAGCCAAGATATGGAATCCACTTAAGTGTCCATCAATGGATGAATAAAGAAAGTGGAATACACAATGCAATACTCTTCAGCCATAAAAAAACAAAAATGAACTCTTGTCATTAGTGGCAACATAGATGGAACTAGAGGACATTATGTAAAGTGAAATAATCCAGGCACAGAAAGTTGAATACGGCATGTTATCACTCGTATGTGGAAGCTAAAGAAAGTTGATCATGTAAAAGTGAAAAATACAACAGAGGATACTAGAGGCTGGGAAGGGTGGGGGAAGAGAAGGATAGGGAGAGATTTGTTTAAGGATACAAAATTACAGCTGGATGGGAGGAATAAGTTCTAGTGTTCTATAGCAAAGAGATTATGGTTTTTGCCATTGAAAGTAATGGCAAAACCGCAATTACTTTTGCACCAACCTAATAGTTAACAGTAATATATTATATAGTTTCAAATAGGAGGATATTGACTATTCCCCACACAAAGAAATGATAAATGTTTGAGATGATGGACATGCTAATTACCCTGATCTGATCACTATGTATTATATGTATCACAACATCACTATGTACCCCGTGAACACGTACAAGCATTATTCATCCACTTAAAATAAATAAATAAAAAGAAGTCAGAAATCTCACCCTCACCCGCATATCCTTCTATGTGAGTGCCTGGGAACTACCTATTCTCTTGCTACATTGAGTTTTAATAGTTCGGTATGCTCCGTTCTTAGCTTTTGTCTTTCCAAGCTGAGAATGCAGTTTGAGACCATGTTGGCCTATTGGCCAGGCTGGTCTCAAACTCCTGACCTCTGGTGATCTGCCCACCTTGGCCTCCCAAAGTGCTGGGATTACAGGAGTGAGTCTAAAATAATTTTTTTTTTCTGTTGCCAGGCTGGAGTGCAGTGGTGCGATCTCAGCTCACTGCAACCTCTGCCTCCTGTCACTGGACAGGGTGCTCCAAGAAGCGGTGCCACTTTGGCTGAGGCAGGTTTTTAGTTTTTGTTGTTGCTGTTGTTTTTCTGGGGTTTTTTTTGTTTGTTTGTTTGTTTTGAGATGGTGTGTTACTATGTCACCCTAGCTGCTCTTGAACTCCTAGCCTCAGACAATTCTCCTACCTTACTCTCCCACCGCGCTGGCATTACAGGCATGAGCCATCATGGCCAGCCAAGACAGGCTTTTTTCAGCTGAGGTTCACCTTGGAGGACCATTGCAGCAGCCAGGGGAACAAGGCCTTCACCCAAAGTGCATATCTGAATTGTGCATCACAGCAAGGACACATAATGAAAAAAAAATTATTTAATGCTGAATACAAAATGTTTTACTGTCTCTCTTCTTTATGAGGCCTCTGGGCCTCTCTCAGCAGCCTTTTCGCCTCTGTCCCTAGTCCTTGCCAGCACTTTGTCTCCGCTTTGCTACCCTCACCATTATAAAAACCACAAACACTTTTCTTCACCAGATCAGCTTAATTCTCATTTTTCAGAGCCTCGTCCACATCTTAATTTCCTTCTTTCTTCTGGATGTTTCTCCCTTCTCTGTCTGCTCCTCTTCTGCTTTTTGTAGCAGAAATCTATTATCCCCCTTGGTTCCTTTATTTTATTTTTTTTTTCTAGCTACCACTGAAAGCGTGACCTGCCTTTGCAAAGCAAGGCAGACAGTTTTGAACCACAACCGACACAGGTTAAGCTCTGCTAAACTCTATGACATGAAGATTATAAATTAAAGGTCAATCCATTCTTTCACATGGTTGCTATTGGGGAAAAAAAAAAACTCTTGAAATGTACTAAATTCAGATAAATTGGAATCTTATGTCAAGTCTACAGAAGAAAGGCTGGTGTTGGAATAAAGATCTGCTTCCAAGAGCGTATTTAGACATATCTTGCCTCTGGTGATTCGTCTCTGACCCCATCTCCTTAATCAGACATCTGTTCATCCTCCTGCCTGTAGAGTAAATGGTCATCAGAGACCCCCACACCCACTTCTACCCCCAGCTCATAGCTCAGACCTATGGCAGGCAGGGTCTGTTTGACTTGGGGAGATTTTGCAAAGAAGTGAGTTTCCATCCCCTCACGGCAGCAGTACTTAGAGTGACAAAGGACTGACCCCCAGGTCAACAGCCAAGAGTGAGTATATCCCTGTTAACACCAGAAAACACTAACTGCAGACCTGGCTCTGCCAAGACAAGAGATATTCTGCCACCCCGAGTTAAGCTGCTTGACAGAAATACGACATAGACCCAGGCAGGAATGCATTTCTAACAGTTACTTCCATTTGCATTTTACAAAACACCAGCATGCATATTATCTCATTTCAGCTCATCAAAAATCCTGTCAGGTAGGTGGAGCTGGATTATTATTTGTATAACAATTTATTTCGCTGTGCAAGACAGCATGTATACAATTCAGCCACGCTACCTATGCTATCCAAAAGCAAGTGCAGAAACATGCAACCCAAAAGAACCAGGTCTTATGCTGAGGCAATCACAAGCCTGCCCAGGATCCAGACTGTGGTGCAAAATCCACCTTCTCTTCTCCCTTGGGTCTCCTTTTAGTCTGAAGCAGCCACCTCTAATAGAACCAGAAAGCCCCACATTCTCATCTCCCTCCCTCTTCCTCTTACACGTCTCTGCCATTTCTCCTGGTTAGTGCTTTTTCCCTACCTGTGCTTTGGTGTGGAAATTCGTTTTGGTTTTGGAAGCCATAGCAGGAAAAACTCACTTCCCCTGAGTCTTAATAGCTCCTTCTTCACCACCCTTGCTTCTCTGTCCTGGGAGATACATTTGCCCCTTGGTCTGAGGCCAGCAAATTCCATGTGCCCCACATCCAGAATAAAGTAAATATGAAGACCAGCCTCTCTCTCAATATTTTTGATCACCTCTCATAGAACAACGTCATTGAGTTGTGATGCCAAAGACCCCATCCACCAGCCACGACAATGGAGAGGAAGGAACACACTCTCTTTCCATGTTTGTCTACTATTGGAAACGTGGAAGATGCAGAAAAGTAGGAAAGATGCCGATAATCTCACCAGTCAGGGATCATCAGCTGTTAAACAAAATTTATAGGAGGACATTTATTTGAACTCAGCTCCTGTACTGAACCCAACAGACAAAACCAATATGGAGCCATTCATGCTCAATGAAACTCATTAACTTGGGAATGTACTCAGAACTGAGTTTGAGTTAGTTACAGCAGTTGAGCTTTAGTCAATTGTAGGCAGCCAGCTGACCAAACAAGATGAAAACACGGAACTGTAACCAATGAAGTTGTTCTTTTTTCTCACTTTCATTTTCTGCCCATCGATGCTGTCTGACCATGTAGCAGGCAGAGCATCTTTGAACCCATCCAGTTCATTGAATCATTTATTTAAGGGACGAGACCTCTGAGTCCAGATAAGGGAGGTACCTTGGTCAAAGCCACATTTGGTTTTTGAACCTGACCTGTTCAACGGAAAGCCCAGGCTCTTAAACATCATCCAAGTCATCCCAAAATGCAGAAACCTCAGACTGCCATCCCCAACCGAATTTGGGTTTTAGTTGTAGGAAAGGAACCAACTTCTTTCCCTCCCTGAGTTCTGAAAGTGACTCTTCTCATTCACTCACCACCTCATTCTCAGAACTTTCCAGAACATCCATCCAATAATATTCAGAGAGTTTATAAGATACCAATACTCTATAGCAATTTTGTCTAATAAAAACATAATGTGAGCCACAAATATCATTTTAAATTTTCTAGTAGCCATATTAAACAAGCAAAAAGAGACAGGTGATGTCAATTTTTAAATTAGTTTTGTTTAACCCAATAGCACCAAAATATTATTTCAGTATATGTCACCAACCACATTGCAAGCACTCAAAAGCCACATGTGGCCAATGGGTACCATATTGGAAACTGTATAGGACAGTTTTATAGACTAGAGTGCAGTGTGCCTTAGAATAAACCAGAAATCTTACTACATGGACACTCCTGGGGCCCATTCTTCAAGGTTCTAACTCAGTAGGTCAGCGAAGAGATCTGCACTTTTAGCAAGTGACTCCAATGAAAGCATTCTGCAGAATACACACTGATGCAGGAGATTGTTCAGGGCAGAGTGGAAGGTTCACCTGATCCTCAGGGTACCAGAATAACTCATAGGATCTACTTCCCTAAGAGAAGACACCAGTACAGTTTTCACTATTCTCTGACTCAGTAAGTGGATTTGATAGGTGTATGTGATGATGTGGGTGCCCCAGATTAATAGGACATCAGGACATTGGGTTGGGCCCATTGATTCTTGCATCACATTTATATTTGCACCACAACCCATTTCTCTGAGTGATGCTTGAGGTAAAATATTGATGACCCTAATAAATGGGGAAGGAGCTCAGACAGAATCCCATTCCCTTCAAAGCAAGACAACTTTGAATGACTGTGTATCTACCTAATGTCTTCTCTTTGTTTTATTCAAGAGTCTACTAATTGGTTAAGACCACTTCCTATACACAGACATGCCTCTAGGTGTGGACTCAGTTACAAACAAGGAAGGACAAGGGTAGAAATGGTCAGACCACCTGGGTTTTCCTTCTTGTAATGTTTCTCAAAGCATCGTCTGAGGACCAGTAAGACCAGATAGGGCAGTGATGAGAGGCATGCAATAGACAGTCCTGCAAATTGGCAAAGTCCTCATCTAGGGATAGATTCATACGGTCAGGTGTAGACTCAGAATCTCCAAGGTCCAGTACCCCCATGACCTTCTGCCCCTGGATTATTCTGAAGCAGAGGATTAGGGTGAAACTAGTGGAACCCATGTACAATCTCACTGGTCTCATCAGAATGAAACTACAAAATTCAGTAATCCCTCTCTCTTTTTTAACTTTAATTATACATGTATTATTCACAATACCAAAGGCATGGAATCAACCTAAATGTCCACTGATGGTAGACTGGATAAAGACAATGTGGTACATGTACACCATGGCACCATGGAATACTATGCAGCCATATAAAAGAACAAGATCATGTTGTTTGTAGCAACATGGATGAAACCGGAAGCCGTCATCTTTAGCAAACTAATGCAGGAATAGAAAACCAAATACCGCATGTTCTCACTTATAAGTGGGAGCTAAATGATGAGAACTCATGAACACAAAGAAGGGAGCAGCAGACACTGGGGCCTACATGAGTGGAGGGTGGGAGGAGGGCGAGGATCAAAAAAAATACCTCTCAGGTACTATGCTTATTAGCTGGGTGACAAAATTATGTGTATACCAAACCCCCATGACACACAGCTTACCTACATAACAAACCTGCATATTTACCCCTGAACCTAAAATAAAAGTTTAAAAATTTATGCAAAAGTTATTCACATTCTAAATTTCCAATTATAAAATATTTCAACCAATACAAGGAAATTGACTAAAATTTAAAAGTTACCTCACCTCCTCTATAAATACACTCTTCCCCAGAGGTAACCACTGTTAACACCTAAATTTAAATCCTTCTGGCATATTTTCAATGCATTTGCATATTAAAGATGTATACATATGTGAAGATATTTTGTTTTATTGGTAAAGTAATAGGTATGTACTGTACTATGACTTGCTTTGTCACTGAAATGTCTTAGAAATCACTCCACGCCAGCTCTATAGGATTTAAATATAACTCCACCTTATTGTTTGTTTGTTTGTTTGAGACAGAGCCTCGCTCTGTTGGCCAAGCTGGAGTACAGTGGCACAATCTTGGCTCACTGCAGCCCCCATCTCCCAGGTACAAATGATTCTCGAGCCTCAGTCTCCTGAGTAACTGGGATTACAGGTACACACAGCCACCCCCGGCTAAGTTTTGTATTTTTAGTAGAGACAAGATTTCACCATGTTGCCCAGGCTAGTCTCAAACTCCTGACCTCAAGTGATTCACCCTCTTGGCCTCCCAATGTGGTGGAATTACAGGCGTGAGCCACTGCGCCCAGCAACTACCTCATTGTTTTTAACCAATGCATAGTATTCTACAGTACAAAAGGTCCATATGTAATTTAGCCTTTCTTCTCTTTATTGGTGAGCATTTAAGTCTGTGCGTGTGAATGTGTGTGTTGCTATTACAAGCAATGCTGCAACAAACTTCCTTGTTCAAATTTGCCATGGGCTTAGGGAATAATGAATAAATAACCACCAATCTTGAGCCCACAGGTCCTCATTCAAACTCAGAATCTTTTAAGGAACCAGTTCCCTGACTCTTTTCCAGCTGTAGGTATTTGCAGTGCAAGCTCCCCTTAGTCTGCTTCTCGCCGGGAATATTCAAAAGCACATCTCCACCTTCATGCAAAGGCCTATCTCCTCCAACCCCAGAGAGAAAAGGTCTCCTTCCCTTTTCCATCTCAAGATCCACTTCATTTCGCAGTTTGAGACTTATCTTTCCCTGCCAAAATTGACCCAAGAGAATATGCATTATTTTCAGGTCTCGTAGTCCCTGCTCCACCAACAAAAGGCTAGAAGCTGGCTTCATGGCTGGCACAGGTCACTAAGTCCCTCTTCCCTCAACACACAATTATTGAGCCCTTTTTCATGTGCTAGGAACCTGAGGCAGAAGGATCAACAAGACAGAACTTGGTTCCTGTCCTGATGGAGTTTACAATCTAGTGGGGGAGACACAGCCTGCCCCCACATAAAGCAAGCAAATAAACAAATTATTAAGTATAAACTGTCCCAGTTTACATGCAGAAAGGAAACAGAAACCAGGCTAAAGAATAATGACTGGGGCTGGGCGCAGTGGCTCATGCCTGTATCCCAGCACTTTGGGAAGCCAAGGTGGGTGGATCACCTGAGGACGGGAGTTCGAGACCAGCCTGACCAACATGGAGAAACCCCGTCTCTACTAAAAACACAAAATTAGCTGGGCGTGGTGGTGCATGCCTATAATCCCAGCTACTCAGGAGGCTGAGGTAGGAGAATCGCTTGAACCTGGGAGGCAGAGATTGCACTGAGCTGAGATCATTCCATTGCACTCCAGCCTGGGCAACAAGAGCAAAACTCCGTCACAAAAAAAAAAAAAAAAAAGAATACTGACTGGAGATTGAAAGATTCTTCTTTAGATGCAGTCTTGAGGATGGAGTCTCTGGGGAGACATTTTTGCTAAGATTTCAACTGAAGAGTCAACCATGCAAACGAAGAGTCAGTAGAGTTGGAAGCAAAGAAGGGTCCAGGCAGAAGGAGTGGCAGGTGCACATCCATCTTGTGAAAGGGAACAAGGTGTGTTCTGGGAGCTGATGGAACAGTGTATTTAGAGCCAAGCGAGGGAAGAAAACTCTTGGCTTGAATTTGGAGATGGGGGCAGGAGATCAGATGATTGAGGACTTTGTAGCTTACGGGGAGGAGTTTGGATTTCATTCCAAATGTAACGAGAAGCCTTGAGAGAATTTTCACCAGGGTTATAGTGATCTTAACATTGCTAAAGACCATTTTAACTGCTGTGGAGAACAGATTAGAAGATGGAGCTGTAAGACTAAAGGGAGGGAACTAGTAAGAAGACTATTGAACTAGTTAATGGGTTAACCAACAGTACACAGGTCAAACTCTGCTTTTTAAAAAAAAAAAAAAATCCCATTTAGGGAACCAGCAGGCAAATTGGGGGTGTGCTGGGTCAAACTCCATCCATCGGTCCTCTAACATATTTAGTATGTCAGTATGGTCCTCCCCACCACAATTATTTCATTAGTGATTTTGGCCCATCATGGACTGCAAACAGGGCTTAAACAAGGTCATACACCTGCACACACGGCCCAAGACAATGTCCAGGCATACAGCAGTCTATGTTCAGATCCAGAAAAAAAAAATCTAACTTTAAGATGGCTCAGTTCTGCCACTATGTTCATTTTATATTGCTACAAGTAGATTTAGCATCTCAGTCTGAAGCATCTGCATTATCGTTACTTTACTATACTTAGAGATTCTCCAAGACTATTGGGAGGTATTTGCCTGGCATCTGCACAGCTAGTTGGAGCCTCCAAAATGGTCCTTCCAGAAGAAATAAAAGGACTGTCCATAAAGCAAATTTCAAACTCCTCCTAAAAATAAAAACTGATTATCACCCCCAAATTGGCAGTTCTTTCCAGATTTCAAAACTTGAACTCCAATCTTCACCTGACATTCCTGTTACTCTAAAATGCCAATATGCTAATGAGAACAATGTTGCGTGCAGACTGGCCTTGTTTCCCCGAGCATCTTCGCAGGTGGTTGTCTTTTGCTGCATCTGGAAAGCATTTTTATTTTGGGGCTCTGTTTTCTCAGTTGGTCTGCCCATGGTCCAGGTCTGGGATTTCAGGTTAATTTCCGGATGTGCACAAGTGACTAGACTAGTTTGACTCCTTCAGACGTCATGAAACATTAGCTTCACAGATATTAACCAAAACTGGGTATAAAATGCCAGCTCACTTTGAAGCCCAAGACATTGGATAATGTTTAAAGTCTATCCTTCTCCTGGCAAGACAGTGACAGCACAGTCCGTTAGGGTATATTTTGTAGGTTTCCAATCAAAACAGTGGCCACTGCTGTATATTCTTAAATAGTTTTAGGAAATATGGCATGCAATACAAACAAAGTGGAAGGAAAAACCAGGTCTTTTACCTGGATTCAACAAAATCCTAAGCTAGCAGGCTCAACTGATATTGTGAAAACCGATTTGCAAACAGTGCTGTCTTCTTCGCCAATGTGTTTCCAGGAGAGTTTCTTGATAAACCAAGTCAGTGGCTGAAGAAAGGAAGAACAAGCTAAGGAGTTACGGAGGCACAAGTCTCTTGATTTTGGGCAGGAGTCATTGGAAGAGGTCAATTGTCAGATGGCAGCCTGATCTGGTCGCAGGATGTCCTAGGATTCAGCCTGAATGTATTGTCATCCATCATAGGGAAAACACAATAAACCCTTCCTCCTTGAGCATTTGTAACACAGCTTCTGTTTCTAAATCCATAAATCCAGGAGGTAAACAGAGATGGCATCTCTCATTTTTCCTATACACACAATTCCTTTTGGCCCTGCACCAATCAGTGGGACCAGTTCACATGCTTATACTTTGCACTTCAGGTCTCTGAAATATTTCATCATCACCCCACAGCCATCATCACCAACATCAGTAATTTGCATTTACACTGTTTAAAGTATTTTACATTTATTATCTCATCTGACCCAATCAGATCATCCCCATTTTATACAGAAATAACTGGATCCTAAAGTCAATTTATAGCAACAGCAGTAATGAGAGTGGCCACTCATCACACTCTAGCTAGGACTAGACCTTATAATGTTCTAATTGGACAATTTGAAAAGCAAAATTTTTTCTTTCCAGTTTCCATTTATTTGATGCCTATGAAAGAGGAACATTTTCTTACTATGCTTATGGGTCATTTGTATTTCTCTCTTTGGAAATTAACTTTTTATGCCCTTTGCACATTTTTCTTTCAGATTTTTTTAAAGATTTTTTTACATCATAAAACTATTAATCTTTGCAATGTTAATTGTAAGTCTCTCCCTCCCCCATTGCCTCTTGTCCTTTAATTTTGCTCAACGTGCTTTGTTGTACAAAGTTCTATTTTTTTAATTGAATCCATTACTATTTTTCTCAGTGATTTGGTGATTTTTTTCTGAGTTTTATGCTTGGAAAAATCCTATCTCAAACTGAGATATAGATTTACCTTTATTTTATTCTAGCTTTTTTGGTTCTTACAGATTTTTGAATATCTGTTTAATTCATTTGAAATGTATTTGGGAACATAGCATAATAGTGAAGAAATACATTGATTGCTTCTTTCCCCCTAAACAAACAATTTTTCTAACATGACTTCTTAAGTTTACCTATTTCCATTGGCACGTGGTGCCTTCTTTGTCATAGTCTCATATGATACATATGTTCAGGCTTTGGTCCATAGTATTTCATTTCTTTCATTGATTATTTCTTGTGCCAATGCCACATTATTTTCATTGTTTATAAAACGTTTTCTAATTTGGTTGGGCAATTACCTTTGCTGTCAAAATGTCGTTGAATTATCACTTTTTTCCAAAATATCTTTAATCTCACCCAGTAATTCTTTCAGGTGGACTTTAGCACAGTTTTTGCAAGATCCTTAAAAGTCTCAATAGCATTTTGGTTGAAATATTGTGAACTTATATATACATTTTTAAATAATTGACGCCTTGGCAATATCTAAATCCCTCATTTTAAAAAGAGGTATTTTTTAAGATATACTCCTCAGTGAAATTGTATATGTTTATCAATATAAATTACATAAATTTACCATTGTGATTACTTCTAAGTGTCTGTGTGGCAGCTATGGATGAATCGTTTTTCCGTTATGACTTACAATTAATTATTGGTGAGACCTTAAAGGTTTTGCTTTAAAGATTTGTCTATCCACTGTGCTGAATTCCCTACAGATTTAAAAATTTTTTATTATCTTCAGTTTTGTAAGTGTCAATTAATATAATCTGCAAGTAAACAATTAAAAGTTCTCTATTTAATAGTTGTAGCTCTTATTTCTGTTTCCTACATTGTTACATGATCACAAACTTCCAAATTAATTAGGGAAGAAAATGTCTTCGGGAACCTTTATAATTTTAATGTGAATGCTTTGTGTATTTCTCTACTATCAAAGATGTTGACTTTTATTTTACATTAATATTTCACTATATTAAGAAAGTAACCAATTGCTCCACACTTCGATTAATTTTCTGAGTAATTAGTGCAGAATTTTATCTAGTGGTTTTTCTTAACATTTTTGTCTATCATATTTATTGGACTTAGAAGTAGGATGCATTACATTTAAGTTAGTTTAAAACACACATTAATGTATATTTCTTAAATAAGATTTTTCACTTGAAATATTCAGTATTGTGCCTAGAACATAATAGGAATGTAATAACTGTTTCATTTGTAAATTGCTTTTATTATCATTGATACTATTTATCAAAGACTAGAATGAAACACCACCTGTTGACACACCAAGAGACAGAATTAGCACGCTTTTTTCCCTTATTATTATGCCTTTTTTTTGTTTTCTCCAACACGTCTTGTCTTTCCAAACAGCTATCAGCATTCATAATTAATTTTGTTGTCAAAATATTTACATTGTCAAGTTTTCTATTGTAATTATCCTTCCAAGTGGCTGGAATTCATCTTGAAGCATTGTTTTAAAGGAATAATTAGATTTTTTTTCTTTTCTAAGCCATTGCATATGCTAGAACAACCTGAGCATAAAAGAGACAAGTTTTTTCTTTTCTTTTCTTTTCTTTTTTTTTTGAGACAAAGTCTTGCTCTGTCACCCAAGCTTGGTGTGATCTCTGCTCACTGCAACCTCCACCTCCAGGGTTCAAGTGATTCTCCTGCCTCAGCTTCCCGAATAGCTGGGATTGCAGGCACCCACTACCACGCCCAGTTAATTTTTGTAGTTTTTTTAGTAGAGATGGGGTTTCACCATGTTGGCCAGGCTGGTCTCGAACTCCTGACCTCAGATGATCCGCCTGCCTGGGCCTCCCAAAGTGCTAGGATTACAAGTGTGAGCCACCATGCCCAGCCAAAAATATTTTAAAAACCTTTTCAGCAGTGCTCTATCATGACAAATATCACCACCACAAAACAGAGATCAGCCAGTGGCAAGCAGTCATTGAACTCTGGAAGGAAGAGGGGGAAAGAAAAACAAAACAAAAAGTAAAAAAAAATTTCTCCTTAACTGTTTATAAATATCAGGTTTTCTCTGCACTGGATATCAAAATAATTTTGTAGTTCTCAATTCAGCTCTATCAGTCTTGTGATTGGTGAAATTTTCTTTCAGATTTTGACAACAGTTTCAGTATCAGCTTGGGTTTTCAAGGTTGTATGAGTTTTCATTTTTCTATGTCTTCTTAGGGTCTTTTAACACAAAGTTGGAAAAGACTGTGTCCAGTATCATTTTTAAACAGGCGCCCATTGATCACATTCGAAATAGCACTATGTAACTTTTTGGCAGTTTAGAAGAGTTTGAGCATTATCCAAGTATCAGACAGACCTCAGATTGTGTATTAGTTGAGAATCTTTTTGTTTGGTGGAATAAAAACCCCAAACTAAAGTGGCTGAAGCAATAAATGTAATTCAGAGATTCGCGTAATGAAAACATCCACAAGAGGGCTTCAGGTAAGACTTGTGCTAGTGGAGTCAATGATATCACCAAAGTCCTGGTATCTGTCCATCTCTCTTTTCTGTCTTTCCCAAACAGAGTAGCACCTATACTGGACACTGCCTCATGGCAGCAAAATGGCTGCAGGACCATCCACTTTCATATCTTCACACTGCACCCTCCAGGGAAAGAAAGCAAGAATATTCTGAAGGCTTCTGCAAAATAAAAGTGAATTTCTCTAGAAGGTTCAAAATTTACCTCCTTGCATCTTAGTGGCTCTTCAGGGGTGAGATACCCATCCCAAAACCAATCGCTGTAGCCAGGAGGTGAAATGCATTGATTTAAACCAATCACAGCCCACCCCTGACACAAGAGTCAGTCCCACTCAAAGTGCACAGCTGAAATAGGCAAGACACTAAGTTACTCAAGGGGAAATCATGACCCCTGTGGGAAGAAGAAGAGTAATGGTTGATGAGGCAATCAATAAGCATCCACTTAGTATGAGTGGTACCTCCACCTCTTATCTTGTCAGGATTCTGTTGACTCGAAGTGACAGCAACCCACCGGATTAATTATCTGCTGTCACATAACAAATCAACCCAAAATATAGCAACTTACAGCAACAAGCATTTATTATTTCACAGTTTTTGTAGGTCAGAATCAGGGTCTCTCATGAGATTGTAGTGAGGATGTAAGTTGGGGCTGTATTCATCTGAAGGCTAGATGGCACACTCGCTGGTGGCACACAGTTGCTTAACCATGTGAGCCTCTCTGCAAAGCTGCCTGAGCTTCCTTACAACATGGCTGCTGGCTTCCACCAAAGGAAGTGGTCCAAAAGACAGAAAGAGCAAATGGAAAACTGCAGTGCCTTTATAACCCAGTGTCCAAAGTTACATGCCATTTACTTTCACTTTATTCAGAGTCAATAAGTCCAGTCCACATGTCAGGGGAGGAGAATTAGACTGTATTTCTTGAATGGAGGGAGATCTAATTGCAGATTTTTTTTTTTTTTTTTCTGAGACACAGTCTCGCTCTATTGCCCAGGCTGGAGTGCAGTGGTGTGATCTTGGCTCACTGCAGCCTCTGCCTCCCTGGTTCAAGCAATTCTCCTGTCTCAGCCTCCCATGTAGCTGGGACTACAGGCATGCACTGCCATGCCCAGCTAGTTTTTGTATTTTTAGTAAAGATGGGGTTTCACCATGTTGGCCAGGATGGTCTTGATCTCCTGATCTCATGATCCACCCACCTTGGCCTCCCAAAGTGCTGGGATTACAGGCACAAGCCACCACGCCTGGCCTATTTGCAGATATTTTAAAGCCACCAAACCCACCTCAAACATACTTAAGCCACAAAGGAGGTTTGTTGGCTTCAGGGCAGGGAAATGTGGTTTCTTATAGGGAAAGAAGAGGTGCAAAAATCAAGTCCCTAGGAGCTAAAACTGGACACTGAACATGACCCACATTCTCTCATCTGTTTCTTGTCTTTGCTTTTTCAGGTCCTCTTTACCCATTGGTCTCATTTTATTTCTAAGGCAGAAGGAAGAATTTCTCCACATGGTGGGCAAAATAACCACCAGTCCCCCAGCTTAGCAACCCCAGAAAGAAAGAAAATTGCTTACTTCAGCATTTGAACCTCAATTTATGGGATGGATTCCAGTTGGGCATGCTGGGTCAGTGTCCACCCAAGAACAATCATAATTGTCCAAAAGATGAGTCCATTGATTGGTTTGGCCTGCATCTCATGCTCAATCCTTTGGCCAAATAAGGAGGGAATGGGATAAAAGAACTATCACTTTTCAAGATGGCTGCTTACTACCTACGTGACTTTGAGGAACATACGCGAACTGTCTACGCCTCAGCTTCCTCGGTTTCAAGTTGCAAATAATAAAGCCTCCCCGCAGGACTGGTTTAGTATTAAACGAGAGGATGCATATGAAATGCTTAATACAGTAATGGCATACAGTCAATGCTCAGGAAAGATAGCTCCTATAACTTATTATTTCTTGTTCTTGATGTCTTCTGTGAAAACAAGCTCCTTGAAGATAGAGATCAAGTCCCTCTATATAATAACCCTAGCCTTTATGGTTTTGCCAGGATGAGGGAAGGAAGTGTGCCACCCCACAGCTCTGTACAGAGCCTTAACGTGGCTCATTAGAAAAGTGAGCAGCCTAGCAGAAATCTCTGCACACTCTTGGAGGCCTGCAGAAACCTGCAAGCATACTCCCTATAATATATTCTGCTGGTGCCATTAGTAATAAAGGAGCAGATGTTGAACAAGGAGCCTGCCCCTGGCAATATCTGTTAATTGATGTGATGTGTGTTTCTTTTCTTTTCTTTTTTTTTTTTTTTTAAGGTGGAGTCTCACTCCGTCGCCCAGGCTGGAGTGCAGTGGTGCGATCTCGGCTCACTGCAATCTCCACCTTCTGGGTTCAAACAATTCTCCTGCCTCAGCCTCCCGAGTAGCTGGGATTACAGAGACCCGCCACCACACCTGGCTAATTTTTGTATTTTTAGTAGAGACATGGTTTCACTGTATTGGCCAGGCTGGTCTTGAACTCCTCACCTTGTGATCCACCCACCTCAGCCTCCCAAAATGCTAGGATTACAGGTGTGAGCCACCGCGCATGGCCTGATGTATGTTTTAATGGAAGCTTGATCAAGGTGTTTTATGCCTGGCTATGAGGGAAACCCTAGAATTGGGCAGATTCAGGATGATCTTCTAAAAAGAACTTTAGGGAAAATATTAGCGTCTTAGCAAAATCTCTATAATCTCTATACCAGCAAAGAAGTAAATACTTGTCTTTAAAAATAGGAGGAGGGTGGCTGGGCACAGTGGCTCATGCCTGTAATCCCAGCATTTTGGGAGGCCAAGGCGGGCAGATCATGAGGGCAGGAGATCAAGGGCATCCAGGCTAACACGGAGAAACCCCATCTCTACTAAAAAAAAAAAAAATAATACACAAAAATTAGCCGGGCAGGGTGGCAGGTGCCTGTAGTCCCAGCTACTCGGGAGGCTGAGGCAGGAAAATGGTGTGAACCCAGGAGGAAGAGCTTGCAGTGAGCTGAGATCACGCCACTGCACTCCAGCCTGGGCGATGGAGTGAGAATCCATCTAAAAAAAAAAAAAAAAAAAAAGGAGGAGGGTGCAGTACAAGTGACTTATTTATAGCAGGAATAGAGAGGAGACCATTTTAAACCTGCCTTCCTTTTTATGAGTTTGATGTGAATCCCATAGGTACACAAACAGTCTCACATACATAGACATATACACATGGACACAAACACACTCACAGATAATCCTCACAAGCCCACTAAATGGAAGTAAGAGAGGCAAAGAGAAAAAGGAAAACACACACACACGCGAGTATAGAGGTAAACAGATCAAGAGAGATGCGCGCAGGCACAAGCTCACTTTCTTATGTACCCATCAACCTGGCCAGTCTGCACTTCTTGGGAAATGATAGCTGATTCAGCTTAACAGGGAGCAGCTGTACTATTGGCCTTGAAAGATTCCTTGACCAGAAGAAGGCTTAAATATATGACCACTACCCAAGGTAAAGCGATATAAAGCCTCATGTCAGGTTTCAGTTTGTGGGTCCGGTTAATTTTCAGCTTTGGAAAGGGACAGACAAGATCTATCAACCTGGTACACTTGTCAATCCTCAGTGGTTCATCTGACATCAAGAGAGTGGGGAAGAATAATTTGTGGGGGCTACCTTGCGAACCTGGGATATCCTCCTCCCGGCCTTGCTAATAAGAGGCAAGACAATCAAAATAACAGCTCATAACATATAGCGAGCTCTTACCATTTGCCTGGCACCATGCTGTGTTCTGTAAGCACGTCATCTCATTCTATTTCCACAACAACCCAGCCACATTTCAGAGATTAGAACCAGGACCAGAGGAAATCCAATTAGCATCGTCTGAATCATTTTGATTCATTATATGTAAGTCAGCCACCCAAAAGGTGTTTCCAGGAAGGAAAATTACTAATTGGTCACCGGGATGAACTAAAGTGGAGAAGCATCCAGATGTAGCATTAGGTTAGGTAGTAAACTTCACAGACTGGAATAAATAATGCACCAAGCCTAAAGAACCTCTTAGGCCAAATCAAGTGGTGCTGAGTTTAAACCTGGATTGGAAATTGAGTCTATGATTCTAAGGGCATACGGAATCCCCGGTTTACAAAGGGAGTTCCACTTTCCTCAGTTCCTTTGCTAAGGACACATGAGATTATTTAGCTACTCTGCAAAGCTGTGGTCAGTCTTCAGTGGATGAGACAGAAAAGGCAGCACTTCCAGGAAGGGGTAAAGTCATCTCAGCCCTGGGTGAGAGGGTACAGAGGAGTTCTAAGTCAGTACTTTTTGGTTGCAAGTAATGACAATCTGTCTATGTCATTGGTGCAGACCAAAAAAACAAAAGTTGAGTAAGTAATAGTCATCACACCCACTGCAGCAAAATTTTACCAACATTCAGTAAATAGTGGAAGAGTCACTGTTACAATGTTGGTGGGAGTGTAAATTAGTTCAACCATTGTGGAAGACAGTGTGGCAATTCCTCAAAGACCTGGAGACAGAAATACCGTTTAACCCAGCAATAAATCATTCAATTAAAAAGACACGTGCACGTGTATGTTCAACAGCAGCACTATTCACAATAGCAAAGACAGGGAAGCAACCTAAATGTCCATCAGTGATAGACAGGATAAAGAAAATGTGGTACATAGACACCATGGAGTGTTATGCAGCCATAAAAAGCAATGAGATCATGCCCTTTGCAGGAACACGGATGGGGTTGGAAGCCATCATCCTCAGCCAACAACTAACGCAGAAACAGAAAACCAAATACCGTATGTTCTCACTTATACGTGGGAACTGAATGATGAGAACATGTGGACATATGAGTGGGAGCAACACTCCTGTCAGACAGTGGGATGGGGGAGGGAGAGCATCAGGAAGAATAGCTAATGGATGCTGGGCTTAATACCTGGGTGATGGGATGATCCGTGCAGCAAACCACCATGGCACACATTTAGTCTGTAACAAACCTGCATATCCTGCACATGTACCCCTGAACTTAAAATAAAATTTGAAGGAAAAAATAATAATAAAATGCAATCATCAAACAAAAAAAATAAAGAAAGGACTTAAGTCAAATGGAAATTAATCGCATTGTAAGTACTCAGAACTTACCCAAGGGCAGGAATGTAGTTAGGCTACAGAAAGAGGCCGGCAAATGAAAATCCATCAGTAGCCGGTGTCTTTCCACCTCTCACCTGTGCTTCAGAGCCATTCAGAGTCATTCTCTCCCTGCAAACATGCAGAATACATAGAAAAACAGAAAAAAAAGGGTCAGGGTTGCGCGCGTGCCTCTGCTCCTGAGCTGCAACAGACCAGCTTGATCAAAGCTAAAATCTTCCAAATTCCCTGGGAAGAGACCACGATTAGCCCAGCTGAGGTCACATGGACACTCTTGGTCCAATCAGCTGCAGCCGGAGGGCTCAGATCACATGGTACCACCACAGCTATTGGGATTTGCCCCTGTGATTTTTTAATGGGATGGAAAGTTTCCCTAGCAAGGAAAACTTTTGCCAACTGGTAAGACCCTCAGACAGTTGTCTGCTACAAAGATATAGGAGGAGAAGTGGGTAGAGAACAAACTGGTACCTAACATTTTGGAGTGTTTCCAAGTACAAGGCATTATGCCAAGAAAGTACTTAAAATACATTACATCAAGTCTTTCTTATTTTTTCTTTTTTTTTTATTTTTTGTTTTTTAGAGACAGGGTTTCACCATGTTGCCCAGGCTAGTCTCAAACACCTGGTCTCAAGCAATCCGCCCACCTCAGCCTCCCAAAGAGCTGGGATTACAGGTGTGAGCTATCACACCCAGGTTGGTCTTATTTTTTTCAACTTCTGCATCTAAACTCTTTTTTCATAGGGGTTCAAAATAAGCCCAGGGCACTCAACCAAAAACAAACATCATTCCATTCCCCTCCATTCTCCTGCCCCACACTTTGGCCTTCCGACCCCCATTGTCCCCCGCCCTCAAAATATTTACTTTCCCAGTTACAAAGCAAATGGCAACAAACAATAGCTACTATCTATATTAGCTGCATCCAGTCAAGAATGTTCAACTGTATTTATTTTGAGCCTAACCCACCTACCTGTAATTTCCATTCACCTGGTTCAGTCCTCTGGAAGATAATTTGAATCTCTCCTTAACAAGCCATCTATTGAAATCTGTATTAGTGTGTTGGTGTTGCCATAACAAAGTACTACAGACTGGTGGCTTAAACAATAGACTTTTATTGTCTCACAAGTCCGGAGGCTGGAAGTCTGAGATCAAGGTGTCAGCAGAATTGGTTTCTTCTGACGCCTCCCTCCTTAGCTTCTAGATGGTCATCTTCTCTCTGTGTATGTGTGGGTCTTAAACTCTTCTTATAAGACAGTCTGATTGAAGTAGGGCTCACCCTGATAGCCTCATTTTTAACTTTTTTACCTCTTTACAGACCATATCACCAAATATATTCACAGTCTGAGGTACTGGGGGTCAGGACTTCAACATAAGACTTTTGGGGATATAGAATTCAGCCAATAACAAAGTCTTTGAAGGCAGTTCCCATTCTATCCCCAAGTCTATAATGTCAGCTTAAAAAAAAAATCACAATATATAAACTTAGAAAAGAAGAGAAGGAGGTTGTATTTATTGTAAAGGGTTACAGCCTGCAAAGTGACCATTCCACAGGCTGAGAAGCACAGCCTCTGGCCAATAGCCCAGAGACAAGCACTTTGAAAAAGGGGTTGAGGCAAGAGATATAGAGATTTAGAGATTTATGCTAAATAGTTTGGCTAAACATACATATTCAACAGGTTAAAGGAGGAACTATGAATATTCATGAAGGAGGTCCTGATGCATGTGCGTTTAACAAACATGCATGTGATGTATGACCCATGTTCACTTTGCAGTGAAGATTCAACATTTAACTGTATTATAATTAGGCCCTATGCATCAAAGGGTCTTTTCAGGACATGAAAGCGTACGAGTCCACAATCTCTGTAAATTGTCCAGAACTAGTCCATAGTCAGTGGTCTTTCTACAGGAGAAAGTTACTGAAATCAGTTCTTTCTCCAATCCAAGCTGTGGTTGTGGCTGGTGAAACAGGGGGTCAGTTAATCAGCATCTGCCAGCTGGATGAGCCGTAATTGTTTTAATATTGCGTATCTTGAGGCCAGTGCTTGTTTAGCTGTTAAAGAAAAAGAAAAACCTATCTTTTAAGTGTAGCGGTGCGTGACTCAACCCTTGCCTGATGCACATGGCCTTAGGTCCTACTTATAATTTGGTGTCTTGTTGTCATAGAGTCTCCTCTGTCAGTCTTATGGTCTCTATTTTAACATTAAGGTGGGTCAGTTGTTGTGTCTAAACTCCAGAAGGGAGAGGGCAAAAGGAGCGTGTCTAACATTCTATCCCATCAAAACTAGGAACTAAGTTTGTAAGGTATTGTCCCCTCGGCCACACGGAGGTGTCTACTGAGTTGGTGAGGGGCTTACGATTTTATTTTTAGTTGACAAATCTCACCACTAAAGAGCCACTTCTACACTACAAGTCTTTCTGATTCCCAGGACATACTTTATCAAGGTAAAAAGGTGTAAGACTTCTCCCATGGGAAGAGGCATGTTTTAAACAAATGCCTCATCAGAAAAGAGCTAGCTGCCATCTCAGATAAAAAACACTCCTGAGAATGGGGCTTGGTGGATACCTGGGTTGGATGCACAAAAATCTCAGAGAGGAGAGAGAAAGGGGACAAGTCCTATGTCAGATTTCCCCTCCCTGAAGCTACGCAGCTCTAGAGGTAGTTCATATGGCATAGCTTTGGTCCTTCCGTGGTAACTCTGAAGACCTACAGAGATGACTTAGAAGTTCAACAATGCCCCCGCACCCACCAAGCTCATACTACATAGTGTTTAAGATGACAGCATCTTTTACAACTTTGCTTTTCAACAAAAGCATCCTACATTTGACCATAGCCTTTGTCCCTCTCTGATGTGGACATAACCAGGTTAAGATTTTGTATCTTTCTCCTCAGTCTCTGCTCAACTGAGTGTCAAGGGCTTTCCTGAAATTCTTTGGGATCCAGGAAGGTGTTTGAATTCCAAGTTTTAAGCTTCACTCTTCCGGGAGACTTCCACAGGCACAATTTCAACTCCTTGGTCCATGGAGAAAGGGGTGGTGATTGGTGATGAGCTAATTTAGTATCTACTGCCAATGTACTCAGTAGTTAAATAGATTAAACTAATTCTCCTTACAGCAGAAGCTTTCAACGTTGGCTGCACATTGTATTCACCTTGGGAGCTTTAAAAAAAAATACTGATGACTGAGTCCCACCCCTAGATTCTGGTTTAATTGGCTTGGGGTGCAGTGTAGGCTTTGGAATATTTTAAAGCTCTCCTGGTTATACCAATTGAAAGCAAGTTGAGAATGATTGTCTTGTTGTGGTGGTTCTCAAAATGTGGTCCCCAGACCAGTGACATCACCATCACCTGGGCACTTATTTGCAGATTTTCAGGTCACATCTCAGACGTAGGCTTAGCAATCTGTAGTTTCACCCCTCACCAGGTAATTCTGATACACAATGAAGTTTCAGAACCACTGTTTTGGAGGTCCTCAGGGTTTGGCTGCTACTTGCTTATAAATAGATATTTGACAGGTCCTGCTCAGCATCTTCCTACTGACTGCTCACAACCGAAGTCCCTTTGTTCCACCTCTAAGTTCAGACCACCTTCATTTCTAGATGTAATTCTCACTTGAGGTGGGAAGGACACAAGGGACCCAGGCTCAATACTGAGGCTGATTATACATAATGGAGCACTATTCAGCCATAAAAAAGAATGAGATCCTGTCATTTCCAACAACACAGATGGAACTAGAGGTCATTACGTTAAGTGGAATAAGCCAGGCGCAGAAAGACAAACATTACATGTTTCCACTTATTTGTGAAATCTAAAAATCAAAACAATTGAAATCATAGACGTAGAGTGGAGGGATGGTCAGCAGGGGCTGAGAAGGGTGGTAGGGATGGTTAATGGGTGCCAAAAAAAAAAAAGTTAGAAAGAATGAATAAGATCCAGTATTTCATAGCACAACAGGGTGACTAGAGTCAATAATAATTTAATTGTATATTTTAAAACAACCAAGAACATAACTGATTGTAACTCAAAGGATAAATGCTTGAGGGGATGGATACACCATTCTCCATGATGTGACTATTGTGTATTGCATGCCTGGATCAGAACATCTTGTGTAATGCATAAAGAGATGCATTTAATAAATGGATATGTTTAGTATGTTCCCACAAACATTATAAATAAGAAATTTTTGAAGTAATAATTCACACACACACACACACACATACATACACACACACACAAATACTAAAGCTGAGCATAGCGTTCGTCTTCCTGGCAGACTTGTTCTGAACCTTGGCATCTATCTTTAATGTGTGAACCTGCTTCATAAACCCAGTTCCAATCTGGCCCACCACTTCTGATAACTATGCTAGTGCCTTATTCCTCAGGGTCAAAACATTTTTTTCTGAGTTATCCACCTCAGACCTCCAATTCCTCTAACATTGGTAAACCTAATAATTTATATTGATCCCATCTTACCCCCAAACCAATGTCTTCTTCTGAATTTTCTCTGAATTAACTGATTATTTCTCTCCCTAGCTACTCTCCTACATACTTTTTTTAAAGGAAGTAATGAATTATGTGGGTGCAGGTTTATTGTCTGACTTTAAAAAATAACACCTACTCATCTTAGAAAACTTAGAGAAATCGCAGCGACAAAGAAGCAAATAAAAATCATCTGTCATCCCACCTCTCCGAGACAACCATTGTTAACATTTTGGGATGCTTCCTTCCTTTCTTGTTCCCTTGCACATTTATGTTATGATCTACTTTATTCCAAAAAGCATATTAGGTGGGTTACAAAAGGGCATAAAATACAAGACAGAAAATGTTTGATATGTCTTATTGATCTAATTATCGGTCTTGATGCTTCAATGCTTCACTGTAGTATGTTATATACCCACAACCTTGACATAACAAGTGGAAGGCATGTCCCCAAACACATACCTTGAGTTTGGGATTGGCTGTGCAACTTGCTTTGGCTAGTGGTATATTAGCAATACATGATGCAAACAGAGGCTCACAACATACTTGCTTTGTTGGGCTTGCTCTGTTATACTCCACAGATCTGTCATGTGAAGAACATACCACAGTGTCCACTGCCCCTTTGACCTGGGTCCCAAAATGGCAGACCTAGAGAAGACTGCCTGTATTAGTCCATTCTTGCACTGCTATAAAGAAATGCTTAAGACTGGGTAATTTATAAAGAAGAGAGGTTTAATTGGCTCACGATTTCACAGGCTGTACAGGAAGCATGATGTTGGCATCTGCTTGGCTTTTGTGGAGGCCTCCAAAAACTTACGATCATGGCAGAAGGCAAAGCGGAGATGAAGCGTCTCACATGGTAGGAGGAGGAGCAAGAGAGAGCAAAGGGAGTGGGAACGCGGGATGCTGCACCCTCTTAAACAACCAGATCTCATGAGAACTCACTGTCATGAAAATGGCACCAAGGGGATGGTGCTAAATCATTCATGAGAAATCCACTCCCGTGATCCAATCACCTCCCACGGGGCCCCACCTCCAACACAGAGGACTACAATTCAACATGAGATTTGGTGCAGACCCAGCTCCAAGCCGTATTGCCGCACGCCACCCCGCAACGAGCCTATAGATGCGTGAGCAATAAACAGTTTATTATTGTATGCCGCTGAATTGTGTGTCCTTTTGAAATCTACTTTTATTATGGCGATAGTTAATTGATACCCTCTTTCACTTATCCTGAGATGCACAGGTTTTCACATAATAACATCATTGAAGTCAAAATGTGTCTTATAATCAATGGCATGCCATAGTTTTCTAGGCAAGGTTGTTTTTTCTTCCTTAATACTATATAAAAAATGAAGCATATTATATTTGGTGGCATCCTAGATACTATGAAATACAGTAGGTGAAAAATCAGTTAAAAAGTAAAACATATGTTAATGTTCCATCAAAATTCACAGCTATGCACACACATATATATCACATATTTGTGTGCTTTGCAGACATATATTTTATGTACCTGAGTATATGTGTATATGTGTACACATATATACATACATACACATATACACATACATATATACACATACATATCCAAAAATTCAGAAAGGAAAACTTGGTTGTTCTAAAGAACATAAGAATGTATACTAGGGAGATAACTTCTCTTTGGTTTAGTAGAACAACCAAACAGTAATTTTTGAATGTGAGAGTCAAGGCTCTTTATATAAGTCTAGATGGAAAGAAACAAAAAGAGAATTAGATTGTTTATTATACTAACAAAAATTACTAAATCATATGCTGGTTGATCAAGACAGCAATTGGGATGGCGGGAGGCTAGAACTTGCAGAGAAGCATGACAGTAAGTAAAATAAGTAATTCCCCATGACGGAAAACAGTCAATGAATCTCAAGACTGATGTTTAACACTTTTTGCAATTAACCACAGTTTATCCTAGACCTTTTTCACGTCACAGCTTTCCCGAGATAATAAAAGGAAAGGTGCCACTATGTCCCATTTGGGGTGACAGATCCTAGGAGGCAGAATAGTGAGTAGATAGAGGGAATTTACTAACTCAACAGATACCTTTTTAGGGCACTCAACTACTCATGGGTTGAGAAATAGATGCTCAAGCTATGTTAACTTTAAAGGCAGGAGCGTTCCCAAAGATTCTCAAGACGAGAAAGATAGAGCAACACACTCAGAAAGAAAAAACAACAACAACTAAAAGGAAGTGCGCTAAAACGTTGGCAGCAGTTGTCATTAAGTAATGGAATTGTGGGTTGTTTCTATTTTCCCTTTATTTGTACTTGTCTACGCTTTCTAAAATTTCCACGATGCAGCTGTACTGACTTCATAAGCATAAGAACAAATGTTTTCATTGTGTCCATGAGAAAGGGAAAAGAAAATTATGGAACTGTCAAATGGAGCCAGGCGTGTGACTGAGATCATGAACTATGTTTGTAACCGCTCATTTTCATGAATCAAGAGTATTCCCCCATTTTATTGCAAATTCTTCACAGTATCATTAGCGATGGCTACATAACAGCATATAAATGAATGCATCATAACTGATTTAATCCTCTGTTGTTATATAGTTGGGAAATAATTGAGTTATTTCCATTTTCCATTCTATTGTCTATTAACTGTGCTGAACATTTTGTATATAAATCTCATCCACCCCATCAACATTTTAATATGCCTAATTTTCTGACTATCGAAATGCCTTGCTTTCTTACTTTTCTTACCTCCTAGAACACTCCATGACCATGAGCTAAATATCCTCAATGCCTTTTGATTACTCACCCATGTTTGGTCACTGTCTCCCCAGATTACTGTGGTCTGATTCCTGAGCAGGAACCCCTTCCAGCTCTGGCCAGTATTTATAAGGCCCAGGCTTCTGTTGCTTCAATTCAAAACAGCATTGTCACTATGCTGCTCACTTCTCTTAAAACTGTGTCTCAAAACACACTTCCAGGAGCCATATGCATTTATCACTGGAGCAATAAATGATGATGGTGCTGTTATTTATCAAATGGTCAGAGTAACCGTGTCACTGGGTGTGCCCAAGTTCCTATGAGTCCTTAGACATCAACCCCAATTTCTTATTTGTAAATTTTTTAAAGATTTTTATTTTTCCATAAGTTATTGGAGTAGAGGTGAAATGTGGTTACATGACTAAGTTCTTTAGCGGTGATTTGTGAGGTTTTGGTGCACCCATCACCAGAGCAGTATGCACTGCACTATATTTGTAGTCTTTTATCCCTCACCCCTCTCCTACCATTCCCCCTAAGTCTCCAAAGTCCATTGTATCATTCTTAGGCCTTTGCATCCTTATACCTTAGCTCCTACATATCAGTGAGAAGCTACGATGTTCGGTTTTTCATTCCTGAGTTACTTCACTTAGAATAATAGTCTCCAATCTCATTCAGGTCGCTGCAAATGCCGTTAATTCATTCCTTTTTATGACTGAGTAGTATCCCATCATATAAATATACCACAGTTTCTTTATCCACTCCTTGATTGATGGGCATTTGGATTAGCTCCATGATTTTGCAACTGCAAATTGTTATGCCATAAACTGCAAGTATCTTTTTCATGTAACTTATTTTCCTCTGGGTAGATACCCCGCAGTGGGATTGCTAGATGGTAGCTCTACTTTTAGCTCTTTAAGGAATTTCTACACTGTTTTCCATAGTGGTTGTACTAGTTTACATTCCCACCAGCAGTGTAGAAGTGTTTCCTGTTCACTGCATCCATGCCAACATCTACTGTTTTTTGATTTTTTGATTAGGGCCATTCTTGCAGTAGTAAGGTGGTATCACATTGTGGTTTTGATTTGCATTTCCCTGATCATTAGTGATGTTGAGCATTTTTCATATGTTTGTTGGCCATTTGTGTATCTTCTTTTGAGAATTGTCTATTCACTTCCTTAGCCCATTTTTTGATGGAATTGTTTGTTTTTTTCTTACTGATTGGTTTGAGTTCTTTGTAGATTCTGGATAATTGTCCTTTGTTAGAAGTACAGATTGTGAAGATTTTCTCCCACTCAGTGGGTTGTCTGTTTACTGTGCTTACTGTTCCTTTTGCGTGCCAAAGCTCTTCAGTTTAATTAAGTCCCAACTATTTATCTTTGTTTTTATTGCATTTGCTTTTGGGTTCTTGGTCATGAAATCCTTGCCTAAAACACTGTATAGAAGGGTTTGTTGTGGGTTTTGTTTTGTTTTTTTCCTACCAGGGTGGTTAGGGAAGGACCATCAGTTGGGGGCAGGGTTAGACATGTCTGACCTCAGACTCTCCTTGTGCGAATCTTGCTGCAGCTGAGTATTTGGGGTGTCTCCTGGGTCCTGAAGCAGCAGTCCACTTCCCTCAGAAGGTCTGTGGGTCCTCTTGGGATTGCTGGTTTGTTCTTCAAGTTGATCTGGAGCTACAATTCACGATGTGAGCCTCCGCACCCTGCTCTGTCTGTCCAAGTTGGAGCCGTAATCTAGTCTTACCTCCCATCCGCCATGATGATCCCCAAATTCTTTTCACAATTTATTTTTATTCTCTTTAGAGACAGAGATGAGTTCTGACTCTGCCACTCAAACTGGAGTGCAGTGGCGTGATCATAGCTCACTGCAGTCTCAAACTTCTGGCTCAAACAATCCTCCCACTCCAGAGTAGCTGGGACTACAGGTGTGCACGATCATGCCCAGCTAATTTAAAAAAACATTCGATACAACATCACACTTTGTTGCCTAGGCTTGTCTTGAACGCCTGAACTCAAGCAATACTCCCACCTCGGCCTCCCAAAGCACTGGGAATACATATATGAGTCACTATAGCTGGCCACAACCCTAATTTCTCTCCTCTCTTTCTGTCTCTCTGTCTCTGTCTCTATCACTCAGTCATATTTTTAAGAATCGGCCGGGCGCGGTGCCTCAAGCCTGTAATCCCAGCACTTTGGGAGGCCGAAACGGGCAGATCACGAGGTCAGGAGATCTAAACCATCTTGGCTAACACAGTGAAACCCCGTCTCTACTAAAAAATACAAAAAACTAGCCCAGCGAGGTGGCGGGCGCCTGTCGTCCCAACTACTCAGGAGGCTGAGGCAGGAGAATGGCGCAAACCCGGGAGGCGGAGCTTGCAGTAAGCTGAGATCCAGCCACTTCACTCCAGCCTGGGCAACAGAGCGAGACTCCATCTCAAAAAAAAAAAAAAAAAAAATCATATGAGGCCGGGCGTGGTGTCTCATGCCTGTAATCCCAGCACTTTGGGATGTCAAGGCTGGTGGATCACCTGAGGTCAGGAGTTCGAGACCAGCCTGACCAATATGGAGAAATCCCATCTCTACTAAAAATACAAAATTAGCCGGGTGTGGTGACACATGCCTGTAATCCCAGCTACTCGGGAGGCTGAGGCAGGAGAACAGCTTGAACCCGGGAGGCAGAGGTTGCGGTGAGCCGCGATCGCACCATTGCACTTCAGCCTAGGCAGCAAGAGCAAAATTCCATCTCAAAAAAAAATTAAAAAAAGAAGAACTGCATGAATCAGCAACATTCCCAGCAGGTCATGTAGGAAACAGACAAGATTCACTGATTTCCCTTTACCTGATGGGGCTTTAAGCAATTCTGGTTTTATAGGGATGCGGGGACACACATAAGCCCACAGGCTCTGTGCCTTGCATTATGAGAGTTCACAAAGCCTCGTAAGACCTGACTAGCCTTGAGCAAACTGGCCCCAGTTTGCTCATCTGACAGATTAGGCTGTGGCTTTAAGCTCAGAGTCAGTGGAATCTCTTTGCTTGGCTTATAAAATATGCTCAGTCCTTAGAATCCTTTGCTTCTTCCCAGAGGAAGCCTGAGGAGACTGACACTGTTGTAATACCAAGGATAAGCTTGGGCTCCACCCCCATATCCCCCCCTCTCTCTCTCACACACACACACACACACGCACACACACGCAGGCTCGCACACACACAGGAGCCTTAAGCAAACCTTGATCTTGTAATGTTGGAAACCCTATCAGAAAACAGAGTCCCTGTGCCTTCTTATCTCTGTCTCAGCGCAGAAAGGAGGGGGTGACTGGCATATGGATTAATGTCAATGACATTCTAGTCTGATAAAGGGCTTCTGTGGGCCCTGGGAGAGATGGATTTCCAAAGTCGTGGGCAGGTAAGTTGGGAGAAGAGGAGAGCTGACTATTGTCTGGACTGACAATTGAGCCCTCTTGAGAGAAAGTTGTCAAAGCTTAATCAGATGCCCCCTAGTCCAATGCCTTGGGCACTCATTGTTTTGCCTTTCCAGAATCTATTTGCTTCTATTAACAGTGTTGCCACCCTACTTTCTTCTAAAGGAGTCTCTTCTCTCCCTCTTAGGTCCACGAGGTTTTATGGACCGACACCACCATCTCTTTGGCTCCAGAGGCAGTCAGGGCATCAAACCTGGCCAGTACCACCACTGCATTCCCTCCCACATGATGATTGGTTTAAGAGGAGGCATGTTACTCAAATCCAGTCAATCAGGGCCCATGAATATCATTCATGAACCCATAGCCAACACACGGGAAAATTAAAGAATGGGGATAAACAAGACTTTCTACCATAATGATATGGACAGGAGACAGGAAAATACTGGGTAGAAGAGGGCTGTTCCCAGCAAAGGCCTCACTCTTAAGGCTAGATACCTGCAGCCCTAAGTAAGAACAGGTATTGCTGTTTTCACACCCCAAAAGTTGCCTTTTGGCCCACCACACCTCTTATCCTGTACCCATATAAACCCTAAGCCCAGGCTCCAGAAGCAGACGAACAGAAGAGGAGACAAGTAGACGAACAACAGGATGGTGTGACAGAGGAAGAGAAAAAAGAAGGAACGTCTGAGCACTGAGAGGAGTTTGGCTGGGGGTGGCTGGAGAGGAGTTCGGCCACCACTGGACAGTCAAACTCCAGGAGAAGATCATCTTCCCATTCCGTTCCCCCATCAGCTCCTCATCCATCCTGTTGAGAATCACCTCTACCACTCAATAAAATCCCTGCATTCATCCTCCAAGTCTGTGTGTGACCTGATTCTTCTGGAATGCTGGACATGGACTCAGGATACAGAAAGCTGTCACACTGGCCCTCTGTCCTTGCAGAAAGTCGGAGGGTCCACTGGGCTGGTTAACACTTAAGCCATCCACAGACAGCAAGGCTAAAAGGGCACACAGTAACACACCCCCACGTGGGCTCTGCACCTGTCCATCTGTGTGCTCTTCCTCCTGTAAGGGGTTTGAACATCAGCAGTGACCGAAAAGACAAGCCACAGCCCTGTCACACATCCTTCAGTGGGGTCAGGGAACTTTCTCGTTTCAACAGGATTTGAGCACCTAAATTTAGGATATCAAGATTTCCAAATGACATAAGTGACTGTGCTCCCTTTTTGTTTAAGTTGATGGGACTTAGGTTTTCTTTTATTTAAAATCAACAAACATCAAACACCTGCAACAAACAGACACTATGAGAAGCTCCAGCCGTTGACGTGTCACTGGCTAAATACAGTGGGTAGAACCCCAAGATGGCTTTCTGTGAATAGGGTTATAAGGAAATTCCAGTGACAATACACACAGAGAAGTTTAATGAGAAAAGCATTGTGTTAGGGATCAGAAAACAGATTTGCACACAAGTTTCTAGCAATATGACTCTAGACAAGTTATTCAGCCTTTGTAAGCCTCCATTCCCTTGACTATAAAATAGGATATATGTGTGTGTGTGTGTGTGTGTGTGTGTATTCAGCCCTTATAATGATCTAATTATATATGTTTGTATTATATATATGTGTGTGTGTGTATATGTCTGAATAAGAAATGTCTTTGCATATGCATGTCTGTGTTCACTGTAGCATTATTCACAATAGCGAAGACATGGAATCAACCTAAATACCCATCAATGATAGACTGGATTAAAAAAATGTGGTACACATACATCATGGAACACTATGCAGACATAAAAAAGAATGAGATTATGTCCCTTGCAGGGACATGGATGGAGCTGGAGGCCATTATCCTTAGCAAACTAATGCAGGAACAGAAAACTAAATACTCTATGTCCTCACTCACAAGTAGGAGCTAAATGATGAGAACACATGGACATATAGAGGGGAACAAGACACACTGGGGCCTCTCAGCAGGTGGAAGGTGGAAGGAGGGAGAGGATAAGGAAAAATAACTATTGGGTACTAGGCTAAATACCTGGGTGATGAAATAATCTGTACAACAAATCCCCAAGACATAAGTTTACCTGTGTAACAAGCCTGCACGTGTACCCATGAATTTAAAAGTTCTTTTTGTTTTTGTTGTTTTTTGTTTGGTTGGTTGGTTTTGTTTTTTTGAGACAGGGTTTCACTGTGTTGCCCAGGCTGGAGGGCGGTGGCACGATCTCTGCTCACTGCAACCTCCACCTCCTGGGTTCAAGCGATTCCCACCTCAGCCTCCCAAGTAGCTGAGACTGCAGGCACACATGACTATGCCTGGCTAATTTTTGTATTTTTTGATAGAGATGCAGTTTCACCATGTTGGCCAGGCTGGTCTCAAACTCCTGACGTCAAGTGATCCACCCATCTTGGCCTCCCAAAGTGCTGGGATTACAGGTGTGAGCCACCACGCCCGGCCTAAAAGTTTTTCTAAAATGTCTTTGAAGCACCTATTACAGTGCCTTGCATGCAAGGCAGGGAGTGTAAACGTGTTGCATAGTATTTCTCTTTCTCAGCATACCATTAGGTAACTACCTACTCCTTGTGAACTTCCACTTTCTCACGTGTAAAATGAGGGCTTTTTCACTACATCTGTGGTTTTCAATCCTTGCTGCAAACCAAAATTACCAGGAGAGTTTTAAACCATACAGATGCTCAGGCTTTCTGCCCAGAGATACTGATTTAATTGGTCTGAGTGGGGACTCTTGGCATTGACATCTTTTAAATCCTCTCAGGTGATGCTGATATGAAGATGGGGTTGAGAACCATGGCACTGGATGAGGATCGCTTTACGAGTTAGCAATCTAAGGCTCTTATGAAGAAAAACTAATTTCATCATTAAAGCTATACATTTTCCTGCAGAAATGTCCTGAGATGATGCATTTGAAAATGAGCAATGAGCCCTTCAGCAGAAGATGTTTTAAAACTTTTACTCAGACTCAACAAAGTCAATCTCTGTCTAAGGAGAAAATTCATTAAGAGCAGAAAATGTTTACCACTCTGAGATTATTCGGCAAACTCTCATACTGCCTCTGCCATGCTTTTGTTAGGACTCTTATCCCTAAGTGAAAAAAACCTTGGGGGAAAGAGATATCAATTTTATTTTGTAAAAATATTTGATGGAGCTAATGAGTGTGTGTGTTTTTAATAGTTCCCTTGGGAAATGCTACACAGTAAATATAATTGAAAGTGGGAGATGGAACTGATTATTCATCAAGCATGTATTTTAAGAACCCAATTATGAAAAGAATAATGCAATGTGGAACATGAAATGGCTGCTAACAATGCTGCATATTTTCTAAAGTGTTTTAGAGAGCTCTCAAATCCCTAAGATTGATAAAATTACAACAATGATATCTTGCTCAGCCCTTGCTATTTGCAGTGTCTCATATTTATAAAAGAGAATAGAACACATCCTCTTCTCAGAACAAAATTCTTGTAGGGAAATAGGCCATTGTCTCTAAAAATCCAGATTAAAAAAACACCATATAGTATTCACATTAACAGAAATCTGCAATAACAGTGGAACAAGAACTGAAATATGGCATAATAAAGTGAGATTTTATTTCAAGCTCCAACATAAATTACCCAGATAGCCTTAAAAACTTTAGGCTCTAGGGGACGTCTGCTTCCAGCCAAGACGAGTAACCAAGACTTGATTTACTCTTTTGCCTGAAACAACCACAAAAAAACCCACAAAAATATATGAAACAATGATTTTCAGTACACTGGACTTCAGGTAACAAACGATGGCAATCCCCGAGAGATTAAAAATAAATGAGGTAAGGCCTAGGACTTCCCTAGCATTAGCCTTGAGAGATGTTCCAGACACAATACCCGGAAGGGAGAAACCAGGAAGAGCCCAGTGGTCTTCCTGAGTTGAGAAGCTAGGTTCCCAAAAGCCCAAAACAGCTAGGGTTTGCAGGACACAGTGCTGGAGAGGACCCTGGAGAGGAACCTGAAGAACCTGAAGATTTGTCAAAAGTCTTCCTTGAGTATTCAGCAAAGTACTGATTGGCTCATATGCATAGGGAACTTTCCAAGACAAACAGAGGCCATTTGAAGGATTAGAAGGAACAGTAGCAAGCATTCCCATTAAGCCAGAAATCATCCACAAGCCGAACTGAAAACTTCATAACTTAGAGTACTCAAGAGGGTCTTGCCTCACTAGTGGGGAACAATTAGCCCTAAACTAAACACTACTCTGATCTCATCTAACAAATCTTAAAAGCAATATCCAAAAGATTCAATCTGTTTCCAACAACAACTGCATTTCAGAAAAAGAAAAATCTCTAAGTTTATAGGAATGCAGAAATATCCAACAGCTAACAATGTCTGGCATCCAATCAAAGATGACCAGCATGCAAAAAAAAGAAGGAAAATACAGATTATGAGGAGAAAAATCAATCAGTTGAAACTGACCCAAAACAGACACAGATGTTAGAATTAGAAGACAAGGACATAAAGTCAGTTATTACAACTGCATTGCATATGTTCAAAAAGTTAAGTAGAAACATGGAATATATTTTGAAAAATCCAAACAGAACTTCTAGAGGTGAGAACTACGGTGTCTGAAATAAAATAGATACAGGCTGAGATTAACCAAAGATATTCCAAAAGAAAGATCATGAATTCAAAGAGCAATAGAAACAATCTTGAGTGAAACACAGACACAAAAAACGTAAAAATGAAAAAGAGCATCTGAACTGTGGAACAACTTCCACAGTTATTATAATTATATATAATTAAAGAATTCAAAGGAGAGAAGGGGGAAAGAAACATCTTTGAAAAAATAATGATCAAAAAGTTTGCAAATCTAATAAAAAAAAAACTGAACTCACAGATCCAAAAGATTCAGTAAGTTTTAAGTATAAACAAACAAATACAACAAAACATATCATAATCAAATTACTCAAAATCCATGGTAAAGGGAAAATATGAAAAAGAGCCAAAGCAAAATAACATGTTACATAAAGAGGCACAAAGATAGGTATGATGACAGATTTCTCTTCATAAACAATGCAAGCAAAAAGACAGTGGAGCAATATCTTTAAAATAGTGAAAGAAAAAAAATTCACCTAGAATATATCTAGAAAAAATATTTTTCAAAAAATGTTTTCAATGTGAAGGCAAAATAAAGATGACTGTAGACATTAAAAATGTGAAAGCTGCACTGCAAGAAAGGTTAAAAGAAGCCCTTTCAGGAAAAAGGAAACTTACACCAGATAGAAATAAGAATCTACTCAAAGGAATGGTGAGCACCAAAAGTAAATATATAAAATTTCTCTTATTATTTAAACATTTTTGAAAGATAATTGAGTTTTAACAAACTTTTTAAAGTTTGAAGTTTAGAAAATATGCATAAGTAAATATGATAAACATAGCATAAATGCCAGATGGGATCTATACTATTATATATATGAAAGAGTACAACATCCCTTGAAGATAGACTGTGCTAAGTTAGATATGTACTACAAACCTTAAAACAACCACTAAAATACAAAACAAAAAGTTCCAGCCAATAATGGAAACAAAACAAATCATCAAGAAAATTCAATTACTCAAAAGAGATCAGGACAAGAGAAAAAGGGAACAAAGAACAGATAAGGCAGACAGAAAACAGGCGGTAAGATGAAAGACTCAAACCTATTGTATCAATAGTCACATTAAATGTAAATGGACTAAACACTTCCAATTAAAAGGAAGAGATTTTCAGGTTAGATTAAAAAAAAGTAAGACCCAACTATATGCTACCTATAAGAAAGGCACTCCAAATATACAGGCACAAATAGGTTTGAAGTAAATTGATGAGAAAACATATACTATAACAACACTAGTCAATAGAAAGCTGTAGTGGCTATATTAATATCAAACAAAGTCGATTTTAGAGCAAAAAAAAAAAAACCACCAGAGAAACAGAAAGTCATGTCATAATGATAAAGGGGTCAAATCTTTTAGAGGACATGACAATCCTAAATATTCATGCATCTATATGCACCTAATAACAGAGTTTCAAAATACACAAAACAAAAAAATAAAATAAAATCTCAAGGAAAAATAGACAAATCCACAATTATACTCAGCCATTTTAAATACTTCTTTCTCAATTATCGATAGAACAAGTGAACATAAATCAGCAAGTATATAAGAGATCTGAACAACACTAACAATCGACTTGACCTTAATGACATTTATAGAACAACTCGGCAACAACAGAAAAATACACATTTTTCTGAAATGCAATAGAGCATTCACCAAGATAAACAATTTTATGAACCATAAAACGCGCCTCGGCAAATTTGAAAAACTTTTAGTCATTCAAAGTATGTTCTCTGACCACAATGAAGTTAAATTACAAATAAACTAAAGATATCTAGAAATAAAGACATTTGAAAAATGTCCAAATGTTTGGAAACTAAATACACTTCCAAATAGTCCAATTGTCAAGATAAAAATTAAAAAGAAAACTGGAAGGCATTTTGAAGTAAATGAGAAGGAAATGTATGTATCAAAATTTGTGGGATGCAACTAAAGCAGTTACTTAGAGGAAAATACGTAGCCTCAATGACTGTATTAGAAAAGAAGAAAGCTCTCAAATCAATGACCTCAGCCTGTGCTTTAAGAAACTAGAAAAAGAAGAGAAAATTAACTCAAAGTAAGCAGAGAAGGGAAATAATAAAGATAAAAGTGGAAATCAATGAAGTAGAACACAGAAAAATAATAGACAAAATCACTAAAACCAAAAGCTACTTCTTTGACAACAATCAATAAAATTGATAAACCTCTAGCCAGACTTACAAGGGGCAAGAATGAATAGAAGGCATAAATTACAAATATTAGGAATGAAAGAGGTGACATCACTACAGATATTAAAAGGATAATAAGGGAATATTATGGACAATGTTATGCTAAGTTCAACTACTTAGATTAAAATAAATACATAATCATTCAAATTGATATACAAAAATCAATTGTTATTTCTGTACTGAAGCAACAATTAGAAATTGAAGTTTTGAAATAAATATTATTTACAATGGCAGCAAAAAATGTGAAATACTTAGGACTAAATCAATCTACAAAACAGAAATTAAAGAAGACATAAATATTGGTCAGACTGGTCATGAACTCCTGACCTCAGGTGACCCACACGCCTGGGCCCCTCAAAGTGTTGGGATTACAGCTGAAAGCCACCTCGCCCAGCCACGTGTGTTCTCTTGATGCAATAAATAAGTCATGCAGCCTCTCTGTACCATTTTTTTGTTTTGTTTTGTTTTGTTTTGAGGCAGAGTCTCGCTCTGTCACTCAGGCTGGAATGCAGTGGCACAATCTCCGCTTTCCACAACCTCTGCCTCCCAGGTTCCAGTGATTCTTCCACATCAGCCTCCCAAGTAGCTAGGATTACAGGTGCACGCCAGCACACCAGGCTAATTTTTTTGTAATTTCAGTAGAGACAGGGTTTCACCATGTTGGCCAGGCTGGTCTCAAGCTCCTGACCTCAGGTGATCTGCCCACCTTGGCCTCCCAAAGTGCTGGGACTGCAGGTGTGAGCCACTGCACCCGGCCTGAATCTGTTCTTCAACTTAGTATGGGGAATAGCAATGCTTGTTTTACATTGCACACCCCTGTGTTTATGGTTGCACAGTGATCCATGCACTCATTAAACAAATTTTATTGGGTATCTACTAGTTGCTGGCACTGGGCTAGAGGATGCTGATGCTCCGTGGAGTGGAAAAATACATGATTTTTGTGCCCTAAAGCTGAGATTTTGGTGGATGGGAGCAAATCATGTATAATCACATTTGCACATTCAATAATTAATTCAGATTGCCAGAAATGTTCATAAGGCACCCAGGGAAAAGGGGGATAACTGGAGGAAGGAGATGCCTACTTTGGATAAATTTTTCAGGGAAGATCTTTTTGGGGGAGGGTAACAGTCAAGCTGAAATCTAAGTAAGTGGACAAAGTTGGTCATGAGAAGAGCAAGCCAGGCTGATGGAACGGAAAGAGAAGAAAAGGGAAAAGGGAAGGGAGAAAAATGATTTAAAATTTTTAAAATGTTTTTAAACAGCTAGAAGTGGCAGTTAATCACGGGACAAAGGCACCTCCCCCAAAATCTCCACCTGGAAATGTGGAAGGCATACAGAGGAACCAGATGGCAGAGGAAGCTGTGTGCATCCCATGACGATCTCTCCAGCCTTCTGCCTCTAAACACCCCACTGTGCCCGAGGGCAATGCTGCTGGCAAAAAGGGGAAAAGAACCTTCATTTTCTCTTCTCATCCTACTGCCAGGCCCCACTTCCAGATTAGAAATAAAAGGGAGAATCTCCAAGCCACCAGTGGGTTAAAAAGGGAAGAAGGAAAATATGACCAAGTAGCAACATCAACTGAACCTACACACATAGATGTTTATGACTGTAAAAGAGAAAAACAAATGTCTAGAAGGACACATCAAATTCCTAACACTGATTGTCTCTGAGAATAGACTCACAATATGTTACAGCAAGCCTGTATTCCCTCTATAGTAATTATTTGGGCTCACATTTATTAAATATTTCCTAGCTGCCAGGCACCCTGTTGAATGTCTAGTTTATATTACTTTGTCTCATCCTCACAGCAACTCCATAAGGTGGGTACGATTACTGATCTGTTTCACCAATGAAATGATGGAGACTTGGAAGTCAGAAGACATATGAAGGTCTCACAGCAGGAGGCAGCACCAAATTCAGGGCTGTATAATTCCAAAGGTTGGTGCTTTTAACCCACACACTGCCTCCTCCAATTCAAAAAGAATCAATTAAGCTTACATTAACAGAGTACTTAGCACATGCTAGGGGCTATGTACTTAATCCTTACAACAACCATATAAGGCTGGTGCTATCTGGGTCCCCCTTTAGTAGATGAGAAAACTACAGGACAGAGACACTTACTGGCTGGAAAGTGATGCATCCTGGATTCAAACCCAGGTTGTCTGGATCCACAATTGGTGCTTCCACTACTAATCAATCTACAGTGCCTTTAAGAGTTGTGCCTGTTTTGTGCCAAGGACTGGACTGGGGATAAAAAATATATGAGATTGTCCCTTTCTTCAAGGAGAATCATGATTAGGAGGAAATGCTGTGCTAAAAAGATAAGTCAAAACCAGGATACAGCATGGTGGACCTTGTGTGTTTGCAACTGTGTAAAAACTCGTGCATATGGAAGTCTTTAAAACATTCATATACTTGCAGCACATGACAAGTAATTTCACTCCTAGTAACCTATCCTAAAGAAATCAGCTGAAATGTGGTCAAAATGCATGTGCAAAAATGCTTCTTGCAGCAAAGTATATGATAGCTAAAGCCGTCCCCCTGTGGGGATGTTGAATTAATTATAATACATCTATTTGAAGGGATATTGTGCAGTCATTAAAATATTATGTTGTAATATTTAATGCTTTTAAAATATCTTTTAAAGTTTTTAATTACAAGGAGAAATGCTCATGATACAGGATTAAGCAAAACAAGAAAATGAAGATTGCAATTTTAGCACAATCTCAGTCATGTAAAATAATAAGAAATAATTAAAATTACTACCAATAATAATAATAATATGTGAAAATAGGCCAAAGAGTTAATAGTGGTTGTCTCCAGGTGGTGAAATTATGGATGATTTTTGTTCCTGCTTCCTTGTTACTGGAAAATAAGTTCTTTGGAAAGTCATCATATATTACTTTTACAGTCAGGAAAAGGTGAGCATAAAATTATGTGTGGGAGGAAAGGCTAGAAGAAAATACAGAAATATATTAGCAGTGGTTATGATGGTTGGAGACAGTTGCTATTTTTTGTTCCTTTTTCAAGATTTTATTTAAGGCAGTTTTGTCACATTTGTAACGAAAAATATATAAAATTAAAGATTAATAATCCCAGCATTATTTATAAGAATGAAAAGTGGCTAACTGTGGTGGCTCACACCTGTAATCCCAGCACTTTGGGAGGCCGAGG
>NW_012102732.1:2176832-2179195 GCF_000951045.1 Mandrillus leucophaeus | reverse complement strand
AACCTTAGCCTGGATACCTATATCACAACAACAGCTCCTTTCAGAAGCAAGTGATGCCATACATCGATACTCACCCTCCACATTCTTGAATCTGAAGATTTCCAGGTAGTTAAGCTAATAGTTGTCAAGGAAGACCACCCAGGTTTTCTAATCTTTTTATCTACCATGGTGCATTCTTTTTTTTTACCCCCCCATCAATGGCCTTCAGAACTTCTGCTCAATAACCCTAAGTAAAGTGGAATTACTGTGAACAGTACTAGGTGCCCTGCAGCAGAGTGGGAGGGAAATTGAGACAGTAAGACCTTATTCCTGAATTCAAGGAGCTTATGAGGAAGTAGCATTTGTAGCATTCTTAGAGGCAGTCCCCACCGTGGGTAAGAGCAAAAGCATTACAGCCTGACTTCCAGTGTTGTTGCTCACTATGTAAGTGAACTTGAGCAAGTTTCCTACACTTTCTGTGCCTCCATTTCCTCATCTGTGAAATATGGATAATAGTAGAATACACGCCACTGTGAATAAACCTAAAACTTTGAAAGGTGCCTGGAACATAGCAAGCACTCAACAAATCCTAAGGATTATAATAATTACTTATCTTATTGTAATTATCTGTGTCTATGACTGTCTCTCTACCAGATATCAGAAGCTATAACTAGTCAACAGCCTATCTCTTGAGTTCAAGTTGCAGGTATGTTGTATTAGGTAGCCCAAGACTCATGTCTACCAATGTAGTGATTCTAGCAGACAAAAATGCCTTTCTTGATAGATCCAACAGAAATATTGCAAGAAAGCCTATGACTGGCCCAGCTTGGGTCATGTGCACATCCTCGTGCCTGGAGGTGTGGACCATCCCATCCAATGGGATGAGTTTCCTAAAGGAAAGAGAAATTCTAGGGAAAACATGATAGGTAGGTATAATTATAGACATCCACAAAGGGAGGTCATGGTAATGAAGCTGAGATAGCTAGCTGATCCCCCAAATCTATCCTTTTCTTTTAAAATTTTCTAAGCATAACAGACAGGCTACACTTCCCAATCTCTCTTGCAGTCAGGATGGTGACTAACATGTAGGCCATGGAATGGAAGCTGGAAGGCTGAATTCCCTTCTGAGCCCAGGCTTTTAAGAAATGATGTGGGGCCTTCTTTTCACTGTCCTTCCCCTTACACCAGCTGGATGAAGCTGATAAGTAGATATTAGAGAATGATAATTAGACCCTCAAGGAGCCACAAGGCAGATGGAGCCTCAGTCTCCAATTAGACAAGGTCTGCCCATCTAACCCGGTTACCCACCTAGCACTGTTACGTGCCAGGAAACATATGTCTGTCATGTTGTTCCATTACCTGTCTGGGGCTATTTGTTACTCCCACCTAGCCTATCCTAACTCATAATAATACTAGAACTATAAATAGGGTTCAACTCATAAAAAGTTTTAAAAATCAATTGGTAAAATTGGCAGCCTACAGAACCATGAGCCAATTAAACTTCTTTTCTTATAAATTACCCAGTCCCAGCTATCTCTTTATTGCCATGCAAGAATGACCTAATACACATTATTATCCCCACTGCACAGATGAGGAAACTGAGGAACAAAGAGTCAATCAAGTGCTTGGTCAAGTTAAGCAGCTGATAGAGCTGAAACTTTACATCATTGTCTGTAAAGCTGAAACTTTACACCATCGTCACCCACAGCCTATCAATAGCCTCTGAGAAAGACAGGGAAGGACTCACAACAAACCCTAAAAGTCAAGCTCAGGGAAACAGACTGAGTGCTCATTAAATGTTAGCTGAATACTTTGGGAGGCCAAGGCGGGTGGATCACGAGGTCAAGAGATCGAGACCATCCTGGCTAACATGGTGAAACCTTGTCTCTACTAAAAAACAAAAAATTAGCCGGGCGTGGTGGTGGGCGCCTCTATTCTCAGCTACTCGGGAGGCTAAGGCAGGAGAATGGCATGAGCCTGGGAGGCGAAGCTTGCTGTGAGCTGAGATCGCGCCACTGCACTCCAGCCTGGGCAACAGAGCGAGACTCCGTCTCAAAAAAAAAAAAAAAAAGTTAGTTGAATGATTAAAATGTCATAATGCTGGGAAGAACCAACAAATTAAAGATGTAGGGAAACTTCACTCGCTCTACCCTCCCAAAAGATGCTGGAGAGACACTGAGAGATGACTCTGAATCTCTGCTTTTGCTGCATTGGCCTTGATGAAAGAAGCTCCCTCAAGTCAGCTCAGATGCCCCTGGCAGTCCTGGGGCCAGGGAATTTATTTCAGGGAAAAAAAAATTGGTGAGGACACGCTTGCTTCATTAGCTGCCCATCCATGTGGAAGACTGACCAAAGAAAGATGTACGTTCCAACCTCTCCAGAGA
>NW_012102732.1:2169121-2174287 GCF_000951045.1 Mandrillus leucophaeus | reverse complement strand
AGTGAGTTCTCACAAGATCTGGTTGTGTAAAGTGTGGCACCTCTCCCACCACACACACTCACTGTCTCTCTCTCTCTCTGTCTCTCTCTCTCTCTCTCTCTCTCTCTCTTGCTCCTGCTTTTGCCATGCGACCTGCCTGATCCCCCTTTGCCTTCTGCCATGAGTAAAACCTTCCTTGGGCCTTCCCAGAAGCAGGCACTAGCATTATGCTTCCTATACAGCCTGTAGAACCATGAGCCAATTAAATCTCTTTTCTTACAAACTACCCAGTCTCAGCTATTTCTTTATAGCAGTGCAAGAATGACCTGATACCCACTATTATTCCCACTATACAGATGAGGAAACTGAGGAACTAAGAACGAATCAATTGCTTGGTCAAGTGGAGTAAGTGGTAGAGCTGAAACTTTACACCTTTGTCACTCACAACCTAGCAAAATCTCTGGAATACAGCAAAGGCAGTGCCAAGAGGAAAGTTCATGGCCCCAAACACTCACATCAAAAAGTTTGAAAGAGCACAAACTGAAATTGTAAGGTCACATCTCAACGAACTAGAGAAACAAGAACAAACCAAACCCAAACACAGCAGAACAAAGGAAATAACCAAGATCAGAGCAGAACTAAATGAAACAGACAGACAAAAATATAAAAGATAAATTTAAAAAAGGTGTTTCTTTGAAATGATAAATAAAAATGATAGACCATAGCAAGATTAACCAAGAAAAGAAGACAGAAAATCCAAATAACCTCATTAAGAAATAAAACAGGAGATACGACAACTGACACCACTGAAATACAAAAGATCATTCAAGGCTGCTATGAACACCTCTATGCACATAAGCCAGAAAATCTAGAAGAGATGGATAAATTCCTGGAAAAATACAACCCTCCTAGCTTAAATCGGGAAGAATTAGTTACCCAGAACAGACCAATAACAAGCAGCAAGACTGAAATTGTAATAAAAGAGATTACCAACAAAAAAAGTCCCGGTCCAGACAGATTCACAGCAGAATTCTACCAGACATTCAAGGAAGAATTGGAACCAATCCTATTGACACTATTCCACAAGATAGAGTAAGAGGGAATCCTCCTTAAATCAATCTATGAAGCCAGTATCACCCTAATACCAAAACCAGGAAAGGACATAACCAAAAAAGAAAACTTCAGATCAATATTCCTGATGAACATAGATCCAAGAATCCTTAACAAAATACTAGCTAACCAAATCCAACACCATATCAAAAAGATAATCCACTATGATCAAGTAGGTTTCATACCATGGATGCAAGGATGGTTTAATATACACAAGTCAATAAATGTGATATACCACATAAACATAATTAAAAATGAAAATCACATGATCATCTCAATAGATACAGAAAAAGCATTAAACAAAATCCAGCATCCCTTTATGATTAAAACTCTCAGCAAAATAGGCATACAAGGGACATACTTCAATGTAATAAAAGCCATCTATGACAAACCTACAGCCAACATAACACTGAATTGGCAAACATTGAAAGCATTCCCTCTGAGAACTGGAACAAAACAAGGATGCCCACTCTAACCACTTCTCTTCGACATAGTACTGGAAGTCTTAGCCAGAGCAATCAGACAAGAGAAAGAAATAAATGGCATCCGAGTTTGTAAAGATGAAGTCAAATTGTCACTGTTTGCTGATGATATGATTGTTTACCTAGAAAACCCTGAAGATTCCTCCAGAAAGCTCCTGGAACTAATAAATGAATTCAGCAAAGTTTCCAGATACAAAACTAACGTACACAAATCAGTAACTTTTCTATACACCAACAGCAACCAAGCCGAGAATCAAATTAAGAACTCAACCCCTCTTACAATAACTGCAAAAAATAAATAAATAAAATACTTAGGTATATACCCCAACCAAGGAGATGAAAAACCTCTACAAGGAAAACTACAGAACACTGCTGAAAGAAATTACAGATGGCACAAACAATTGGAAACATATCCCATGCTCATAAATGGGTAGAATCAATATTGTGAAAATGACCCTACTGCCAAAAGCAATCTACAAATTTAATGCAATTCCCATCAAAATACCACGATCATTCTTCATAGAACTAGAAAAAACAATCCTAAAATTCATGTGGAATCAAAAAAGAGCCTGCATAGCCAAAGCAACAGTAAGCAAAAAGAACAAATCTGGAAGCATCACATTACCTGATTTCAAACTATACAATAAGGCCATAGTCACCAACACAGCATGGTACTGGTATAAAAATAGGCACGCAGACAAATGAAACAGAATAGAGAACCCAGAAATAAACCCAAATACTTACAGCCAACTGATCTTCTCCAAAGCAAACAAAAACATAAAGTGGGGAAAGGACACCCTTCCAACTAGTGGTGCTGGGAAAATTGGCAGGTCACATGTAGGAGAATGAAACTGGATCCTCATCTCTCATCTTATACAAAAATCAACTCAAGATGGATCAAGGACTTAAATCTAAGACCTGAAACTATGAAAATTCTAGACGATAACATTGGAAAACCCCTTCTAGACATTGGCTTAGGCAAGGATTTCATAAAAGCAATGCAATAAAAACAAAGATAAATAGTTGGAACTTAATCAGACTAAAGAGCTTTTGCACGACAAAAGGAACAGTCAGCAGGGTAAACTGACAATCCACAAAGTGGGAGAAAATCTTCACAATCTATAAATCTGACAAAGGACTAATATCCAGAATCAACAACAAACTCAAACAAATTAGCAAGAAAAAAACAGTCTCATCAAAAAAGTGGCCTAAGGACATGAATAGACAATTCTGAAAAGAAGATATACAAATGGCTGACAAACATATGAAAAAATGTTCAGCTCTACTAATGATCAGGGAAATGCAAATCCAAGCCACAATGTGATACCACCTTACTCTTGCAAGAATGGCCATAATCAAAAACTCAAAAAATAATAGATGTTGGCATGGATACGGTGAACAGGGAACACTTCTACACTGCTGGTGGGAATGTAAACTAGTACAACTACATGAAAAGCAGTATGGAGATGCCTTAAAGAATTAAAAGTAGATCTACCATTTGATTCAGCAATCCCACTACTGGGCGTCTACCCAGCAGAAAAGAAGTCATTATATGAAAAAAGACACTTGCACGTGTGTGTTTATTGCAGAACAATTAGCAATTGTACAATCATGGAAACAACCCATCAATCAATGAGTGGATAAAGAAACTGAGGTTTATATACTTATATATAATGGAATACCACTCAGCTATAAAAAGGAATGAATTAATGGTATTCACAGTAACCTGAATGCCTGAATGAACTTGGAGACTATTTTTCTAAGTGAAGTAACTCAGGAATGGGAAACCAAACATCATGTGTTCTCACTGATACATGGGAGCTAAGCTATGAGGATGCAAAGACATAAGAATGACACAATGGACTTTGGGGACTCACGGGGAATGGATGGGAAGGGGGTGAGGGATAAAAGACTACAAACTGTGTGCAGTGTATGCTGCTAAGGTGATGGGTGCACCAAAATCTCACAGATCACCACTAAAGAACTTACTCATGTAACCAAACACCACCTGCTCCCCAATAACCTATGGAAATAAGTAATTTTAAAAATAAATAAATAAATAAACACAAATAAAAAGAGAGTCACCAATAAATAACAGTAGTTAACTTAGGGATTCCAGTCAATTTGTACTTATTCACATATTTTTACATATTATTCAAATATTTTAGAATGAGCATGAACTATTTATATCACTGAATGAAAGTAAAGTATTATTTAGCCCCACTCAATCAGACCAGTGGCTAATTTATTCACTTATCAAGTACGTGTTATGTGCCTACTACATGCCAGTCAGTGCGCTGAGAAGTTTGCATGCATAGTCTCATGCAACCTGCCCACTATTTCTGAACTGTCCTATTATCTACATTTTACAGATGTGGAAATGAACACTTAGTGCTTGCTCAAATTCCCAAAAAAAGGTTGTGGTGAAGAAGGAAATAAACCCATAAGTCTGGACCAGTACCACACAATAGAAATATGTGTGCTAAATGTGTAATTTTACATTTTCTAGTAGCCACATTTAAAGTTAAAAGTAGGTGAAATTAATATTAATACTATATTTTATTTACTCCAATATATCCAACTTAGTATTTCAACATGTAATCAGTATTTTAAAAACTATTAATGAAATCGTTTACAGTGTCTCTTTCACTAAGTCTTCAAAATGCAGTATTTCACACTTAAGAACACGTCATTTCAGACACTAAATTTTCACTGTAAACATTTGATCTGTAGTTAGATTTCGTAAAATGTATACTTGGAAAGATAGATTCACGTGCTCAAGTTGTTTCCGGCATACACATTTTTGGTTGTCACAACTGAGGTGTGAGGCGAGACTTGACTCCAGAAGCAGGGCTCAGACACTGGACCAAATTGAGGACTAGCTAAAACAGGGATGAGGTGGAAGCAGCTTTCCAGAAGACATGCCCATCTGTGTCCCATGCCAGTTTACCACAGCCATGGCAACACTCAGGATTTACCACTCCTTTCTATGGCGACTACCCAATGACTCAAAAGCTCTCACCCTTTTCCTAGAAATTTCTGCATAAACTACCCCATAATTTGCATATAATTAAAAATAGGTATAAATATGACTGCAAAACTGTCCTCAGCTGCTACTCTCTGCCCTGCTCTGTAGGAGCAGTCATGGAGCTGTAACACTGATGCTTCAATAAAGCTGTTTTCTTCTACCCTACCACTGGCTCACCCTTGAATTCTTTTCTGACAAAGCCAAGAATGCTTGTGGGCTAAGCTCCATTTGGGGGCTTGCCTGCCCTGCATTACAACAGGAAGAGGGGAGTGCTACTGGCAACTGGGGGATAAAGGCCAGGGGAGCTGATAACATCCTCCAATGCACAGGACATCCCCCTTCCCACAATGCAGAATTATCGGGCCCAAAATATCAATAGTGCTGAGGTTGAGAAACCCTGCTTTAGACCAATTCACTCTTCTTTTGTTTTGCTAAATAAAGCACCAAATAACCTGAGTCCACCAGTCACAGACCCACATCATCAGCACGGAAATTGCACAGAGGATGTAGCATCTCACATACCCACAAGGGCCACACGGCTCAGGGAACAACCACCAGGCAGCCACC
>NW_012102732.1:2156921-2167236 GCF_000951045.1 Mandrillus leucophaeus | reverse complement strand
ATGGATGGGAAGGGGGTGAGGGATAAAAGACTACAAACTGTGTGCAGTGTATGCTGCTAAGGTGATGGGTGCACCAAAATCTCACAGATCACCACTAAAGAACTTACTCATGTAACCAAACACCACCTGCTCCCCAATAACCTATGGAAATAAGTAATTTTAAAAATAAATAAATAAATAAACACAAATAAAAAGAGAGTCACCAATAAATAACAGTAGTTAACTTAGGGATTCCAGTCAATTTGTACTTATTCACATACTTTTATATATTATTCAAATATTTTAGAATGAGCATGAACTATTTATATCACTGAATGAAAGTAAAGTATTATTTAGCCCCACTCAATCAGACCAGTGGCTAATTTATTCACTTATCAAGTACGTGTTATGTGCCTACTACATGCCAGTCAGTGCGCTGAGAAGTTTGCATGCATAGTCTCATGCAACCTGCCCACTATTTCTGAACTGTCCTATTATCTACATTTTACAGATGTGGAAATGAACACTTAGTGCTTGCTCAAATTCCCAAAAAAAGGTTGTGGTGAAGAAGGAAATAAACCCATAAGTCTGGACCAGTACCACACAATAGAAATATGTGTGCTAAATGTGTAATTTTACATTTTCTAGTAGCCACATTTAAAGTTAAAAGTAGGTGAAATTAATATTAATACTATATTTTATTTACTCCAATATATCCAACTTAGTATTTCAACATGTAATCAGTATTTTAAAAACTATTAATGAAATCGTTTACAGTGTCTCTTTCACTAAGTCTTCAAAATGCAGTATTTCACACTTAAGAACACGTCATTTCAGACACTAAATTTTCACTGTAAACATTTGATCTGTAGTTAGATTTCGTAAAATGTATACTTGGAAAGATAGATTCACGTGCTCAAGTTGTTTCCGGCATACACATTTTTGGTTGTCACAACTGAGGTGTGAGGCGAGACTTGACTCCAGAAGCAGGGCTCAGACACTGGACCAAATTGAGGACTAGCTAAAACAGGGATGAGGTGGAAGCAGCTTTCCAGAAGACATGCCCATCTGTGTCCCATGCCAGTTTACCACAGCCATGGCAACACTCAGGATTTACCACTCCTTTCTATGGCGACTACCCAATGACTCAAAAGCTCTCACCCTTTTCCTAGAAATTTCTGCATAAACTACCCCATAATTTGCATATAATTAAAAATAGGTATAAATATGACTGCAAAACTGTCCTCAGCTGCTACTCTCTGCCCTGCTCTGTAGGAGCAGTCATGGAGCTGTAACACTGATGCTTCAATAAAGCTGTTTTCTTCTACCCTACCACTGGCTCACCCTTGAATTCTTTTCTGACAAAGCCAAGAATGCTTGTGGGCTAAGCTCCATTTGGGGGCTTGCCTGCCCTGCATTACAACAGGAAGAGGGGAGTGCTACTGGCAACTGGGGGATAAAGGCCAGGGGAGCTGATAACATCCTACAATGCACAGGACATCCCCCTTCCCACAATGCAGAATTATCGGGCCCAAAATATCAATAGTGCTGAGGTTGAGAAACCCTGCTTTAGACCAATTCACTCTTCTTTTGTTTTGCTAAATAAAGCACCAAATAACCTGAGTCCACCAGTCACAGACCCACATCATCAGCACGGAAATTGCACAGAGGATGTAGCATCTCACATACCCACAAGGGCCACACGGCTCAGGGAACGACCACCAGGCAGCCACCCTAGTGATCCATAATCTTCACTGAAATAAACTGGGCTGGGAGTGGCCATGAACAGCCCAGACCCCTTTCCCACATCTGAGCCCAGAGCTACAGCTCAGCAGGAAGCCAAGTCTGTTTGACAAGTGTAAGCTCCTTGTCAATACTGCTAAAGGTTTCAAAGCCTCTCTCTCCAAGATGGAGGTGTCCTCTGAAGGAGAAACTTCCCAGCAGTCCCGGCCAGCACAATTCAAACGGCAGTAGCTTCCTGGAGCGGAGCCTGACCTTGTGCGGGCGGGAGCTTGGTAGAGGGGGGAGCAACGTTGATTTCTGAAGACTGTCAAGTGAGAGCTACTTTGGGCTGAGTTGTAGGGAACTGGAGATCTATAAACCTTTTTATGTGCAGAGAGAAAGGAGCCAGCATGGTTTCCAATGAGTTTCCCAGGCGAGAGGAGACAACCAGAGGCTGAGTGACAGTCGGACAAGGAGCAAGTTTCCCTTTTATTAACAGGCTCATAGAGCTACTTTTAAAAATAAATTAAAACTAGAAAAATATCCTTGGATTTCCTGCTGGAAGGGAAGGAGGATGGGGGCTGTGCTGGTCAGCCTGGCAGTGACATTGCAGGGAGAGGCTCTTGCGAGATTAGCTGAATGTTCGGAGGCTGCAAAGCACACCCTAGGGCAAGTAGCTCTTGAGCTTTGACCCCAGGTAATTGGCGCTTGCATTCTGAAGCGTCAGGTGAGTCCTGAGACAAAAAGCCCATCCCCAAGCCCTGACTCTACAGTCTGGAGGAGGGGACCTCTGAGAGTTCCTTCGGCACAATTCAGTCAGGCCCTGAGATGGAGACCTGTAAATCACCATCAAGCCTGTCCTGAGACTCCTCACTCATCTGGAGGCAAGCCCCAGAGCCTGGTGTCAAATGGATGCTCCAGTCATTTTTCTTGCCTGTCCTCTGCTCCTCTTTTCCCCAACTCCAGTTTCCTTTCTGTCTCCTTTCTGTTCCTTTCCCTCCTTCCTTCTGTTCTTTTTTCCCTTCTCAAAGGATTCCAATTGCCACTGTGTAAAGTGAGGCACACCTCATTTCTCGTGTGAGCAGATATAACCATGACATGTCACTCCACCGTATATAATTCTCAGTGGCTTCCCCTGGGGTCAAGCAAGCCCCCTAGCATGGAACACAAAACATCATAGCTGACTCCAGACAGCTTTCCAATCTCACCCCCAATACCACTGCGCGCGCACACACACACACACACACACACACAGATACATCACTGTCTGCCCTTCCCAAGAATGGCATATCATTTTAAGCCTCTACTCACAATTATAATAAGCTAACGTTTAATAAATGGTTTCCTCTATGCCGGAAGATTTCTATTGATTCATTCATTGAATTTTCACAGGAATTGGATGAGGTTAATTCTGTCGTCCTCATTTTTCAGATGCAGAAACAGGGGTTTAATGAGGCTAAAATGACCATCGGAGATGACGTAGTGCTACAGATGGGATTTGATCCCAGCCAGGTCCAACAGCACAACCACAATGACCCTTGCTGCCTCCACACCTATGTCCCTGGACCTGTCCGTCTCCCCACTGGAAACCCTGACTCTTTTTCTAGGTGAAATAAAACCATTTGCTTTTTTTTTTTTTTTCTGTATAAACTGACTCTGATATGTATGTGCCCTGAAACTGTCTTTTTTTTTATTTCGCTTAACATATGTATTGAATGCCAAAAACCACGAGAGACACTGGCACTACAGTAATGAATAGAAAGCAACCTTCAAAATGAGGCCACTGGATTTTAGATTTTATGAAGCCAGGCACCAGATCTGCGTTGTTTGCTAGGTCCCTGAGACCTTGCACGGGACTTGCTATGGAGGAGACATTCGAAATTCATTGAACCTGCACGTTGTGCACATGTACCCTAGAACTTAAAGTATAATTTTTAAAAAAAATCCATTGAACGCAGAAAGTGGAAGATTGAATAAATGAAGGCAAATTCAGAGGGAGCTGGCACCTCCTTGCTGAGATTCCATCTTGAAAATAACCCTGAGGCAGTATCCTTAGAGGGATGGTCCCATAGCCATAGCCCATCAGCACTACGGATGCCATCCTTCATTCATTCGATAAATGTTAATCAGACTCCTGTTAAACGCTGCGCCCTAGGTTAGGTGCTGGAAATGACAAAGAATAAAACACAGTCCCTGCCCTTGAGGGCGTTGGCTGGCAAGAGAGCAAAAGACAATTACAGTGTGGTGTCCTGAGTCTGCTACCACAGGAGTCAACTATGAAGTGAGGATTATGAGAGGACAGGGATGAGCTCCTAATCATATGTGAGAGATCATGGGAGGCTTCCTGGAGAAAATGACATCTGAGCAGAGACTTGACAGATGAGAAGGAATTAGCCAGATCTGAGAGAGAGAGAGAGAGAGAGAGAGAGAGAGAACACCTGGGGATGGTATTGAGAAACGTGCTCAAGGTGGAGGTGTCAAGATACATGGGATGCAGAGGCGAGAGAAAAGAGAAACTTCATTATGGCTTGTGCACGTGTGGAACATAAAAAACTGGTAGGCAATGGTCAGGTGCAGTGGCTCACGCCTGTAATATAAATGCTTTGGGAGGCTGAGGTGGGAGAATCATTTGAGACTGGAGTTCAAGATCAGCCTGGGCAACACAGCAAGACCCTGTCTCTACAAAAAGCCTTTTTAAAAAAATTAGCCAGGCTTGCTGGTGTGTGCTTGTAGTTCCAGCTACTTGGAAGGCTGAGGCAGAAGGATCCCTTGAGCCCAGGAATTCAAGGCTGCAATGAGCTGTGATCGTGCCACTGCGCTCCAGTCTGGGGAACAGAGCAAAACCCACACCTCTAAAATTAAAAAGAAAAAAAGAAAAAAAATAGATGTTGGGCACTAACACTAAAGAAAGAGTTCCTCTCATGCTATGTGAAAGGCTTGAATTTTATTCAGAAGGATTGTTGATCTCATTCACACAAGATAAAGAAAGAAAGAAAATAAAGAAAGAAATAAAATAAAATAAAGACGTCGGTTTGATACTCTGGAAGGAGAATGGGATTCCCAGTCTGCCAAATCAAAAAAAAAGAAAAAGAAAAAAACCCCAAAAACTATGGCAGCAGCACCATAGTGGCCCTTTCCCTATGTTTCTGCCTCTGAAAAGTTTCCTGGGACGCTGGTTCCCTTCCTGGGACGCCCACACGGAGGCAGGGGTGTGGTGGGCAGTAACTCATCTGCCTCAGGGATTCCTATCCATCAGCCTCCCTTTGATGATATTTTGCTACTTGTCACCTTTGTCAAACAAATTCCTATTTTTTAAATTTTTTCTTTATTGGATTTTATAATATTGATCAGATTAAAGCAAAATTTTAAAAAGGGGCAAGTATGGTGAGGAGAGAAGGTAGGAGATTAAGAGAAGGTACAGTGTCAGTCCTCATATATCGCGGCTGAGTGGCAGCCTTGTCTCATCTTTGCACTCCTAGGAGCAATAAACGCCAAAAATGCTTGGGCGAGGAAAGAGCAAGTTGAAGAAAATGATGTTAAGTTTGACTCGGTTATTGCTAGAAAAGCTGACACTGTTATCACTGCTTTGTGACTGGGCCTTCACTCTGCTTGGAATATTTTTCCTCCTCTCTCCTCCACTGCACTTTTCAAAATTCAACACAGTTATCTTCAATTTGGTTGATATTAATTAAGCACCAACTGCATGCCAAGTCCTGGGAAATCAGAGAAACATGCCCCATTCACTGTCATTGAGGATCTCAAAATCTTAAGCCATAATCAACTAGAATTGGATTACAGGAAATTTGCTTTAAATAGTCATTACCCTTGATAATACCCTTTGCAGCATGCTTTATACATGTGTTATCACTTCTAATCCTCACAGCAACCCCAGGAGGTAGGTTTCCACTGAGCCTCGTTTTATGAATGAGGAAACAAGCTCTTAGAGGCTTAAAGACTTGCCCGAGATCACCCAACCAGGAAAGGGTGAAGGTGGGATTCTTAATCTAAAGGTTCGGTCACCACAGTATACATTTTGTAAGTGGCAGGGCTAAGTCTTGAGTCATTGTCTGCAGGAATCCAAACTCCCTGTAACTAATCATCAAGTAATAGCACTATCTGGAAACTAGGTTTAATGCTGGTATGTGGTTTGAACTCCAATACCGCATTCTTCCCACACAACATAAAGATATACTCTGTGTTGTGAGACTATCAAAGGAGACTTCAGTCATTCCATCCAGGACTGGAGAAGACTTCAAAAAGGAGGGGACACTGAAAATTAATCACGGTAACAGTCTCTACCATTTAGTGGGCACGTATTGTGAGCTTGATGCTGTACCAGGCTTTAATACATCATCTCATTTCATCCTTAAAACAACAGTCTATCAGCTCCATTCTGGCTGCCATAGCACAATACCATAGACTGGGTGGCTTACAGATAACAGAAATGTATTTCTTACAGTTCTGGAAGCTGGAAGTCCAAGATTCGGCTGCCAGCATGATCTGGTTCTGGTGAGGGTCTTTTTCCACACTGCAGACGATGATTTTCTCATTGTCTCCCTACCCAGAAAAAAGAGAGTGAGAGAGTTATTTGAGGTGCCTTTTATTAGGTCACTAATACCATTCACGAGGGCTCTACACTTACGACCTAATCACTTCCCAAAGGCCCCACCTCCTGATACCATCACCTTGGGCTTTAGAATTTCAAAATACGAGTTTGCAGGGGACACAAACATTCAATGCATAATACTCTCTAAGCTAAATTCCTGTGATGAAGACTTGGTTTCCCACCCAACCACTATGTACCCCCTTCTACCTTGCTACAAGAGCCGGCATCTTCTTCACTATCCTCCATGCAGCCAGTGAAGTATGGGTGCCTTCCTTCCTTGCTAAGAGAGCTGGCATCTTCTTCACTATCCTCCATGAAGCCAGTGAACTTTGGGTGCCTTCCCAAGCCATGAATCTTGACTTCTCTAAGCCAAGCAATCTTCAAAGCACAAGCACGTGACTCTGCTCTGGTCGTTGAAATACGATGGAAATTCTGCTGTAGAGCTTCTGGGAAAGGTTTGCTCACTGTGAAGAAAAAAAAAAAAAAAACCATGGCATGGATGTTTTCTTTGCTCTATCTGGGTGTTGTCAGCTGTATATACTATCTAGATAAGCAGGCTTCATCTTAGATGATGCAGGATCCAGCCTAAGAAGAAAAGCCAATATTGTGTAGATGTCAGCACAGAAAAACAGAGAACAAAATCAACAAAAAAAAACCTGATGACTTGATAACATGGTTGACCTGCTGACTTAGTCACCTCTGGGACCCCTGGACCCCAGTCTTTTTGTATAAGCCACTTTTAATTATGTTTTCTGTAGCCAAGAGCATCCTAAATGAAAACAGGATCACTGACCCCAATGTATAGAAGACCACACTGAGACTCACAGAGACTGATAAGTGTCAGAACCAGGATTCAAACTCAGGATTTCTGGCTTCTAATCTTGTGGTCCTTCTGTTGCACACCACAAATGAGATGAAAGTTAAGAGGCAGAATATGGGGTGGGAGGGAGTTGAACAACCCAGGTTGGGGAAATAGTATCAGAAGGGTTTGGAAATCAAAATGAAAGGAGAGTGTGCTTGTGTCAAAAGACAGCTGGTTGGGCTGGTGGACGCTGAGAGGTTGGGAAGATGGATTCATTCCCAGTGGGGCTGAAATACCAAGTCAGAGTGAATTCCATTCATTGTCACTGATGAAAGGGGTAGAGAGAGGCTTTCTTTCTTTCTCTTTTCCTTTTTTTTTTTTTTTTTGACACGGAGTCTCGTTCTGTCACCCAGGCTGGAGTGCAGTGGTGTGATCTTGGCTCACTGTAACCTCTGCCTCCCAGATTCAAGCGATTCTCCTGCCTCAGCCTCCCCAATAGCTGGGATTACCGGTGACTGCCATCACGCCCGGCTAATTTTTGTATTTTTAGTAGAGAAGGACTTTCTCCATGTTAGCCAGGCTGGTCTCGAACTCCTGACCTTAGGTAATCCACCTGCCTCAGCCTCCCAAAGTGCTAGGATTACAGCCATGAGCCATTGTGCCTGGCCTATATAGAGGTTTTCATCTCATTTGGTGGTGTACAATGGAAGGAATACAAGATTAGAAGCCAGAAATCCTGAGTTTGAACCTGGTTCTGACACTACTGCTTAAGCAGTGTGAATACTTTATAGTTATAGGCTGAAAGAGATCGGGGGGCACCATAGGGAGCCACTGTCACAGCCCCAGTTTGAGGGACTGGCTCTAGGGCAGTGGGGGTGGGTATGGAAAGAAGGGAACAAGAGTAGAAATCACTATTGATACCCGCCAATGAATTTGGTAAGTGGCTGACAGCGGCAAGTGGGAAAAGGTCAAAGTGACCTTCCATCAACACCCATCCACCCTACTGGAGAAAAGCTTTCCTCAGCTACGCTGATATGTGTTCCCTCATCAGCAGGAAGGATGACTTGTGTATGCATGTCTGTTTCAGATAATGATTTCTCCAACTCTCTACATTCCAGGAACCCGTATCAAAAGTTCTTCTTGGCACGGTGGAATGGCTCATATCTGTAATCCCAGCACTTTGGGAGGCCAAGGTAGGCAGATTGCCTGAGCCCAGGAGTTTAAGACTAGACTGGGCAATATGGTGAGAAACCCTGTCTCTACAAAAAACACAAAACGAAATTAGCCAGGCATGGTGACATGCACCTGTAGTCCCAGCTACTTAAGAGGCTGAGATGGGAGGATCACCTGAGCTCAGGAGGTCGAGGCTGCAGTGAGCTGAGATTGTGCCACTGCACTCCAGCCTGGGTGACAGAGGGAGATCCTGTCTCTAAAACAAAAAAGTTCTTGTGCTTGCAATGGCCTGCACATCTGCCTTGTTTATATGTCTGATGGAGTGTTCTACCACTCCCCTGCTCTCTATGTCCAGCCCAACCCACCTTCTTTCTGCCACTCAAATATAGCAAGAGGGTTCCCAGCTCATGGATCTTATCCTTGTTCTTCTTTCTGCCTTAAACTCAACTTCCAAGTTCCTTTTCTTCTCATCATGCAGGTCTCAGCTAGAATTTCACCTCCATAGAGAAGCTTCCCTTGAGGTCCTACCCACCTCCCCCAGAGAACTGCAGAGAGAGAAAAAGAGAGACAGAAAAAGAGAGATTTTTGACATTATGAGAAAATCCTGGGTGCTTTAAGAATAAACATTGTAGATAATAGAAGTACCAAGTGCAGAATGCCATTTCCATGCAAATGACCCAGACAAGCAAAGCACTGACTCACCCCAAGAAGAATCTACCTGGGGGGGAAAAAAAATGTTGTTTACAAGAACAATACCAGATGTTGGACTTGGAAGGCCGCATCTTGACATTTGAAGGCTACCGAGGGAGATACAGGGACTCGAGGGCAGGCAAAGAAAAAGCAGCAGAACAGAGTTCATTTAGAAGTGACTTTACATATTAAGTTAATTCCCAGTATAATTCAACAGTCTGATGGGGGATGGAGGAATAATGGAAAAAAAGGAGTCCTCTAAAAGTGCTGAAGAGGGAGCAAGACCCATAACTCCATCTACAAGTAATGGTAGTTGAAATTGGTTGTCCCTGATTTGAATTATCTTGATGGCATCGTTATTTTTAATTGTGATTAGTGGTCGTAATGTGCTAATAAATAAGACAAGAGACAAGGTACAACCTTGCCTTGTCCCACAAATGAGTTGGAATCGAGACTGCTGGAGGCGGGCAGGCTCTGGACCGGAGGAGCCCCAAACAGGACAGGCGCCTAAGAACTAAAGGATGATTCCCGTGAGCTTTTGAGACAGAACACTTATGAGTAAATTTCCTCTACTCCGAGATCAAGCCATTCTACCAAAAAATAAAGAAGCACTGGGCTTGTTTTTCCTTACGGTAGCTCTTCTCTGGAAGAAAGTCACTCATGTGTCCTACGCACCTCACTGGAAAGAACACTCAGAAAGCTGTTTTCCCGGCTTGTTAACAATATCATCCGTCCTAGAGCAAGGCATGGGCACAGTGACCCACTGGAAGGTTCTCCTCTAAATGCTTTGAAGATATTCTCAGTGATAGGAAATTTTGGAGGTGATTAAGTAGGTAGGTGAGAGGTTAACTCCAGAACCAAGATGGCCAACAATCCAGGACTCCAGCACTGGCATTATATGTGTCCCCAGTAAAACCCTAAGGGAAACATATTCATTACCTAGGACCCCATGACAAAGGAGCGCAAAGTAGGAGACTTAAAACAACAGAAATTTATTCTCTCAAAGATCTGGAGGCCAGGAGTCTGAAATCAAGGTGTGCACAGGGCCACGCTCTCTTCCAGATTCTTGTGGTTGCCGACAACCCTTGTGTTCATGGCTGGAAGCTGCCTAACGGATGTCTGTCTCCACGGTCACAGGGCCATCCTCCCTCTGTGCGTCTGTCTCTCCACACAGCACTCATCTCTTCATGTGTCTGTCTCTATGTCTCTTCCCCTCTTCAATGACATCTGTCATATTGGATTAAGGGCTCATTCTATACCAAGATGACCTCAGCTTAGCTTACATCTTAATTACTCTGCAAAGACCGTGTTTCTAAATAAGGTAACACTCACAGGTACCAGGG
>NW_012102732.1:2152675-2156481 GCF_000951045.1 Mandrillus leucophaeus | reverse complement strand
GAAGAGAGGGAGGGAAGGAAGGAAGGGAAGAAAGAAAAGAGAAGAAAAGAGGAAAGAGGAGGGAAAGAGGGAGGAAAGGAAGGTAGGAAGGAAGGAAAAGAGGAGGGAGAGAAAGAAAAAGAAGGAAATAAAGCTGGTGGGAAAGAAAGAAGAGGAAAGAAGGAAGGAAGGAAGGAAGGAAGGAAGGAAGGAAGGAAGGAGATACTGCAACATGGAAAGGAGTCTAATTTATGTAAAATTTCGTGTGGACATTTACAGCTTTTTGATGACATATCTATTTCCATCAAGTAGATCAAGTCAATAACATTTCCTGAACTTCGGCAAGTCATATGAGCCTCTGTCTACTTAGCACTGCCCTAGGATCCCTGATCAGAGTCACCAGGGGGATAGATAGCAGCAGCGGATTCAGGCCACCCTAATTCACTCCACCTGAGGCTTAGAAAGGTTGTCACTTAACCCAGCTCTCATTGCTGGCAAATGGCAGATAAGATTTTAATTCAAAGACATGCTCTTTTCATTGTGCTGCAATGCTTTCCTGAATGTTAATTTTAGTTGAATGAATCTGTAAATAAATTAATGAACGAACGACTGAAGAAACTATTCAGTCACACATGTAGTGGGCTCCAGTGCTTCTGGAGATGTTTTGGGGTCTGGAATAACACAGGAAGGTTATCTCACTTACCCATGTGATCCAGAGCTTGGTGGAAATGCAATCAGCATTCTCTGCGAGGATCCAATCCCTTCCAACGCCAAGCCACCAGATTAAAAATAGCCTTTTTGTCCCATCTTCTTCTTCTCCCTGAAACAGATGCTGGGGCTCAGCCTTGCCCTGCAACTCATCCTAATTTGCCTCTTGTCATTCATCCACTGTGGCTGGTCCACAGTAATGTTCTACTTTTAGGACCAGAAGAACTTGGGCTGCTGTCAAGGGAAGAGACTATTAATATCAAGTTAATGTGTGTAATAGGCTGGTCACCATGTTCCTCAATAAAAGACAGCTGCTATGAATAGTAGTAGAAATATTGGTATTCACATTAGCAAGATCATGACCATTTATTTGGTTGATTGTACTAGTTTCCTAAGGCCGTTGTAACAAAGTTCAACAAACTAGCTGGTTTAAACTATAGAAATGTATTTGCTTACAACTCTTGAAGACTAGAAACCTGAGATTGAGGTGTCACCAGGGTTGGTTCATTTTTAGGGCCATCAGAGATCTGTCCTGTGCCTCTCTCCTGAGCTTGCAGTTGTCTGTCTTCTCCCTATGTCTTCCCTCTGATTCTGTGTACAAATTTCCTCTTTTTATGAGGACACCACCATGTCGAATTAGCTCACCCTAATGACCTCATTTTAAATCACCTCTTTAAAGAAACTACCTGCAAATACAGTCACATTCAAAAGTCCTGAGGATTAGGACTTAATGGTATTAGTTTGGGGAGGGATACAATTTATCCCATAGCACTGTTTGTACTTGCAATATGGAGACCTAAGGCAAAGTCTTTTAAAAAAAGGTTTTGTTTTCAGACAGAGATTCACTGTGTTGCCCAGGCTGGAGTACAGTGGTACAATCTCAGCTCACTGCAACCTCCATCTCCCAGGTTCAAGTGATTCTCCTGCCTCAGCCTCCCAGGTATCTGGGATTACAGGCACCTCCCATCACACCTGGCTAATTTTTGTATTTTTGGTAGAGACAGGGTTTCACCATGTTGGCCAAGCTGGTCTTGAATTCCTGACCTCAAGTGATCCGCCAGCCTCAGCCCAGCCTCACAAAGGTGTGGGATTATAGGCATGTGTAATCCCACCGCGCCCAGCCTAAAATCAAAGTAGAAATTACAGATTCCTACTTTCAAACTACCCATAGTCACGGACAAACTCTAAACTCCGTGTTCCTACCTCCAAGTACAAGACTGAAGTCAGGAGATGTGAGAATGAAGTGGAAGGAAAGAGGCTTTGGAAGAATTATCTGGGCTTTGAAGAGTGGGTAAAGTTGAGGTGAATGGAGGAGAGGAAAAAAGTGTGTGCTAGACAAGGGCTAGAACACAAATAACAGATCAGAGGTAGAAAGCTCATTTTTACCTCTGTTTTTGAGATTCTAGTAGTAACATTCTCCACTCCTAGATTTGCCAAAGGAAATACTCATAGCCATTCAGACTATGGTTTGGAATTCAGAGCCCTTAGAGACACTAGTTCTGTCCCATTTTGTAGCACCTCTCCGTCTTTCAAGAGTGAGCCTCCTCTTTCCGTGTGTCTGCTCTGGGGGATTATCAGACCCAGCTAATGGAGGGGAGTTAACAGGAAGTGTCAGGGAGTTTTATAAAATTATCGTGTCAACTCTCTTCCTGTCAGTGTGCATAAGGGAAGAAGACAAGAAAAATGATATTGTCGTTTAATAGTTCACTTTAGATCTTCATCTCTTATCACTCATCATTGCTCCATATTAATTACTCTGTATTGGCAATCCCTGGCTGTCAGTTGTTCCATAAAAGATCTTACTGAGCTCATGGCTGGACAGCTTTCATTAGGAAGCAATTTGAACCACATTTAACTGGAGAAGATTAACAGATTAACCGGGACCATTACCCCACCTGCCTCTCTGCCTCCAGTGAAGGTGCAGCATGGTCTTGAATCCTGGCATAGCCACTGCCTGGTTGCATTGCACTGAACACGTCACCTCGCCTCTTTGATCTCAGTATCCCAATATGCAAAATGGGGCAGTACAATCCTCTTTGGAGGACTATTGTAAGGTTGTTGTTTTGTTTTGAGACAGGGTCTCCCTCTGTCACCCAGGCTGAAGTGCAGTGGCACAAATATGGCTCACTGCAGCCTCAATCTTCTAGACTCAAGCAATCCTCCCACCTTGGCATTCCAAACAGCTGGGACAACAGACACAAACCACCATACTCAGCTATTTTTTTTTTTAGTAGAGACAGGGTCTCACTATGTTGCACAGACTGGTCTCGAACTCCTGAGCTCAAGCAATCCTCTCACCTCAGCCTCCCAAAGTGCTGGGATTACAGGCATGAGCCTCTGTGCCCAACCAAGGCTTTAAATAAATGTAAAAATATCTGACAGTCTTTGGTACAGAGCTGGTGCCAGCAAATGACACCTGTTAGTATTTATACTTAGTATAAATGGAATGACAGAAGGTTCAATGGACTTACTCCAAAACTTACCTCCCCTTTCAAAATGTTACCCCCTGCTCTTATTTTTCCCATCAAGAAGGGTTCAGTTCAGCTCAGCAATCATTTACCAGGTGTAAGTGCCAGATGCGATGTCCACTCTAGGGATAGAGAGAAGAACCTGGGATATCCTTAAGTCTTTGAACCTGTCAGCCACAGAAGTACATAGTTTCCTCTGCCTGGAATATCCTTTCCTGTTGACCCACCAGAAGGGGTCGCTCTCTCTGAGTTCGGTCTACATGTGCCTTTCTCTGGGAAGCCTTGTGTGATGCTCCCAAGCAGCACCCGCCCTGCCTCTTTATAGCTCTTATCACAGTGGTGCTCATATACCTGTGATGTGACCGTGGGAATTCTAGCCTCTCCTGCAGATTTGCAGCTCCCAGAGGGCAGGACCACATTTGTTCTGCGCATTGTTGAATCCCCAGTGCCTGATGCACTGAAAGGAGGGAAGATTGAAAGAGCTCACGAAGAAGAGTCAAATACAAAAACGGGGCAAAAAGACGCAATTACACCTAAGCGGAATCAACCTAGATACCGCTAAGACACCAGCTTGTCCTCCTCTGGGCCATCAGCTTAGCAAAAGGCAGCTCCAGGCCAGGTGCGGTGGCTCACACCTGTAATCCCAGCACT
>NW_012102732.1:2150229-2151255 GCF_000951045.1 Mandrillus leucophaeus | reverse complement strand
TGAATGTGATTTCAACTCATTTTGCTTCAACAAACACATAGGAGACTCCGGCACACTTCCAAGCTCTAGGCTTTGCCACAGTGGCTACAAACAACAATAACAATAGTAAGAGCTACCATTTGTTGATCGCTCAAGGGTTCCAGGCACTATGCCTTGTGCTTTCAACGCATTGCTTCATTTATCCTCACAACCCTATTAACTGTGTTCAATTATTAATCCTGTCTTTGCAGATGAGAAAATTATACCCCAGAGAGTTAAAGTGACTCTTCTAGGGCAACATGGATAAGTGGAAGGACCAGAATTTGACCCTGAACTCACTGAATCCAGGATCCATGCTTTTATTCAGTACCCAGAATAAACAGACAAACAACCCAATGTAAAAAAGGGTCTGTGATTTTAAAACACACTCTCCAAAAGAAAAGAAAAAGAGAAAGCGCTCAACACGATTAGTCATCAGAAAAACAAAAATTAAAACTAAACAAAATACCACTTTACATCCACCAGAATAACACTTTTAAAAAAAAAAAAAAGAAGAAAATGAATGAGACCAAATGTTCATGAAATTGTGGAGCAACTGGAACTCTTCTAAGTTGCTTTAGAAATACGCCTGCTTATATAACTCTTTCCAAAAATGTTAGCAGTTTTTCATAAAACCAAATATATACTTATTCTATGACTCAACAATTTCACTTCTGGCCGGCCACAGTGACTTACCAGGCCTGTTATCCCAGCAGTGAGCTGTGATCATGCCACTGCACTCCAGCCTAAGTAACAGAGTGAGATCCTGTCAAAAACGAAAAAAAAAAAAAGAGGCCGAGGTAGGAGGATCGTTTGAGTTCAGGAGTTTGAGACCAGCCTGGGAACATGATGAGACCACTTCTCTACAAAACAAATTTAAAAATTAGCCAGACGTGGTGGCATGCACCTATAGTTTCAGCTACTTGGTAGACTGAGGCAAAAGGAATGCCTGAGCCCAGGAGGTCAAGGCTGCAATGAGCGGTAATCTGCACCATACTCCAGCCTAGG
>NW_012102732.1:2143213-2149454 GCF_000951045.1 Mandrillus leucophaeus | reverse complement strand
AAAAAAAAAAAAAAAAAAAAAAAAAAAAGCCAGGCCTGGTGGCATGCACCTGTAGTCCCATTTACTCAGGAAGCTGGGGCAGGAGAATCATTTGAACCCGGGAGGCAGAGGTTGCAGTGAACCAAGATTGCACCACTGTACTCCAGGTCGGGAGACAGAGTGAGACTCCATATCAAAAAACAGAAAAGAAAAGAAAAAGATAAGGGCTTGCATTTATCAAAATTTGGCTAATATACATTTAAGATTTTACTGTTTGTAAATTTTATACCAAAAGAAAAATCTGTAAAAAAATGTGGAAATAAATGATATAAGCAATATCATTAATGACTGATGACTCAGAAAAGGGTCAATATTTTTACAGTACCTTCCATAGTGTGATGATAGACATCAAAGGACTATCCCAAAATGTCTCCCCCAACAGACCTGCAAGAAGGACTACAGTTCCAGGAAAAAAGATCCACCAATTTGCAAGAGCAAGCTGTAAATACCTGTACAGGAATAAAACTCTCTGCAGACAGAGATCTCTTTCCTGACCAGCACATCTTAGTGGCCCTGGGGGTTGCCCATCAACCCCCAGCCACCTTGTTTCTCTTCCTGAGCTCTGGGCATGGCTCACAAGAGCTTCCCTGGCAGAGGCAGTCGCCTTGCCCTCTGGGTGCCCAGCCCACACTCCCAGCACCTGCTAATTGCAAGACACAACATATGGCAGGCAGCCTGGTTGCAGACCCCGCGGCTCCCCTGACTTGCAGCCCAACCGTGGAGGCAGGCTGCATGCTGAGCTGCTGGGATCGAAGAGGTGTCATTAGAAAATGATTCATAGCCCTTTGCCTTAATGAGGACTCACACCCGAGGGCTTCCAATTACCCAATCGATGGCTAGAGTGCGGCTCCCAGCCAGCGGCCTCTTGTTTTCCCTTCTCTTCTTTAAAAATATTTGCAAGAGGGTTCATTGAACTCTTTCTCTCCTCTCCTTGGCCGACCCAAGCCCAGGGAGGAAACCAACCCAAACAACCATCCCAGGAAGTTCCCTGGGGCAGGCTGATGAATCCTGCATGGCTCAGCCTAGAAGACAGAAAACTCCAGGTGAATTCCCCACCTAGACAGGGCCAGATCTGGGAGGCGACATGTGAGCTCAAAGGCTGGGAAAACAGCAATGTGCAAGGGATCAAATGCCCTGGTGTTGGAAATAGCTTGGCACATTTGATGAGAGGCCTGTTGTGAGCCAGGAGAGAGTGGAGGGAAATGATGCTGGAGAGATGGACATTAGCTAAGAGTGAGCTGAGAGAAGAAAACACAGGAGCTTTGAACTCAGTCTGGGCATAGATCCCTGTTCCCCAACTCCCTGTGTGCATAATATATGCATGGTGAAAATTACTAGGTGTCCACCAAAATTCATCATTCCCTTCTGTAATAATGATATATTTATAGTTGTGATATAGCTGCCCAGCCTGAAACTCACTATTTTCTAGTCTTCCCTGAAAATAGATGGAAGATCTTGCCCAAAGGATGTTAAGTGAAAGTGTGTGCGCGTGTGTGTGTGTGCATGTACATGTACAGCTTCCAAGCCTGGCCCATAAAATCTTGCATGTGTGATCAACCTGTATTTATAATTTACCACTTACTGGGAATAGCAGTATGACCCTAGTGGATGCCATAAACACTGGTAAATGTAAAGAACTGAGACCAAGAATGACTGAGTGGAGCCCAGTACCTCCCTTCCTGGACTCTATCAGCAGAGAGAATCAAACTTCTTTGTTCTTTAAGCCTCTTAATTTGGCAGTCTCTCCGTTATACCAGCTTAGCCTAATCTGGGTAACATTATTTGGTGAACATTTTATTTTCTGTATATTTCAATTCCTCATCTGAAAAGAATAATTTCTTCCTCTCAAGACTTTTATGAAAAGTAGATGAGCAGACATCAAGATGCCCAGATATCAAAAGGGCTCGGTTAGGATGTCTTCCTGTCCACCCTTCTGTCTACAGCAATTTCTACACAGGACTCTGGTGTCTGACTACACCCTCTTCTCCACCTTCCCACCCCAATACCTGTTCCATAGCTGCTTCTTCTAGCTGATTACAATGAAGGCAGGGCCTGTCATCTCGCACAGAATTCTGCATCTTTCTGTCACCTGTTTTTCGGCTGTCCACAGTGACAGCCAGACGATGGATCTCTTTGTTCTAGCACTGCTGTCTCTCAAAGGCTCAGAACTCTTTGTTGATTTCTTTTTACTGCTGCATTCTGGAAGTCAAGTGGAATTCACACAACTTTGGAGGACTTCCTCACAGGTCACTTTGGGAACTCACCTCTAGCTCAGCCTAATGCGGTAAAAATTAAAATGTGTGGAGAGGATAGAATTGTTGACAGTTGATGCCTAAAGATTCCTATTAGAACATCTCTTCCAACCCTTTGGCAATACAGATGAGGAAACTAAGAAGCAAATATGAGAAAACTAGCCCAAGGTCACACAGAAAATTAAGCAATGTAAGTGCAAAAGCAGTCAAAATCAGATGTCACCAACATTTTCATTTTTAGGGCTTCAACAAATGCTGATTCACACAAAATACCTCTATAAGACAAGTAAGAGTTGGGCTGATGAGATCAACTCCCCTAATTTAAAGAGAGAATAATCCCTACTTCTTTTGTGATGAGTGTTATTTCTGGTGTACCTGTGTATCTAAAATCCAGTTTCAATAATTTCTAGACATCAGCCCTGAATGTTTACATAATAAACATTTTTAGTCCCTCCCTCCTATGTGCCAGGCACTGTGCACAATACTTGAGATTCACTGGAGAAAAGAACCAGGAATCATCTCAGCCTTGAAGGACTCATGGCTAAGAGGAGGGCAAAGCAAAGAATCACACAATTATTAACAGAAAGTACTCCTGGGGTAAGTATACAGAACAATGAGAATTTACAAAAAAAAGGGACTGAGCAGGTGTTGGAGGCAGAGAAGCCTTTCTTAAAGAAGAGGACTTTTCTGTAATCCCAGCACTTTGGGAGGCTGAGGCGGGCGGATCACGAGGTCAGGAGATCGAGACCATCCTGGCTAACCCGGTGAAACCCCGTCTCTACTAAAAAATACAAAACACTGGCCGGGCGAGGTGGCAGGCACCTGTAGTCCCAGTTACTTGGGAGGCTGAGGCAGGAGAATGGTGTAAACCCAGGAGGCGGAGCTTGCAGTGAGCTGAGATTCGGCCACTGCAGTCCAGCCTGGGCAACAGAGCGAGACTCCGTCTCAAAAAAAAAAAAGAAGAGGCCTTTTGAGCTGGGAGGGCACTGTATGGTCCATTTCTTATCCTCACATTCACTCATTTATCCACTCAGTCATTCAAGAAGCACTGATCAACCGCTTACTGAATACAAGGCCCCATGCAAGGCATAGGAGATACTGCATTGAACAAGACAAATCAACATCCTGCCATGACGGTTTTACACTCTTGCCATACCTGACTCTTAATTTCTAGCCTGCCTCCGACTGCTATGGCCAGGTTCTTCTATCATCTCATCTGTCAGGACTAGGCAACATCTGATTACATTCCTAACCATTATCTGCTTGTCTCGGCATCAGATATGCGTGCTGCATTAGGCCAGCTCCCCAGTGTAAATATCCTAAGAAAAGGCAACTTTGCACTACAGTGTGAATGACTGACACCCAGATTGTGTGAAGCATGGCTGGAGGAACTGGGAGTACATTTCCTGAAGAAGGGAAAACTCAGCTATGCGGGGTCAATGACTTCAAATATGTTAATGACTGTTTGGGAGAACAGAGCTCAAATGGAGTCAATAGGGTAAAAGGAACATGGAGAGATTTCAACATCACACCACTTAGAGCTGTCTGACAGTGAAAAGGGCTTCTTCCAAAGGAAGTGAGCTCCTCCTCACTGATGATATTTAGGCAGAAGCTAGATGGCCACTTACTGAGACCGGTTGGCAAGACAGTTTCTATGTGCCCTTCAGCCTCTTACGATTTATTATTCTATCATTGCATTCTGAACATAAGTTCAAAATTAGAATCTTTAAAAAAAAAAAGAAAGAAAGAAAAGAAAACAGAGTCTTGTCACTTCCAAGGTCAGGTTTTAGAAAATTAAAATATTTAAAAATTAAAGAAAACAAAAAACAGGGTCTTGCTCTGTCACCCAGGCTGGAGCGCAGTGGCATGATGGCGGTTCACAGCAGCCTAGACCGCCTGGGCTCAAGTGATCCTCCCATCGCAGCCTCCCGAGTAGCTGGGACTACAGCTGCATGCCACCATACCCAGATAATTGTTGTATCTTTTATAGAGACAAGGTTTTACCATGTTCCCCAGGCTGGTCTCGAACTTCTGGGCTCAAGCGATCCACCCACCTTGGGCCTCCCAAAGTGCTGGGATTACAGGCAAGAGCCACCACACTCAGCCCACAACTAGATTGATAATCTTCTTTCCAAAACCTGTTCCTCCCACAACCTTTCCCATCTCACTTAACAAAACTTCGAGTTGCTCAAGACAAAATCCTTGGAGTTCTCCTTGATGACTCTCTGTCTTTCCCACCTCATATTCAACATGCTAGGAAGTCCGATGGGCTCCACCTGAACTCACAACAGCATCTGACCACATCTTGTCATCTCTGTGGTTATCACACTGATGGAAGCCATCAATAACCACTTACCCCTATTTATCATAATACCATGTGTGAGGCCCCAAACGTTCACAGACCTAGCCCTCAAGCTTATTGCATGATAGAAGAAAAAGATACAAATTAAATGATCACACAGACATAAATTTGTAATTATAAATAGTTCAGAGGGGAGGACTCTGGTGCTATGAGAAGGTAACTTCATTAACTCAGTAGCACCAATTGTATGTTAACTACACCCAATAATCTTTCATATCTTTATAGAACTATAAAGTTTTTATTGGCTTTTACTAGCTGATGTAATTCTCCCAGAAACCTGGTGAGGTGGAAAAATGAAGCTGGATCTCCATTTTACAGATGAGGAAATTTGGGCTTAGAGTGGTAAACTGAGTCACTGAAGGCCACATAACAAGAAAAATAATGGAACTTACAGTCAAGCAAACCACCAGGGCCCTCTCACGGCCTCTAAGACAGGTGTATAAACAACTTTAATTCAAACGTTTCCCAGTCCCGCTAGGGAATGGTTAACGACTTTGGGAGAAGAGAGCTAACGGTAACCATTAAATACATGGGAAGGCATAACGCATGTTCCAGAGGTTCAGATCAGCACGGCAAGCCTCAGCCATGCATCTGTGTACTCTCCTCTCCCTGCGGATATAAACATGGAAGAGCTGCTTGTCACTTTAGAAGAGTGAATGGGTCATAAGAGCAAAGACATGGAATCAACCTAAATGCCCATCAATGGTAGACTGGGTTCAGAAAATGTGGTAAATATACACCATGGAATACTGTGCAGCCATAACAAAGAATGAGATCATGTCCTTTGCAGGAACATGGATGCAGGGGGAGGCCATTATCCCTAGCAGACTAATGAAGGAATGGAAAACCAAATACCACATGTTCTCATTTATAAGTGGGAGCTAAATGATGAAAACACATGCATACTAAAAGGGGAGCAACAGACATGGGGCCTACCGGAGAGTGGAGGGTGTGAGGAGGGAGAGGATCAAGAAAAATAACTCACAGGTACTGGACTTAATACCTGGGTGATGAAATAATCTGTAGAACAAACCCTGAAGACACGAGTTTACCGATATAACACGCCTGCACATGTACCCCTGAACTTGAAAGTTGAAAAAAACAAAACAAAAAAAAACAGTAGGCTGGGCGCAGTGCCTCACGCCTATAATCCCAGTGCTTTGGGAGGCCAAGGTGGGCAAATCACTAGGTCAAGAGATCAAGATCATCCTGGCCAACATGGTGAAACCCTGTATCTACTAAAAACACAAAAACTAGGTGACTTCTTCGGCCCCCCACATTCGTGGACCGGAGAACATCACCCGAGAGCACCGGCGTGACTTCCCTGGCCCTCCCACACCTGAGGACCAGAGAACCTCGTCCGAGAGTGTATGCATATTTGCAATAAAAGACTGTCACTTTCTTATGTACTTTGGCCTCACGTTTAATTACTTAACTCACCTAAATTAAATTAAGTTACATTAAATTAAATTAAAACAGTTAGTGCCGAAACCCGACCCAGGAGGAGACCCTTCCTCAACATTCCCTAGGGGTCTAACGAACCTCCTCCGCAGCGAACCGGCTCCCAACCCAACCAGCCACGAACACC
>NW_012102732.1:2133386-2143163 GCF_000951045.1 Mandrillus leucophaeus | reverse complement strand
AAAAAAAAAAAAAAAAAACACACAAAAACTAGCCAGGCGTGGTGGTGTGCATCTGTAATCCCAGCTACTGAGGAGGCTGAGGCAAGAGAATCACTTGAACCCAGGAGATGGAGGTTGCATTGAGCCGAGATCACACCACTGCACTCCAGCCTGGTGACAGAGCGAGACTCTGTCTCAAAAATAAATAAATAAATAAAAGAGTGAATAGGGAAAAAATAGAAAGGCGGCAACATTTACAATGGTCAGGGGTTATATCCCTGCTAATATGTAAACCAATAGTACAGTTTAATGATTCTAAAATGCATTCAGGTCATCAGGCTGCTCTAGGGATGGGAGAAATGATTTGGGGTAGTCTCCATGTCATTGTCAAGAATTTTGGAGGAGTTATTTCAGTTTGGATCAGAGATATAAATTCCTGATGCTCCAGGTGTCTGAACTACCTCCTAAAGTTAGACTCTTGCAGAAGAGATGTGAGCCGCTGCCTCCAAGGTGAAAGATAAAAATGTCCAAAGGCCTGGACTCCAAGTACATGATGTACCCATCACCATGGAGCTTGAAGGTGCCAATGCTCTAACCATTTTGTCTGCACTTTCTGCACTTTATGCAATGAATGATAAGTATCATCAGGTCAAATCTCTTCTTCTTGAACATCATGGTATGATATGCGAAATAATTAAACTTACTTACTTGCTCTTTCCTTCTTTTTTTTTTTCCTTTATTTTCTAGGCCCCATTCCAGAAAAGATTTAAGATGAATGCACCTAAGTCATAAAGTAGAAAATTATGAACTCTAATTAACATATTATTAATTCATAAGATGTGAGAGGGAAAAGATCTTATACATCAAGTTCAGAGAGGTTAATCAAGTCATCAAAAGCTATAGAAAGTCACTGTTCAATAACGATTTTATTGAATGCCTACTCGGTACACAGTCTTGTATTTTTATAATAGATTTTTATTGGCTTCAATGCATATTTAATTGAGCATATATTGTACAGATCAAAATCAGGATTAGACCTTGAGATAGAGGAGAAATAAACACATTTTGAATACTTACTATGTGCTAAAAATGGTACCTTATGTCCAATTTTATGTACATAATGTCATTGCATCCTCACTAAAACCCTTGGGAGGGGTAATATTGGTTACTGGTTTTAGCTCCTAACCCTCCTGTGGCTGTGGACCTAGGGTCCTGCAAATGAGGATGGAAATGATTTTGCAGTGAAATTTACCTGTTATTGACCAGCTCACCAATGCACTGGAGGTGGGCAACATTCTAAACCAAGCTTGATGCAGAGAGGGAGCTTTTCACAATGATTTCATCAACTCCAAAATTACAGTAACTTCCTACACTAATTCAACAACCTTTCCCACCCTCCCCAGTAATTACCCACATCTCTATAGAACCGCATGGTGAAGAAATGGAAAGAACCTTAGCAGTAAAGAGGTAATTAATCTCTCTTCATTCTTTCCTGAGAGGTGTTATCTTATTCCTTGAACAGCCAAATAAACTATTACGTTGGTGCAAAAGTAATTGTGGTTTTTGCCGTTACTTTTAATGTACTCCCAGCCTACTTTTGCAACAACAGAATTGTTCTAAATTCTATGTTTTATATACCAAACTGGAAAAGCCAAATATTTCTCACCCTTCTTACCTGTAGCCTTACTATAAAATGACTGTGTGTTTTCACAGCTACTCGGGAGGCTAAGGTAGGAGGATTGCTTGAGCCCAGGAGGTTTAGACTAAAGTGATTTGTGACTGTATCACTGCACTCCAGTCTAAGCAACAGAGGGAGACCCTGTCTCAGAAGAAAAACAAATCTGAAAATGAATCTAAAATAGGTATTAGGATTACGGCTTGAGTCAGATAACCCCTTTTAAGCAATTAAGAATGTGCTGGTGTGCTGACGCCAGGCCCAGGTCTAGAGGGCTATTAGCTAACAAGAGTACTCTAACTCAATTCATCGGACGGCAAAGAAACAAAGAAAAAGTCATCATTCAGACGTCCAGTCGCTCAAAGTCAAAGGGCCTTAAGATAATGTCAGTTTTCTAGCAGCGAATGGGGACTAGAGCTAGGTTTGGACAGTTGACATTCAAAACTCTTTGTCTTTATTGCTCATCCTCATTTAATAAGAGAACATTGCATGATCCATAATATTTTCTTCATCCATGTGTTCTCCATGTTACAATGGACACTCAGGGAGCTTAGGCAACTCTGAGGACTGACAAGAAGCAAAATTTGATTCCAACTTGGGTTTCCACGTCTTTTTTTGCTGCAGTAGGTTTCTCCCTTCACTAAGGTCTCCACCTGACACTATGGAGACACTGAAATCCAAGGAGGCTAAATGATCCCATTGTTCCACAGAGCTAGAATGCAGGTCAAGCAATGCGATTGCAAGTGATTTTTCCAGGATGTAACACCAGCACATTCTTTTTTTTTTTTTTTTTTTGAGATGGAGTCTCACTCTGTCACCCAGGCTGAAGTGCAGTGGTGCGATCTTGGCTCACTGCAACCTCTGCCTCCTGGGTTCAAGTGATTCTTCTGCCTCAGCCTCCTGAGTAGCTGGTACTACAGGCGCCCGCCACCACGCTCAGCTAACTTACAGTAGAGATGGGGTTTCACCATACTGGCCAGACTGATCTCGAACTCTTGACCTTGTGATCTGCCTGCCTCAGCCTCCCAAAGTTCTAGGCTTACAGGCATGAGCCACCGCGCCTGGCATCAGCACATTCTTAATTGTTTAAAAGGAGTTGCCTGACTCAAACCATGATCCTAATGGCTATTTTAGATTCATTTTTAGATTTGTTTTTTGAGATAGGGCTTCCCTCTGTTGCTCAGGCTGGTATGCAGTGGTACAATCACAGCTCACTTTAGCCTCAACCTCCTGGGCTCAAGTAATCCTCCCACCTCGGCCTCCCGAGTAGCTGTGAGTACACACACGTGCCACCACATCTGGCTAATTTTTGTTTTGTTTCATTTGTAGAGACAGGGTTTCACCATGTTGCCCACGCTGCTCTCAAACTCCTGGGCTCAAGGGATCCATCCTCCTCAGCCCCACAAAGTGCTGGGATTACAGGCATGGACCACTGTGCCTGGCCACATTTTTGTATTCTTGTTCTTGGGCATTCTTATCTATTGGCTCAACTTGCTCCTCTAATTGGTGCCTCTCTAGTGGTCCTAAAACATAAACGTCTGACTCCAGCTTGATTCTATTCAGTCCCATTGGCCAGGTCAGTCGGCCTCTTGTCTCCCATTAAGGGGAAATTGGAGCGTGGGTCCACTCTTAGAAGTTAATTCACTTCTTCACCTTGGGGTAAACTCAGCATTTAGCAGTACACACTCAACAAATGAGCCTCTGAGCTCAGGGATAAAAATAAATAAGTAAAAGTCTTGCCCTTAAACCGGACAGTATGAATCGTAATTAAAAACCCCTATTATGCCATTTCAACAGGAACACTCCTGCCGTCATTAAGCTAAAACAGAATTCCTTCAGGGAGAAATTATTTCTTGTTTGATTTCTGTCAGAATGGCTTTGACTTTGAGGATACATCTACAGAATGGTGTCTCCAGGCTCCACCTCTGAGGCTCTGCTCAGACAAAGGAGACGTTTGCTTCGAACAGATGAAACCTGATTAAAGATTCATTTCAAATTAACTTTCCCTGATTATTTCTCTTTTGTAATCTTTATTATAACTTTAAGGGGAGGGAAAATAGAAAGACGAAAAGCAATCCTCCCTAGATCCACACATAAATCTTCATAGTAGCCATTCAACAGTATCATTAATTCCCCTGGAATATTCCCACAATGCAAAGTAGCAGACACTTATGCGATGGCGATTTATTGGGAAATCAAGCCCTCATCCATTCTTTGATGTTGTGTTATTAAATTGAAAAGGGAACAGCACTGGCAAGATGGATGAAGGCGAGGAAGAATACAGCATGGACTAGTCCTGATGCTCTGAAGTCCCGTCTTGAAGGCCATGATAGAAACAAGGTAGGTGGAAAATAAATTAACCTCTGAGGGCCCAGGTGGTGCCCAGCTCTGGGCTTTGTAGTGGGGCTCTTGGCTGAGCCGAAGCTGGGCTTCAGATCACTTCCAGTGGGTGGAGATAGCAAACAGTCCTATCCATTTGCAGCTCCATAGAGGCTGAGAAACAACCTTGGAAGAGAGCCCAAACCTTGGCCAATATAAGGATCTGGGCATATTTCAGACATAACTGAGGGGTTAGGGTGTCTCAACAGAAGTTGTCTTAGAGGAGGGAACAAGGGGCTCCTGAGGGAACAAAGTGAAAGAGAAAGCAGAGCCTGTCATTGCAAGTTAGATGCAGGGGCAAGACATGAGCATCTAAGGGAAGGAGGATTCTGAGACAGGAGGGAAGAGGCTATGTACTCTCCATGCGCTTCAAGAAGTGACTTAAAAAATGGGCATCACTAAAGGCTGTAATATCTCGAGTCTCCGGCAGCTTAATAGTGTGATGCCCCAACCAAGCGTAACACAAAAGGTGTATTTGTCATGTTTCATGTGAGATATCACCTTGGTCTCAGATGCTGGTAGTTCCAGCCTGCTGACATTGGATGTGTCTGCATTCTCATGCCCCTGCATGGAAACACCAGTGATGGTAAGAGAACAGAACCCCAGCCTTACTGTGTCAACTCCATGGGATTGGTAGCCCCAAAGCAGGGGATTTGTAACCCATCAAGAAACAGAAAAGAGTGTGAGACTTTGATTATAAAACCTCAACGAATCAAACAGTGGGGCTCCCTCACTGGACATAGCACAGAAGCAGCATGGCCTTCTCACTTTTCAAGCGTTACAACTTAAATCTTTGGTACCCAGAATTCAAAAAAAAAAGCATTTCCTGGCCAGGTGTGGTGGCTCACATCTGTAGTCCCAGCACTTTGGGAGGCTGAGGTGGGAGAATCACTTGAGGATGGGAGTTCAATACCAGCTTAGGCAACATAGCAAAACTCCATCTCTACAAACAAATAAATTTAATTTAATTTAATTAGCCAGACATGGTGACAAGCACCTATGTTCCCTGCCCCTCTGGAGGCTGAAGTGGGAGGATTGCTTGAGCCCAGGAGATTGAGGCTGTAGTGAACTATGATCACACCACTGAATTCCAGCCTGGGCAAAAGAGCAAGACCCTGTCTCAAAAAAAGAAAATAAAAAAGGCTTCTCCAGTTTCCGCAGTTTTGAGGAGGGACAGAGCTCTAACTCTCTGAAACCTAGACGGTGGAAAGCTATAACTGAGAACATAGGTCATGCTGCCACACTTTGCCTAGGCTTGCATAGAAAAGAAATAAGTCTGATTTTTGGACATTCATGGGCACCATGAGGATTCTTGAAAACATTGGGGTAAGGAGGTTTCCCTATTGTCATGAACTCAGGTTATAACTGTGATATAATTTTATTTGGTACTCACAGATGAGTAAAGCCCAAAGCATATGCATCTCATCCCACTTAATACTTAGAAACATCCTGAGAAAAGGGAATTACTGATCTTTTATTGAAAATAGGGAACAGGTTCAACCAGGTTACATAATCTGCCCAAGGTCATACAGCTGGTAGCAGAGCCTGGACTCACATTCTACATTCTACACACTTTCTCTGCTTCCATATTTCCATGCTGTCTTTCAAACTATAAAAAGGTTCATGCTATTGGAGCAATATTCAGAAGGGAAGGTCACAGGTAACAGATATAACTAGGGTAGAAGCCGGGGAAAAGGGTACCCAGACTGCTTGAGAGTTGGAGCAGCCTTCAATGAAGAGGTGAACACTTTTCCTGGAGAACGATTGCTATTGCAGATGATGGGGACTAGAATTGATGTTGAGCTAAAGAGCTGTGATGACAACACTGAGGCCCAGACAGGTAACCTAACTTTCCCAAAGTCACACAGCTAGTATGTGGTGCAGCCAGGATCTAAACCCAGACCACGTGGATTTCCAAAGCCCATGTTCTTGAATGTTATGGTGCACAGTCTTTCAGGTGGCTGCCTGTGGTTCTTTGACCTAAGACGGAAGGCAGGAAAGGAGATAGGAATGTCGTAGAGAAAGGAGGGCCAGAGCTTAGAGGTGGAAATCTCTGTGGCCATATTTACATCGAACCCAGAACAAGCCTCGCCCTGACATCTTCCTTGGCACTTCTCAGTCCCTTCATCTGGTCACATGGCTTTCACCATCATCGTGACCTCTACAGGGAGACTGGCACACAAGGTTCAACAAGGGATGGTAGAGGGGTTGAAGCCACGACCAGAAACCAGGTCATGAGGAGCCTCAAATACCAGCCTGACTTGGGACTGGTGGGTTGATGGAGCATGACTGAAGAGTTATAATCAAAGAACCTAAAAAACCACCTTCCAAGGTGATCCTGAAATTTGTCAATATTTGCAACCAGCCAGTGTAGTCGGCTTCTTAAGGTGAGGAAGAGATGGCTACTCAGAGGATGCTAGAGATTCTGTGGACAATTTCAATTCCAGCTGTGATTTCTTTGTGGTTATTCCATAGCCACTAGGTTGTTGAAGCTGACTAATCCCTCATTTATCCATTTATCCGTTGTAGCATATTATCTCTGCCCCCTCTCTTATCTTTTAGGGAAGGCAGCTAAGTTATGCTCCATGGGCCTTAAGCTTACTATCTCCCATTATTTACTACAATCCCATTAAAGTGCCACCTTATAACTTCCATCCTGACCCCAGAAGCTGTATCTGCATCTTAACTTGGGAGGGGTTGCAGGATTCAGAGTACATTTGAGCACTATCTGAATATCTGCTCCAGTCTATGGTAAGAAGAGAGAAAGAGAAAACCGTAAGAGATGCCTGGAGATTCATGGATCCAACTCATTCAACTTATCAATGGACAGAGGCCTGTATGGGTGAAAGGATTTTCCCAAAATCACCCAGACAAGTTTGAGCCCTCAGAGAGCAACAGCTCAACACACACGAACCCTCCTTTCTCAAGGCAGGTTCTCTTCTCTTGCCCAGTAATTCTTTTCTTATCTTTCAGAAAGGAAATAAAAGCAATTTGATCTACTGGACAACTGGAGTTTACTCTTATCTTATTCATCCTCTGGGGGAGGAGGGAATATAAGAGAAATAACCTGATTTAGGTATTGAGATTCTGAAAAGAAGGAGGGGTTGGCTTGGATGCTTAGAAAAATGATGTCACCAACTACAAGAAAAAAAAGAAAAGGAAAAAATGTTTTGGAAGAAGGTGATGGTGTTGAGAAATATACCAACATTCTCTGGAGATGAGGAGTAGACAGCTGGCTATGTTATTCCTACGTCTTTAGGAAGGGATCTAGACTGAAGAAATTATCTAAACTATAAATGGAATAAATGTGGAGTATATGAGGATGCTGGCGTGCTGAGAAACACCAATAATAATACATGTAGAAGTTGTAGGAGAAAAATATTCAAGGAAGATCCAGAAAGGAACTGGCCAGAGAGGCATGCAAATATCCAGGGGAGTTAGGTGTAATACAAGCCAAGAGTCATAGTATTTCAAGAAGGAGCCAAAATCAACAGGAGCAGACACATCAACAAGGACCAGCACGGTAGACTGGACCTAAGCAAGCAGATGACACTGAGTACCACAGAGAGCTTCACTGGAATATTGGGAGGAGAAACCTAATCATAATAAACTGGGGAGTAGGGGGCAATGGAGGTGAGAAATGGAAGAAAGTAACAGTGGACAAGTCTTTCAGAAAATACTTGATGAGAAATGGGAAGGAGAATGGATGAAAGCTTCAGAGGGGGAGCCAATGGAAGGATATTTAGAGGCGAGAGAGACTTGAGCATATTGATACCTTGACAAGGCAGACACAAAAGGAAGGGGGAAATGGAAACTCCAGGAGAAAATGATGTGTCCTGTGGAAGAGAAGAGATATCTCATTTACTCAGCCTGGAGGAAATGAGATGATGATGGGCCAGATGTAAATACAACTGCAGGAAGCTGGGAAAGGAAGAGTCTCATGACCTCCATTTTTTTCCTAATGAATTTAGGAGTCAGCATAGGCTAAGTTCTGCTGCAGGAAAAAAAAATGCCCCCAGTATCTCAGAGGCTTAACACACTGTGTGGTAACTTGGGTCCACAGGGTGTCCTCCTCATTGCGTCACTCGAGGACCTGGGCTGCTGGCGATGCACTCCACCATACTTAACTGCCACTGCAATGGGAAGGGAATTCAGTAAATTGCATATCTGTCTTTAAAGCTCCTGCCCATATTTCACTGAGCAAAGCAAGCCACGTGGGTAAGCCTAACCTCAAGGTTAACATTTGACCAGAAGGTAGAGAGCTAGAAATATTTCGTAAATGGCACAGATGGTTATCGCAAGGAAGTGAGAGATATGTTGTCTACAGTCAGGGAAATTGAGTGGGAGTGTGGAAAAGTCTTTAAGGGAATTGAAAAAGGGAGATGATTTCAAACAAATGAAAGGACTGATGGGTGGCCTCGACAGCCTGATTGAGTTTGGCATCCATAATTTATAGTGCTGCTAGTTTCACTAGTTGCGGGACTTTTAGCAAAACCCATTTCCTCTCTGAGGCTCTGTCTTCTGATCTGTAAAACGGAGGAGTTGGATCGGATGGCCTGTAAGTTTCTCTACCAAATTCCAAGATTCATCATTTGGACAGTGAATCTGGTGATACTGAAACACCATGCCATTTAACACCCCTATGCCGACCACAGGTCTTAGAAGGGAATAGAATGTCTGAGATGCCTGCTGTGGTACACACTCTACATCAGCATTGACATCATGGGGCCCTGATGCATTAGGTGAGTAAAGCAGAGCCCATTCTTTCCCATCTTAACAGATGCTACATGGATATGGAGGTCAATGGATTTGATTTTCTTTTCCTTTGTCCTATTCACCACCACCACTCCAGTTCTCTGCCTCCAATTCACTGCTGGTGAACAGAGTCACACCACTGGGGTGGGTGGAGGAGGAAGGGAGAGGGGGAGGCTGAGGGAGGAAGGAGGGAAGGAAGAAGAGGGAAAGGCATTAATAGAACAGAAGCAGGCAATGATGAATTAAGGGAGCAGCCATTAATTTTTCATTTTGACAGATTATCGTCCGTCAGAAGGCAGAAGAGATGGCTCTTGTGCCCAGAGAGGAGACACTTGCTCTTTGTAATACAGGCTTCTCTTTTTTTCTGGAATTAGGCGGTGGGCACCCAAAGAATAAAAAATTTATGATAATCTATAATTTACATGTTAGAAGATAAATAATGAACTAAATCCTGTCATTAAATTGGTCCTTCATTTTTCTTAATTCCCTGGGTGATAAATCTGATTTTGCAACAGCATTTAGTATAAATTAATTTTTGTGTAAAGTCGGGGGAAGGTAAACTGTTCTAAACACTTCAGATATAGATTGTCCTGGACATTGCGTTGCTTGGGGTCTTAAGATACAAGAGTCCTACCAATGTGGCTTTACATGAAGACTGGCATAAATTAAGGGACGATGTTCACGGGGTATTTTGCAAACCAACACTGATTCTGTAAAGCTTTGGAGTTTCATGAGTGGAAACATGAAGTCCCAGGACAGAGTTGGGGCTAGCTTGCACAGGAGGACAGCTGGAGAGGATGACTTTGTTGAGCACCATGAAGACGTCTTCCCTGGATGCTGACTAATGACATGACAGAAAAAAGCACTGCCTTTTAACCCCTCCATTTCCCCAACTGTAAAGTGAGGGCACTCATTGTTTAAAGGCATCGGTTAGATGATATATGCAAAACAAATATTGGCACAGCGGGCAGTCATCAGGGGATAGCTGA
>NW_012102732.1:2123878-2133336 GCF_000951045.1 Mandrillus leucophaeus | reverse complement strand
TAAATACAACTGCAGGAAGCTGGGAAAGGAAGAGTCTCATGACCTCCATTTTTTTCCTAATGAATTTAGGAGTCAGCATAGGCTAAGTTCTGCTGCAGGAAAAAAAAATGCCCCCAGTATCTCAGAGGCTTAACACACTGTGTGGTAACTTGGGTCCACAGGGTGTCCTCCTCATTGCAGTCACTCGAGGACCTGGGCTGCTGGCGATGCACTCCACCATACTTAACTGCCACTGCAATGGGAAGGGAATTCAGTAAATTGCATATCTGTCTTTAAAGCTCCTGCCCATATTTCACTGAGCAAAGCAAGCCACGTGGGTAAGCCTAACCTCAAGGTTAACATTTGACCAGAAGGTAGAGAGCTAGAAATATTTCGTAAATGGCACAGATGGTTATTGCAAGGAAGTGAGAGATATGTTGTCTACAGTCAGGGAAATTGAGTGGGAGTGTGGAAAAGTCTTTAAGGGAATTGAAAAAGGGAGATGATTTCAAACAAATGAAAGGACTGATGGGTGGCCTCGACAGCCTGATTGAGTTTGGCATCCATAATTTATAGTGCTGCTAGTTTCACTAGTTGCGGGACTTTTAGCAAAACCCATTTCCTCTCTGAGGCTCTGTCTTCTGATCTGTAAAACGGAGGAGTTGGATCGGATGGCCTGTAAGTTTCTCTACCAAATTCCAAGATTCATCATTTGGACAGTGAATCTGGTGATACTGAAACACCATGCCATTTAACACCCCTATGCCGACCACAGGTCTTAGAAGGGAATAGAATGTCTGAGATGCCTGCTGTGGTACACACTCTACATCAGCATTGACATCATGGGGCCCTGATGCATTAGGTGAGTAAAGCAGAGCCCATTCTTTCCCATCTTAACAGATGCTACATGGATATGGAGGTCAATGGATTTGATTTTCTTTTCCTTTGTCCTATTCACCACCACCACTCCAGTTCTCTGCCTCCAATTCACTGCTGGTGAACAGAGTCACACCACTGGGGTGGGTGGAGGAGGAAGGGAGAGGGGGAGGCTGAGGGAGGAAGGAGGGAAGGAAGAAGAGGGAAAGGCATTAATAGAACAGAAGCAGGCAATGATGAATTAAGGGAGCAGCCATTAATTTTTCATTTTGACAGATTATCGTCCGTCAGAAGGCAGAAGAGATGGCTCTTGTGCCCAGAGAGGAGACACTTGCTCTTTGTAATACAGGCTTCTCTTTTTTTCTGGAATTAGGCGGTGGGCACCCAAAGAATAAAAAATTTATGATAATCTATAATTTACATGTTAGAAGATAAATAATGAACTAAATCCTGTCATTAAATTGGTCCTTCATTTTTCTTAATTCCCTGGGTGATAAATCTGATTTTGCAACAGCATTTAGTATAAATTAATTTTTGTGTAAAGTCGGGGGAAGGTAAACTGTTCTAAACACTTCAGATATAGATTGTCCTGGACATTGCGTTGCTTGGGGTCTTAAGATACAAGAGTCCTACCAATGTGGCTTTACATGAAGACTGGCATAAATTAAGGGACGATGTTCACGGGGTATTTTGCAAACCAACACTGATTCTGTAAAGCTTTGGAGTTTCATGAGTGGAAACATGAAGTCCCAGGACAGAGTTGGGGCTAGCTTGCACAGGAGGACAGCTGGAGAGGATGACTTTGTTGAGCACCATGAAGACGTCTTCCCTGGATGCTGACTAATGACATGACAGAAAAAAGCACTGCCTTTTAACCCCTCCATTTCCCCAACTGTAAAGTGAGGGCACTCATTGTTTAAAGGCATCGGTTAGATGATATATGCAAAACAAATATTGGCACAGCGGGCAGTCATCAGGGGATAGCTGACATCAATAAAGCACTGGCATGCAATGGATTACATGATAGTAGTTAACGATTATTCAGAGCCTAGTGTGTTCTTGACCCTGTTTCAAGACTTTCAGATGCATTAACCCTTACATTCCTTGAACCTAACCTATGAAGTGAGTGTTGCCGTTTTCCCGATTTTGCTCTTGAGGAAACTGAATTATTATAGACATGGCTACCTTGGGCCAGGCATATATTGATATATTCCAGGAGCAAGAGATATAGTGGTGGATAAAATAGAAAAAAAATTCCCCACATTCACAGAGCTTACATTCTTGTGAAAGGGATGAAGGCAATAACAAAATAAATAAGTACAATATGCAACCTGGAAGAAAGTGATAAGTATTTGGGGAGAAAAATAAAGCAGACATGGGGCACAGTGGCTCCCGCCTATAATCCCAGAACTTTGGGAGCCAGAGGTAGGTGGATCGCTTGGGCCCAGGAGTTTGAGACCAGCCTGGTCAACATGGCGAAACCCCGTCTCTACTAAAAATACAAAGTAATTAGGTGAGCGTGGTGGCACACGCCTGTAATCCCAGCTACTCTAGAGGCTGAGGCACCGGAGGACCCACTTGAATCTGAGAGGCAAGGGTTGCAATGAACTGACCCTGTGCTGCACTCCAGCCTGGGCGACAGCGTGAGACTCTGTCTCAAAATAAATAAATAAGTAAAATTTTAAAAATAAGGCAGAGAAGGCCCATAGAGAATAGAAGAGGGGTGCTACAATTTTAAGGGGTTGTCATTTTTAATAGATAAGTATAGCATGCCTGTTTCCAGAACTGGGATTCTGAATCATTCTGCTACCTTGTTTAAGGGAAAGACTATGGGTTCCCGAATCAGACAGACGAATGTGTGCTTTGAATGAGATCTCTGCCTTGTATTTGCCTTGAAACCTGGGGCAATTTGCTTACTCTCTCCAAGCCTCAGATTTCCTGACTGCAAAATGAAAATATCGCTTCAGCAGGTTTGTCATGAAGACGGAGAACGATGGAGACGAAGGTGAGGCCACGTGGCCTTTTAATACATTCCCTTTTCTATCTGTACCTTGGAGGTAATAGTGACACCTACCACTTAGGTGTGCTGTACAGAATAAATGAGATAATCTATATTAGCACAAATAAAAAAGAATGTATAGGTGGCCCCAAGGGCCTACCTGAGTTTGGCATCCATTAATTTTTGTGGCCAAATATCAAGAGTTGTATGACCTGAAGCAAGATCATTTTCTCATCTGTCAAATAGCAGCAGTGGACCAGATGGCCATGATGTAAGTAAACATAACACTATGGTATAAGCAAAGCATCAAACTTACCTGGCACAAGGTAATAAGTAATAGTAACAGCCAGTTACAAATGCCCTCAGAGCTGTGCTAACACTTTGCATGTATTGCCTTCCCTAAAGCTCACGATAAGCTTAAGAGAGAGATAATGCTACTATCCCCACTTTACAGACGTGCAAACAGGGTCAGCGAGCTTAAGAAATTTTCCCCAAGCTCATCCAGTAACCAAGTGGCAAAATTGGATCTAGGGACTTAGTCTTCTATCCCAGGATGATTTTCTTGCCTGAATGGACTAGCATCATGAAGACAGATCTCAGGACATAATAGGTGCTCATTAAATGTTTGTTTAGTAAAAAGAATGATGAGTAAGCCATCGTTTCTTCCATGAACCAGGACACTGAAAAAGAGGATTGGCTCCAGTGTCCCCAAGGGAATGAATGAGCCTTTTATAACAACCCCCTTCCAAAAGTCTTCACATTCCATTATATTGTCTGACATAAAATATTCCAGTGGAATTTACGTGATAGGTTCCCTTAATGTCTGCACGTAGTCCTTCCTCTTTCTCAACCTTTCATGATAAATGCAGTCTAATGGCCCACCTTGATGGTTTAGTGAGGGAGGATGACAGAATTCAAAGCCACTCTTGCTTTCTAGGTACAAAGAGATGATAGAGAGAGGTCACTGGAAGCCTCTATAAAATTACTAAAGATTTGGGCCAGATGGTATTTGCCATAATTTTTTAGGACTCAGCCATAGCAGTCAGGCACATCTGCAATGTGCTAGCTTTCAACCTACTGGAACTGACAGAAGAAGAATATCAGTGGTATAGGTCTATAGGATGACCTGGTGGAGCTAATTATTGTATAGATGGAAAACTGAAGCTCACAGAGAAAAAGTGGCTTACCCCCGGTCACATAGCAAGATAATCTCAGAGCCTTGACTATTAACGCAGGAATCTTACCTCCCTGAACAACGTTTTCCAACAAGACTGCTCTGAAGACCCAAGTTCTCCATGGAATGCAGTCATGGAAAAAAATGTCGCCATTCAATTCCTCAAGGACAGAAATTCCTAGAACCAGAAATACCATTTGACCCATCAATCCCATTACTGGGTATATACCCAAAGGAATATAAATCATTCCACTATAAAGACACGTGCACACATATGCTTTTTGTAGCGCTATTTGCCATAGCAAAGACATGGAACCAACCCAAGTGGCCATCAATGATTGACTGGATAGAGAAAATGTGTTCCATATACACCATGGAATACTATGCAGCCATAAAAACAAATGAGATCATGTTCTTTGCAGGGACATAGAGGGAGCTGGAAGCCATCATCCTCAGCAAACTCACACAGGAACAGAAAACCAAACACCGCATGCTCTCACACATGAGTGATAGTTGAATAATGAGAACACATGGACACAGGGAGGGGAACAACACACACCAGGGCCTGTTAGAGGTGGGGGGCAAGGGAAGGGAACTTAGAGGGTGGGTCAATAGGTGCAGCAAACCACCATGGCAACATATACCTGTGTAACAAACCTGCATATTCTGCACATATATCCCAGGGTGTTTTTTAGAAGAAATAAAGAAAAACAATTTTTTTTTAAATGTCGCCATTGCACATCTTGGCAATGACTAGATCTCCTCTCAGTTGAAATTAGACTTACGCTACAGCAAAAGAGGTGCAGACAAGACAACAGGAAGAGCTGAGAGTGACTGTCAGAATATATATTAGAGGCAGGTAATAGCCCAGTGATTCCTAGACCCTGTCGAGAAGAGAGATGCTATGGCCACGGAGGCAACCAAGCCCTCTGCCTCTAGGCCAGAATAGATTTCACCAGGAAGAGGTTTCTTCCAATTCCTAAAATGCCATGATATCAGGTACTTCCTTACCATATTCTCCCAAAACGTGCTGATTTTCCTCTGACTGCAAATCTTTATGTGAAGGCTGATCCTCTCATTCACTTATTTACTTAATGTGTATTGAATGCCGACTGTATACAGGACAATAGGAATACAGAGTTCAGCAAGACAGACTTGAGTTCCAACTCCACAGCCCTGCAGAGACAGAGAATAAATGAGAAGACAGGAAAAAAACAACAACAGAGACAGAGAGACAGAGTAGAGACACAGAAAATGTTATAGGGTAAAACCAAGAGAGACCCACAGAGCAGTAGGGATGCAGGGAGACACAGAGAAATTGACAGGGAGAGATATGGAGCAGAAGAGATAGAGAGAGAAAACCGAGCATCTCACAGAAACAGCAAGTGACAGATGAGACAGAAACAGAGTAATTTACCACTGATAGTATCCATCCAAGTCACAAAGTGATTGGCCCAAAGGCTGAGCATGTGACCTAAATGGGGCCAATCAGCGACTTTCTCTGGGATTAATCTATGGCTTCTAGGAAGGAGAGTTCTAGGCAAAGACTTCTATGATAAGACACAATTTCTCATGACTCCAATCAATGACAAATATCTCAAGAAGTTTTTTTTCCCAAAGGGAAAGATAGCCACAGGAGACAGGTATAAAGGCCACAGTACGGAGATACACAGTACAGTCAAGATATTGGTTAGGCACTTTTAGGCAACACCTTTTATTTTCTCATGTGCCTCATCTCTTTCTTCCTCAGCTCCTCACTTTGAGACACACTCGCTTGCAAGAGTCACAAGCACAACAGAAGTCGGGAGCCCGGAACAATCTCCTGGGTAACCCAAGAATAAAAGCTCGTCAGTCCCCACAGGGCATCCTGGGATTCTGTTCAGCTCACCTGCCAAAAGAAAGAGGTGCCTAGGAAGTGGGGTGGGAGGCAAACTTCCCTTACCTTTTTATTCTCATCCAGTGCCGTGGTTTCCTATGGCTTCCACGTACTATAACTCCCAAATGCATACACCCAGCCACACTCTCCCTTGAGTTACAGACTCACCCAGCCAACTGCTACTTGATACTGCAACTTGCACGCATTTTAGGTGTCTCAAGTTCAACATGTCCAAAAGTAAACTCCTAGTTTCCTCAATTAAAAAAAAAAAATCTGTACATAAATAAGCCTTTTCTAAATTCCAAGGAGGGAATTTAGAGTTGGATTATTTTATAAGTCAGTGTCTTTCTGGCAATCTGCCATTACCCCTCCTGGCTACCCAGGAGAAAAACATCAGTACCCAAAAGTTGGGAGAATCACTAAGGGTTTCTAGGAGACTCCCAGGAAATCTGGGAGAAAGGAGTGCTTTCCTCCCCATCCATCCATGGTGACGCTTTTGCTTCCAGGACAGGGATGGATAAAAGAACTCACTGTGTGATCTGCCTGCAAGTCTCATTCTTCAAAGGTAATCAGCCCTGAGCACTCTCTGGAGTGAAAAGGACCTATTTTTGTTGCAACAATGAGAGGTTTTACCTAAAGGGCCAATTAAACCATGAGAGATCATTTGCAGATAGATTTTGGAGGCGGGATTTCTGTTGTTGTGTTTGTTTCTTTGCAAAGACGTCAATAATCACTAGAATTTAGTTCCATGAAAAGTAAAATAAATATCAAAGAGCTTTTCTGGAAATTACTGTTCTGAGGGTCAGATTTGAAGATTTCTCTCTATGGCTTCAGGACCACTAGAAATTCTGCCCCACTCCAGAAGCCTTCTCCCCTCCCAGAGACTGTGTAAATCTCAGAAAAAGACTCTAATTGGTCTTTTGGGGTCAACATTTGTCCCTTGGACCCACCATTGTTGCTAAAGGATGGGGCTCTCTGATTGGCCAGTTATTTGCACACAATTGTAGTGACTGTTAATGGAGGAAGAAAAATAGGAAAGATCTCTGGATGGATTTTTTAAAGAAACAGCTACTGGTTTCCATCCCTCTATTACTGGATTTCTTTGATGAACACCATAATGATGATGATGATGACAATTTAATGTTCATATCCCAAACATGTGTCAACACTTTTCATGCATGATCTCATTTAGATATGACAACAATCCTGTGATGTAGGGACCATTGACAGAAGACAAAACCAAGGCTTAGAGAAAGTAAAACACTTACCCAAAGTCACTCTGCTAGGAAGGAAAACTGTTTGAAAGTTCCTGCCTTAATAGATGCATTAGTTATCTATTGCTATATGGCGAATTATCCCAAAACTTAGCAGCTTCAGACAACAAACATTTGTTATCTCATAGTTTCTGTGGGCCAGGAATCCAGGCATGGCTGAACTGGGTGCCTCTGCCTCTAGGTCCCTCAGAGTCTATATAATCAAGCAGTCCACCAGGGCTGCAGTCTGATCTGAAGGCTTGACTGCAGGAAAATCTGTTTCTAGGCTCATTCATGGGGTGGTTGGCAGAACTCAGTTCCACATAAGCTGTTGGACCACGGGCCTCAGTTTCTCACTGGTCATTCACCACAGGCCTTCCTTAGTTCCTCGTTATAGGGGCTTCTCCATTTAGCAGCTTACAACTTGGCACTGGGCTTAATCACAGCAGCAGGCTAGAGAGTATGCAAGATGGAATTTGCCATGTTTTTGGAACCTTCCCTCCAAGGTGAATCCCATCACTTTTGCCTGATCCTATTGGCTAGAAGTAAGTCACTAGGTTGAGTCACATTTAAGGGAAGACAATTGCATAAGGAAGTGGGAACTTTTAGTGCTATCATAGAGGCTGCCTACTGCAGTACTTTTCTTTTTGGATAAACAGACTGCATTCATATACCAACCATTTAGTATTGCAGAGGGGCCTTCTCCTTCAACCCTCCAAATTCATTCACTGGATTTGTTTGGACCAAATCCTCACGGGATCACCTGACATGTTCATTTCTGAGTCTAACCACACTTTTCCTTGGCTGCGTTTTTTTTTTCCTCTTCACGTCTGCACCACTCCTGAAACATTTGAACCTGTGAAGCATCATATACTGTGATGAGCTTGGGAGCAGCTAATCTCATCCCCTCATTTTGCAGATAAGAGCGCTGAGGCACAGCTAAGGAAAGGAACCTTCCTGAAACCCCACAGGAAGCCAGAGGCAGGGCTGGGACTCTCAATCTCATCTGCTCCCAGTATGCAGCACTTCCTAACACACCGGGATCCTTGCTGGGAAATCAATCCAAACCAGGCACTTGAACTCTAGGGAGACTGCCAACATTTCATCAACATACAAATGAGGGAAACATTGAGGCAGTGCTTCTCCCCTCGTCCCCATCCCTTTCTTCACAGGGAGCTGACTTCGTTCCCTCCTGGGAGCAGGAGGGACTCACTTGTTAGCTGAGCAGTGAACAAGCCTTTTTGTATGAAAATCTAAGGAGCTCTTGCACTGTGTCTGATGTGGTTTCAAGGTACACAATGCCCTCTAGTCTTGAGTCAGGGTAATTCCAAGAGAAAAGATTCTGAAAACAATGGGGAATTATAAAATACACAAAATCTAACACTGGACGTAATTATTCACAACAGAGCGGCCCAACTTGGCACTCCAAGGGTTCCAGGGACTCCCAAAATTCCACGTCAGTCAGTCTATAATGTAAAACATTTTGTGGAAAGGGTCTGTGGCTTTCATTGAAATTTTTTTTTTTTTTTTTTTTTTGAGACAAGCTCTCTCAGTAGCCCAGGCTGGAGCGCAGCAGCGTGATCTTGGCTCACTGCAACCTCTACCTCCCAGGTTCAAGCCATTCTTATGCCTCAGCCTCCTGAGTTGCTGAGATTACAGGCATGCGCCACCACACCCGGCTAATTCTTGTATTTTTAGTAGAGATGGGTTTTCACCATGTTAGCCAGGCTGCTCTCAAACTCTGGGCCTCAACTGATCCTCCTGCCTCGACCTCCCAAACTGCTGAGACTACAAACATGAGCCACCAGGCCCCACCAGCTTTCACTGAATTTTAAAAGATTAACCATAGCTATGTCACTAAACAAAAAGGTTGAGACCCCTAATTTGGACTCTCAAAACTGTTTGGAACATCTGCACTGGTGTAAAAGAAATGTCCAAAATGAGCTTCGGAGCATGTGCTTTTTAGATACAAAAGTACTTTGGGAGTTTAATATCATATATCGTCTCTGTTTGGCCCAACTTTCAAAGCTGTTCATTCCTTCCTGTAGACTGTCATTTGGAAGTCAATATCTGTATTTCAGGGTTCGATTTAATTCAGTAGGTGTTTGCTAAATGCCTGTTCCATTCTAAGCACTGGGGGTTCAAAAAGGAACCACAGTGGGCACTAGTTCATTTTCGCCATTCCGTGTTCCTCTCCCATTCTTTTGGCAACACCATTCCAATGTCCTCCTGAAACCACTCACTTTTCTATTCCTATTCCTGAGCCAAGGCCTCTGATCAGGTTGAGTCCCCAGCACTGGA
>NW_012102732.1:2119806-2122058 GCF_000951045.1 Mandrillus leucophaeus | reverse complement strand
TCATCACTATCTAATTCCAGAACATTTTCATCATCCTTAAGAAGAAGCCCGGTACCCATCATCATCACTCCCCCACTGCCCCTTTTTTCAACAGTAATCTGCTTTCCTTTTTTGGAAACAGAGTCTTACTCTGTCACCCAGGCTGGAGTGTAGTGCTGCTATCACCACTCACCACAGCCTCAACCTCCTGGGCTGAGGTGATTCTCCCACCTCAGCCTCCTGAGTAGCTGGGACTATAGGCGCATGCCACCATGCCCAGCTAATTTTTGCATTTTTTTTGTAGATACAGGGTCTTACTATGTTGCCCGGGCCAGTCTAGAAATCCTGGGTTCAAGCAATTTTCCTTTCTTGGCCTCCCCAAAGTGCTGGGATTACAAGCATGAGCCACAGTGCCAGGCTGTAATCTGCCTTCTATTTCTATGGATTTAATTCTTCCGGACATTTCTAATAAATGCAATCATATAACGTGTGTCTTTTTGTGTCTGGCTTCCTTCACTTAGCATATCGTATTCAAAGTTCCTCCATGTTGTGGCGTGTATCAAAACTTCATTCCTTTTTAATGGCTGAATAATATTCCTTCATGTGTATAGACCACATTGTATTTATCGAATCATCAGTTAATGGACATAGGGAATGTTTCTACCTTTTGGCTATTACGAATAATGCTGCTGCAAACACTGGTGTGCAGACTTTTCTGTGGACATACTTTCAATTCTCTTAGATATATACCTAGGGATAGAACTGCAGGGTGATATGGTAACTCTATATTTAACTTTTTGAGCAATGGCCAGACTGTTTTCCAAGGGAGATGCACTGTTTTACATTTATACCAGCAGTGTAGGAGGGTTCCAATTTGTCCACACTTGCTATTGTCTGTCTTTTTTATTATGGCCATCCTAATGGGGGTGAAGTGGTATCTCATTGCAGTGACTTGCATTTCTCTAATAACTAACATATTTCCTTCTGATGACCAAATCATCATCCTTGTGTCCCTTCTAGCCTGATTACTACACATTAGCCTTTTAAAAAGTGATCTCCAATGATTAATTTCTCCTAGCGCCTCCTGTCAGCCTCTTTGCTGCAATTACCAAGTCAAATAATCCCATTCCCGCTCCCCTTCTGCAGATCATGCTGGAGTACACCTGCTGCTCATAAACCCACCAAGGCAGACTTTACTGTGGCTATTACTCAAAGGCCATGCCAAGAACTCCTTCTCCTGCAGCCCCCCTGGCTTGCAATCTTGCTAAGTTCAGGAGAAAGGGTACAGGGTGATGTTGGATTCCATTAGGAGACAGAAAATTATGTTTTTTCCAACTCTGGGGCCAAAATCAGCCTGCACAGAGTCTGAAAACTCTTTAAAGAAATTTTCTCTAACCTTCTGACCACCTCTCCTCTAATCAAAGGCATTCAAACCCAGCTTATAGAGCCAGGTAAGAAATGGAATCCACAGAACCAACCCATCCACCAGTACTATTCTAAGCCTCTTCCCCAAACTCCTTCCTCTTCTAGTTCAATGATTATCAGCATGATCAACATTTGGGACCAGATTAATTCTTTTTCTTGGGAGGATGTCCTGTGTATGGTGGGATATTTAGCAGCACCCCTGGTCTCTGTTTAACCACCCTCACTTGTGACAATCAAAAATGTCTCCAAATACTGTTAAATATTCCCCCAAAAAGGGAGGTTGCAAAATTGCCCCTGGTTGAGAACCACTGTATTAATTTGGAGTAGGCAGAACTCCAAGAGGGACCTCGAGATCCCAGCCCCCTGACGCAGGTACTCTGTGGGTGGTAGGACCTAGGAATATCATGGGCTGTCACTTTCATGATTAGGTTGCACCTTCAAGCAAGAATCATTTAGTAGCTGAGCTAAAGCAATTCCAGAACTGTGAGAGATCATAATAAAATTATTGTTATTTCAAGCCACTCTTTTGGAGTATCCTATTATACAGCAACTCCTTAAATAACATCATTTCATTCAATGTCATTTCGTTATAACGTTGGTGAGAGAAAGAATCCATTCTCAGCCAGGGGCATTGCCTGTATGGAGTCTGCACCTTCTCCCCATGTCTGTTATAGATTTTCCCTGGGTACGCCAGTTTACTCCAACATCCCAAAGATGTACACATTAGGCTCCTTGGCGTGTCTGCGTGGTCCCAGTCTGAGTGGCTGTAGGGGAGTGTGTGAGTGCACCTGGCAATGATGGGATTGGTCCTGTCCAGGACTGGTTTCTGCCTTGAACTGTGAGCTGCC
>NW_012102732.1:2114958-2118170 GCF_000951045.1 Mandrillus leucophaeus | reverse complement strand
GTTACCGTTTAGTAACAGATAACAGAAACAGACTTTGGTCTCTGGAAGTGGGAGGCTGCCATAACAAAACCTAAACTGCAGTAATGGCTTTGAGACGGGGGTGTGTACACATTACAAAGGCTTTGAGAAATCTGTTAGCCAAGGTTTGATGGTCCTTGAGGAGGCTGCTGGTGAGGGCTTAGTAAAGTTAGAAAAATGTCATGATCCTTGTTATATAATTATGAAAGGTTTAGCAGCACTGTCACCTGTGCTGAAAATACAGAATTAACTGTTTAATTTGGATGAAGAGATTAGAATTCCAAACAGAATGTTGATACTAGTTTCTTTTAACAGATAAGGATGGAGGCTAGGCATGGGGGCTAACAGCTGTAATCTCAGAACTTTGGGAGTCCAAGGTGGGCAGATCATTTGAGGTCAGGAGTTCGAGACCATCCTGGCCAACATGGTGAAACCCTGTCCCTACTAAAAATACAAAAAAGTTAGCCAGGCGTGGTGGCACGCACCTGTAATCCCAGCTACTTCAGAGTCTGAGGCAGGAGAATCACTCAAACCCAGGAAGTGAAGGTTGCAGTGAGCCAAGATTGTGCTGTTGCATTCCAGCCTGGGCAACAGAGTGAGAGCCTGTCTCAATCAGTCAATCAATCAATCAACAAAAGTATGGAGAAACATGACTTGAAAAAGGAACTGTTTGATTTTCAACCAAATTTAAAGCAAGTTGTGAAGGATCCTGGACTGATGGGTTTGAAAATAAAGTTGTTTTTCATTTCTAGCCTCTCTACATGAAAAAAAAAAAAAAAAAATTCTTATATTAAGAAATGACCTTAGAACAAAATCAAATCCAGAGTAGAACTATGAGATCCTTTCTTCAGGCTTTGGAAAAATTTAAGGTGGTGCCTCACAGACCCTTTCAGCAAACAAAAGGTCCTCTAAGGATCTTACAGGCATGCCTCTGAGACATCCCTCACTGAACTTCATCAACATTAAACTCATAACAATAAGGACAACGTTTCACAGCAGCTTTCCAGGGAGCCCAAGGTAGAGAATCACTTTTATCAACAAGATTTGTGGGTATTGATTCTAGCTAATTGAGTGAACTCAAATAAGAGTCACAAAAAAATCCTCAAAGTTTTTAAGAAAATTATGCTGGCAAAAACATCACCAGCTTCATAGTTGAAGCTGGTGATGTTCTGCCAACCTATTTTTCTGGACAGAACTCATACAAAGCAAAAAGGAGTCTTTAGACACTCCCTCCAAAAAGTACTATGGATAGGAATCAGGCTGGAAAAAAAAAAAAAAAAAAAAAAAAAAAAAAAAAACACTATTCAGCTGCAAACACCAGCTGTTTTATAGAGAAGGAAGGATAATTCAGAAGGTGAACTAGGATTCCATTGCATAGAGAATTATTCCCAGGAAATAGAGCTAAATAGTAATTAAAGAACTAGCAACATGTACTCAATTGTATTTCAAAATGTCTATGGACCAATGAATGCTGTGTGACTGCTATTTTCCCATGTTTTGAATGCGAGTGTCTATAATGATCTATGCCTGTCTCACGATGGTATGTTGGTGAGACGCTCAGGAAGCTTCATTCACGCCTGAACTTCACTTAGATAACAAGATCCTGGACCTCAAGCACAAGGTTAATAACATAAAATGATATGGCATCGAGGTGTTTTAGAGGAGGGGTTGAGTGTATTTTGCAAGTGGAAGGGCTGAGAATGATCATGACCAGAAGGCAGACCATGATTGCATTTCCAAAATCCGTCATCAGCAACGATGCTTCTGGCCCCCACGTGCTGCTACAGAACTTTGTTACTCTCCCATCAAGAGATGGAGTCTATGCCCCCTTTCCTGAATTAAGGCCTTTGGGATCACCACAATAAATAGAATGTGATAGAGTGAGGCTGCACGACTTCTGAAGCTTGGTCACAAAAGGTGATACAGCCCTGCACCCCTCCCTCCACCCACACTTCTTTGGAGCCCTGGGCTGCCCTGTAAGAAGCCTCATTGCCCTGGAGCCGCTATGCTGAAGAGTCCACAGGGAGATACACAAAGAGAAAGAAAGTGATTCCCAAGGAGCCTGTGTCAGTCAGGAATCTCCAGAGGGACAGAACTAATAAGATATATGTCTCTCTGAAAGGGAATTTCTTAGGGAGAACTGACTCACACAATCATAAGGCAAAGTCCCATGATAGGCTGCCTGCAAGCTGGGGAAGAAAGAAGCCAGTAGTACTCAATCCAAGTCCAAAAGCCTCAAAACCAGGGAAGCCAACAGTGCAGCCTTCAGTCTGTGGCTGAAGACTGTTGTTTAAGTGGTTGTTTAGAAGTGTGTAGCACCTCCCGACCGGGCGCGGTGGCTCACGCCTATAATCCCAGCACATTGGGAGGCTGAGGCGGACAGATCACGAGGTCAAGAGATCGAGACCATCCTGGCTAACACAGTGAAACCCTGTCTCTGCTAAAAATACAAAACATTAGCCAGGCGTGGTGGTGGGCACCTGTAGTCCCAGCTACTAGGGAGGCTGAGGCAGGAGAATGGCGTGAACCTGGGAGGCAGAGGTTGCAGTGAGCCAAGATCACTCCACCGCACTCCCACCTGGGCAACAGAGCAAGACTCCATCAAAAAAAAAAAGAGACGTGTGTAGCACCTCCCCTGCCCCTTTCTGCCTGCTCCAGGCTTGTAAGACATTCCTGCTTCCTCTTCACCACCCACCATGACTGTAAGCTTCCTGAGGCCTCCCCAGCTATGCTTCCTGCACAGTCTGTGGGACCATGAGTCAATTAAACCTCTTTTCTTTATAAATTACCCAGTCTCAGGTATTTCTTTAGAGGAATGCGAGAACAGAGTAATACAGCAAGGAACTACCTCTGCACAATCTGGAAAGACTTGGTAAAGCCGATGAAATTTTAGCCTGATCTTGGAGAATGTTTTCCAGGTGAAAGAAGGGCAAAATACACTGAAGACAGAAATGGCACCACATGATTAAAGCACACATAAAAGAGAAAGATTTTTTCTCTGGAATTTAGATATTTTAGGACACATGCATGCGCGCGCGTGCACACACACACACACACACACATACACACACGAGGGCTTCAAAGGTTCATGTAAAAGTGGAATTAAAAGAATTAAAAGCCAGTGGGCACATTGGCTCACACCTGTAATCCCAGCACTTTGGGAAGCCAAGGGAAGAGGACTGCTTGAGGCCAGG
>NW_012102732.1:2096190-2114651 GCF_000951045.1 Mandrillus leucophaeus | reverse complement strand
AAACTTTATTTCTCAACATAATTTCCATCAAGTTCAGGACACTTTTGTAAGCAATAATACCAGCCATTAGTCCATCCCTAAAGAACCGAGAGTCTTGGGAATTCAACCATCTCAGTGTAGTCTTTTTTATACTATTAACTGGAAAAAAAAAAAAGAGTGTCCTTTAAAGATTTCTTACGATTAGGAAATACAAAGAAGTCAGAAGTAGCCAAATCAGGACTATAAGGGAGATGTCTAATGATTTCCAATAGAAACACTTGCAAAATTGCCTTTGTTTGATGAGAAGAATGAGCAGCAGCATTGTCATGATAGAGAAGAAATTTCTGGTGAAGCTTTCTCAGGTGATTTTCTGCTAAAGCTTTGGCTAACTTTCTCAAAACACTCTCATAATAAGCAGATATTATCATTCATAGAGCCTCCAAAAAGTCAACAAGCAAAACGTCTTGAGTATCTCAAAAAAGTATTGCCTTGACCTTTGCTCTTGACCAGTCCATTTTACTTTGACTGGACCACTTCCACCTCTTGGTAGCCATTGTTTTGATTGTGTTTTGTCTTCAGTATCATACTGATAAAGTTGTGTTTCATGTCCTGTTACAGTTCTTCGAGAATGCTTTAGGATCTTGATCCCGTTTGTTTAAATTTTTCATTGAAATCTCTTCTCTTACCTGTAGCTAATCTGGGCACAACAGTTTTGGCACCCATCAAGTAGAAAGTTTGCTCGATTTTTTTTTTCTTTTTTTTTGATATGGAGTCTCAGTCTGTCACCAGGGTGGAGTGCAATGGCACAACCCCTGCCTCCCTAGTTCAAGAGATTCTCCTGCCTCAGCCTCCCGAGTAGCTGGAACTACACGTGCACACCACCACACCCAGCTAATTTTTGTATTTTTAGTAGAGACAGGGTTTCACCATGTTGGTCAGGATGGTCTTGATCTCTTGACCTCGTGATCTGCCCACCTCGGCTTCCCAAAGTGCTGGGATTAGAGGCATAAGCCACGGTGCCCGGTCTCCAATTTCAATTTTTTTTTTTTTTTTTTTGAGATGGAATCTCACTCTGTTGCCCAGACTGGAGTGCAGTGGTGCCATCTCTGCTCAAGTGCAAGCTCTGCCTCCCGAGTTCACGCCATTCTCCTGCCTCAGCCTCCCAAGTAACTGGGACAATTTTAATTTTTGAGTCCGAATTGTGTAAGCTGAACCAATTGAGATGCCTATGGTGTTGGCTATTATTTCTGTGGTTAACGATTGATTCTCTTCAATTAGGACATAACAAGATTAATTTTTTCCTCGCAGATCAATGTGGATGGTCTGCCACTGTGGGCTTCATCTTCAACATCATCTCATATCTTCTTACAACCAGTCATCCATTTGTAAACTGCTGGTTTCCTTGGGGCATTGTCCCCATAAACTTTTCACGCAGCATCAGTGATCTCACCATTCCTCCACTCAAGTCTCACCATAAATTTGATGTCTGTTCTTGCTTCAATGTTAGCAGAATTTATGTTGCTCTGAGAGGGGCTCTTTTCAAACGAATGTCTTGTTCTTCTGAATGTCTAAAACTAGATTGAGTTTAAACATACTGTAACAAGTTAAAACAAGTTTATTTTGGTGGGGGAAAAAAAAGACATCCAAGCATAGTTTTTACATTATGCATGGAAAATATACATTTCCTTGAACTTTCTGAAGACCCCTCATGTATATATAAAAGCTAATTGGCTGAAACACAGAGTATATCACGACAAATGGCAGGAAGCAAAGCTACAAAAGTCAAGTGGGTGCTAAGACCTATCCTACCACATAGTTATAGTCATCAGGGTCCTGGTCAGACATAAAGCAAGGCAGAGACCATTCAACTGTCATAATCTTAGAAGATTTTATTGGCTGCCTATTACCTTCCCATAAATGTGAACCACAGACCAAACATAATTGTGAGATTATGCAATAACTTCCTCAATCCACTCCCCTCCAATCACAATGATAACCTTAAAAGGAAACACAACTTGCTTCTTTGAACTTCACTTTTGTCCTGAGAGATGTGAATTCCCAAGTTGACCACAGCTTTAAACATCTAAATGTGTATTTTTAACACTGGAAGCATGCATGCTTCACATTTTTCCATGGAAAGCTTAGCAAACAGAGGTGCTGTAACTGGCTCCACTGCCTGAAGGCACATTTGTTTAACCAAGGTACTCTAATACAATTAACAGAGAACAAAGGAGAGCCATTATGCAAACAACAAACAATTCAAAGCGATCCAGACTCGGATCCCCCTCCAAGACGGCAGTGGAGTGGCAGATCTAATGTCCTTGTAGTATCTGGTCTCTGTATGAGCATTCATGAAATGCCATAGAAACCAAATATTAAAACACCTACAACTTTAAGAGACAAGATAGGTGATGGAAGCCACCAAGAAGCAAGGAGCTCTCTAGTGAAGTGGCAAGAAAGGAGAGAGCTGTTCAGAAGCCGTGCAGGCCTGTTAAGGAGCTAAGTAGTTGGAATGTCTGGGTGACTCCCTAAATAAACACTGAAACACTTTAAATTTGTACATAAATAAAACTAAATCACAGTAGTCAACATAGGAAAGCCAACTATTGTGTTTTGTTTTTTCTGTTTAGCACCTTGAAGACGTCATTTCATTCATGTATTCTACAAATATTCGTTAAGCATCAACTATGTGCCAGGCACCCTTTTACGTATTGAGGATACAGCAGTGAACACCCCAGGTAAGATCTCTGTCCTTATGGAACTTATGTGATAGAAGGAGATAGTAAACCCATAAACAGATGGATCTGTTAATGATGACACAACAATGAAGAAAATAAAATTGAGTAACTAGAGAAGGGAATGGACTACAACAGGAGAAGGGGTCAACTTTAGCCTGGTCAGGCAAGAGGTGACATTTAAACTGAAGAGGAGACACTTGACCTGACACCAGATAAAAAGCTAATTTTACAAAGATCTAGGGAATATGGATTCTATGCAGGAGCGACACCCTGAGGTTGGAAGCAGGCTCAAAGCTTTAAAGAACAGAAAGAAGGTCAATGCAGCTGGGACATCATGGTGAAGAAGAGTCGGGAAATATGGTTGGAGAGAAGGGCACGGGCCAGATGACGAAGGGCCTGGCAGGCCAAGGTAAAGAGCTTGGATATTATTTAAATGCAACAGGGACTGGGTGCAGTTACTCATGCCTCTAATCCCAGCACTTTGGGAGGCCAAGGCAGGATGATCACTTGAGACCGGGAGTTCAAGACCAGCCTGGGCAACATAGTGAGACCCTGTCTCTTAAAAAAAGCAATGTTCTTTACTTAACCAAGCATGGTGGTGCATGTCTGTGGTCCCAGATACTCAGGAGGCTGAGATGGGAGGATCACTTGAGCCCAGGAGGTCAAGGCTGCAGCAACCTGTGATTGCACCACTGCATTCCAGCCTGGGTGGCAGAGTGAGACCCTGTCTGTAAATCAATCAATTGATGTGATGGGAAGTCATTGGAAGTTTTTGAGAAGAAAGATGGGATCTGATCTACATTACTAATCATTGCTATAAATACTGTACTGATAATAAAGCACAAAGGAGTAAGCATAAAAACCATGGTAGTTGCCCCAGCAAAAGATAATAGAAGCTTGGACTTGAGAAGCCACAGTGGAAATTATTTCACTTACCCTTGACAATGACCCATACACTAAGTACCAACCTGCTTATTTCACAGGTGAAAAAACTGAGGATGGACATGGATTATATATTAATAACATGATGAGTCACACAACTGGTGAGTAGCAGAGAGAAGAGTCACTCAGATCTGCAAGAACCAAAGCCCACACATACTCTCTCCTACCTCTCTGCCACCAGGTGGAGTTGAGAGCTGTTAGAAGGGTCATCAGAGTTCAGAGGCATGGATTCCCAGGTCCTCAAATCCAAGACCAGTAGCACTCTCCCTGAGAAAGGAAGGAATAGTATTCAGCAATAAAAAGTTTGATACATGTAATGCATATCACATAACACAGATAAGCATCAAAGATACCTTGCTGGGGATCAGCCTTTGTCAAAAGAAGACATACTCCATGATCCCATTTACATTAAATTCTAAAAGAGGCAAAATTAATACATAGTGAAAGAAACCAGAACAGTGGTTAACTAGGGGGAGTGGAAGTTTTATACTTTAAGTATGATAATAATCAGTTTTGTCACATCATCACAAGGAAGTTTTCTCAGTATCAATGCATAAACATACTTAAAAAACACAAAACCAAGATCAGCGATGCAAGCATTGGTATATAAGGAAATTCTGAATGCTGAACACTGCCAGCCCCACGAACTGGAGATTCTCAGAAAACGGCCATCTAAGACATTTGCCAGTTCTAGGTCACCCTTGTCAATGTGGAGCATTTGCGAATTGTCAGTCTTAAAATCCAGCAAGTGGGAGATGACATGTAGAAATGGCACCTCGAAAGGGAAAGAAAAAAAGGAAGAGCAAATCATCAGCCTTGGACCTCAGGTGGGTGTAGGAGAGAGAATGTATTTGGTGTCTGTCAAATTTTTGCATCCTTCATTGACACTTTGGTCCATGTCACTTTTGTCCATGGCTGGAAGATGCAGCCTCCAGTTGCATCCATTTGCTGCAAAGGGCATAATTTATGTTCTTTTAGATCTTTCTGGCAAAGAAACCCTTTGCCTTGTTACTGGTGGGATGAAGGTGAAGGCAGGCCCAGATGAATCCTCGCCATATGCTGCCATGCTGGCCACCCAGGACGTGGCCCAGAGGTGCAAGGAGCTGGACATCTCTGCCCTACACATCAAACTCCGGGCCACAGGAGGAAATAAGAACAAGACTCCTGGACCCGGGGCCCAGATGTCCCTCAGAGCCCCTTGCCTGCTCAGGTAGGAAGATCTGGCAGAATGAATACGTCACTCCAATCCCCTCTGACAGCACTCACAGGAAGGAGGGTCACCGTGGTTGCCGTCTGTGGACAGGAATCTTCAAAATATTTTTCTGTTAATAAATTGTTTTCCTATAAGAAAATAAAAAGCCAGCCAATATGCCCTGAGCACTAATTATATGCCAGAGCCTCTTCTAAAAGCTTGACACGTTGAATCCACCAACAACCCTACGAAATTGGTTCCAGGATTATTCCCATTTTAGAAATGAGAACACTGCAGCACTGAAGGACTGAGATCCTCTGATTGCTTCCTTATATCCCCAGTGAGACCGGAAACTCCTTGAGTCAGGTTCCATGTCCTGTGGCTTCATGGATCCTCAGGTAGCATGATAATGCCAGCCATGGAGTGTGGCAAAAAATCAAAACCACAATGAAACGTCAACTGACACCAATCGTAATGGCTATTATTAAAAAGTCAAAAAATGCAGATGCTGGTGGGGCTGTGGAGAAAAGGGAAGACTTAACCTCTGTTGATGAAAATGTAAATTAGTTCATTGCGGAAAGCACTTTGGAGAGTTCTCAAGGAACTTAGAACAACCATTCAGCCCAGCAACCCCATTATTCGGTATATACCCAAAGGAAAATAAATCTTTCTACCACACAGACACATACACTCACACAGTCATCAAAGCACTATTCACAATAGAAAAGACAATACACAATAGCAATGAAATCAACTTAGGGGCCCATCCATGATGGGCTGGATAAAGAAAATGTGCACCATGGAATACTATGCAGCCACAAAAAAAAAAGCAAAGATCATGTCCTTTGCAGAACTATGAATGTAGGTGGAGGCAATTTTCCTAAGCAAATTAACACAAGAACAGAAAACCAAACACCAGATGTTTTGACTTATAAGTGGGAGCTAAATATTAGGTACCCATGGACATAAAAATGGGAACAATAGCCACTGCACACCACTAGAGTAGGGAGAACAGCAGGGGGACAAGGTTTGAAAAACTAACTATTGGATACTGTGCTTACTACCTGGGTTATGGATTCAATCACACACCAAACCTCAGCATCACACAATATACCAGGTTAAAAACAAACAAACAAAACCTGCATATATACCCCCCTGAATCTAAAATAAAAGTTGAAAAAAAAATAAAAATGTGTAGCAAAAGAATGGATGCTGTGTTCTTAGTTCTCCCTCCTGCTCTCCCTTCTCTCTCTCTCTCTCTCTCTCTCCCCCACAACCCACCACTTCAGTCTTATTGGCCAAGTGCCTAGTATCACCACTATCCCATTTAATTCTCACAACAACCCTACAAATTCCTTCTCTTTCTGCCTATTTTGTACATGAGAAACTGAGAATCTCAAAGGTTTCAAGTTTTAGAACTAATGTTTTGACTCGGGGATTTTCAACAACTATCTTACATGTTCAGCCCGAGGATGGGACTCCTCCTGAGAACCCTAGGTCTGGGGAAAACTTGCAGATGGAAACGAATAAATCCTGAGGTCGTCTCTAAAGGTTTAACTACAGGGCTCCATAAATGGTATTAACAGCTGTGTCTTTATGGTTCTACTAAAGTCAAAAGTGATGCTGTTGATTAAAAATAAATAAATTAAAATAAATAAAGAAGAATGACTGCTCAACCATCGGCTGAAGCCATGTTGTCTCGTGCCAAGTGTCAGCTTCAGGATAGGTTTTGATGTGGGAAGAGTTAAGCCTTGAGTTATTATCAGAATTAGGGTGCTTTATTGGTTCACATCGTCCAATCTTCCCCAGCCATTATGGTTTTGCTGAAACATTAAACTACTTTAAACTTTCATTTTCCTCTTAAAACTAAATTAGTTTGGAGGAAATTGTATTTTCCGAGCTCCAGCACCAGCCTCAGGCAGAGGGAGTTACAGTACAGCGCACAGATAAACAACAATCACGGCCTAATTACTAAGTGGTAAGTGCAGTGTTTCTCAACTTACATTTGCTTTGGAGTTTCTGGGGTCGTGCAGGGAGGCAGCTCTCAAGCACATTTCCTTCAGAAGCTTTGGGTATTTTTTCTTTTTCACTTTTTAATTTAGTTTCAGGGGGTACATGTGCAGGTTTGTTACCTGGGTATATTGTATGATGCTGAGGTTTGGGGTATGGCTGAACTCATCACCCAGGTAATGAGCGTAGACAGTACCCAACCTAGTTTGTCAGCGTTTACCCCCTCCATCCCTCCCCACTCTGGTAGTCCCCAGTGCCTGTCGTTCTCATCTTTATGTCCATGTGCACCCGATGTGTAGCTTCCACTTATAAGTGAGAGCATGTGGTATTTGATGTTCTGTTTCTGCATTGATTTGCTTGGGGGAATGACCTCCGGCTGCATCTATGTTGCCGCAAAAGGCATGATTTCGTTCTTTTTCATGGCTGCATGGTATTCCATGGTGTATATGCACCACGTTTTCTTTATCCAGCCCACCACTGATGGACATCTAGGTTGATTCCACATCTTTGCTGTGTGAATAATGCTGTGATGAACATACAAGAATATATATCTTTTTGGCAGGATGATTTGTGATCCTGTGGGTATATACCCAGTAATAGGATTCTTGAATCCAACGGTAGTTCTATTTTTAGTTCTTTGAGAAATCTCCAAACTGCCTTCCACAGCAGCCGAACTAATTTACATGCCCACCAGCAGTGTATAATTTGAGTTACTCATATGGTGGTCTTCCTACATCTCTGGCTATAGAAAGGGGAAGGACAAAGAAATTCACAAAGCACCTAATACGTTTCTGCACTACTAGGTACTAAAGTATGTTATTTCATCCTCACTAGTAGTAATAGGAGATGCCCATTTTATAGAGAAGGACCCTTGAGGCTGGGACTAACAGATGAAGGCTGATCTGCTGAGGTCCTGCTGCATGCTAGAAAATATGCTGGGCTCTTCTTCTACTATAACAGACATCCATTCCTCTGTCTGTCCCGCATGTCCTTTCTTTGGGGAAATGCTCTTTCTTTCATATCAATCATACATACAGTCCCCGAGAAAAGTCATGCGACTGAATCTGAGCCCATCATAGGACCTTAGTCATGTGATTAAAACTGAGCCAATTACAGGACGTCCAACAGTCATGTGATTAAAACTCAGCCAATCATAGGACCTCACCACCCTGGCCACAGTGATTGGTCTAAGAGGCAGGAACATGATAGAAGCCAACCCAATCATTCCTCTTCCCCAGGATTTTCCTACCTGGGCCTGGAAGTGGGATACTGCCCTCTCTGGTGGAAAACCTAAGAAAAGTCTAACTTTTACCTATTGGTGGCCATGGGGGCTAACGAAAGCCATTCTCAGAAAGACAAAATAAATGCTTGGCAGGAATATAGAAGAAAGCTGAGAGGTAGGAGGAGAAAGAGAACCCCTCTCTTGCTGTATTTCCATCCTGTCCGTAGTTGGGTTACTATGCCCATAACCCACACACCATCTTTTGCCCTAGCTGAATCCAGTCCGGCTGGCCATATGCAAACAAGAGTACCGATGACAATCTAATAACCATATCTAATTTATTGGGCACATACTGTATGTCAGGCACTAATCTAAGTGTTTCATTTGTCTTGACTCATTAAATCCACATAATTTTTTTTTTAGACGGAATCTTGCTCTGTCGACCGGGCTGGAGTGCAATGGTGCCCAATCTCGGCTCACTGCAACCTCTGCCTCCTGGGTTCAAGCGATTCTCCTGCCTCAGCCTCCCCAGTAGCTAGGATTACAGGCACATGCCACCACGCCTGGCTAATTGTATTTTTAGTAGAGACAGGATTTCACCACGTTGGTCAGATGGTCTCGATATCCTGACCTCGTGATCCGCCCGCCTCGGCCTCCCAAAGTTCTGGGATTACAGACGTGAACCACCGCGCCCGGCCAAATCCACACAATTTTATGAGGTAAGCACTAGTAACTTCCATTTTACGTTTAAGAAAAGTGAGGCATGGAGATATTAAAGCGATTTGCACAAGGTCACAAACCCAGAGTTTCTTCAACTGAAAGATGTGGAATATATAGGTCTTTTCAAAATCAGTGCCTGCTTACAAACATTGTTTCTTTGCAGCAAATATTGACAGAGTCTATACCGATACGGTGCCTCCAGCAGCTTCACTCAAGGGTTCACCCTCCTCTAGCCTCTCACCCCATGAGGGCCATAAAACCATTCTCAGAAATGGATTCCTCTCTGCTATGGGCTAAGGACCGAATAACCCATTTCACAGATGGGAAAAACAAGTATTAGAGTTTCAGTAAGAGTCTCAATGTGGTGGAGCTAGGATTCTCACCCAACTTCAGAGCTGACACTCTAAATAGCTTCCCTCTATTCCTTCAAGATGAACTCATCTTGTTAGATTTGCTCAGATGCTGCACCAGTTCACAGCCCCAAGCTGATCTCTTTTTATTTCTGCAAATGAAAATATCTATATTGTGTTTTCTTTTTCTGCTGAATCTGAAGATGGCACAGGCTGCCTAACATTATTCTCAACAGCAGTGCCCCAGCCCACAGATGGTGAGGCCTGAAACTTCCTGTTAGACAACTGTTTCGAACTTTCAGGGCTGATTGCCCCTGGCAGAAGCAGCCCCAAACCAACCAGAGTGTTTGATGCTGCAAGAGTGTGTCAAGGCTGCCTAGCCATTTGCTAGTCCCTTTTAATTTTAAGAGCGAACGGGAGAGGCTGGCTCTGCAGAACAGAGGGGAAGACAGAAAGACAAGGAGAGGGAAGGACAAGGTGAGATGAAATGGTGATTTTGCAAAGCAGCAGTCAAGATACCATTATTGCTTATTCTCTCGCTGGGATCCTGATAAGACAGGACATTTGCGGTTGCTCATGAAAATGAGGGTTTGACCAGGCTGACCTTGTACACAAGCATGATTCATTCGTTGAAGAACCCAAGGCTCTTCCTGATCCAGGCGCTGCAGTGGGCGTGGTCTGAGAAGAGCCCCTCATGTCCCCATCAAAACCTTATCTCACAAGTGGACTCTGAAAACTGACTATGCATGTCTGCAAGTGGCATCTTTGGAGTGGAAGGAGGTAGCATCAATATCAATTAACAGGACAGACACAGTGGCTCACACCTGTAATTCCATCACTTTGGGAGGCCGAGGCAGGCAGATCACTTGAGTTCAAGACCAGTCAGGAGTTCAAGACCAGCCGGGCCAACATAATGAAACCCCGTCTTTACTACGAATACAAAAATTAGCTGAGTGTGGCGGGGGGCACCTGTAATCCCAGCACTCTACAGGCTGAGGCAGGAGAATCACTTGAGCCCAGGTGGCAGAGGTTGCAGTGAACTGAGATTGTGCAACTGCGCTCCAGCCTGGACGACAAAGACAGACTCCATCCATTTGGTAAGAACCATCACTATTTTTAAATAGGCTGCAACGTTACCAGTGACAAAAGTCTTTGATTCGTCTCCAGAAAAGCAGAGATTGCCAGTTTCTCAGCATCCCCATATGCTGAGAAACATACAGTGCCCTGTACCCACTTACAGTCAGCAGTTTTATTGTTAACTTTCTCCATAAGGAAACTCTCACTCCAGAACTGTTTGGGAAAGAAACTGGGAGAGAGGGGAAACAATAATAATTATGTATCCAATTCTTGTCAGTTGCAGATTTTTTTTCTTCCCATTTTATATATCTAGTCATCATCTTGCATACATAAAATTTAAGCACCACTGCATTGCTAGCATTTTGCAGAGAGAGATTTTCTAATACAGCACTACCAATTTACTTGAAAGAATAGCTGGTCTGCATTTACAGCTAACGGGCCCACGCTTGTTTATAATGCTCCCGGTGAGCCAGGTGACAGGTGCCGTTGACTTTCCTTCACTCTTTTCCTCATCCGTGTAAGATGCAGGCTTATTATAAATGTGCTTTTTCTATGACAAGGACCAGAGCCGGCACTCTCGGTCTCTTCTTAGGGAAGACAGCAATGGTACTGGTGGGGTAAATGGATTGAACTTCCAGAGCTGGGTTTATATCCTAGATCCATCACTTTCTATCTGCGTTACTTTGAGCAAATCACTTAACCCTCTTCAGCTCTATTGCTGATGATTTCTTATGTGGAAGATAGAAATAACAATCCTATTTCTTCGGGCTGCTGGAAGGATGGCATGAAATATGGTATGCAGGTGCCCACAGCACACACACTGGGCATGTGCTATACAATGGAACACGTGTCCATTCTACCCTTCCTTCTAGGTCAAGCCTCAGGGCCTGGCAAATACTAGGCACTCAATAAATGGTTGAAAGAATATATAGGACTTGGGCGGGGGCAGGGGATAGGTGGACAAGATCAGCCTCCCTGCTTCTGGCCAATGGGAAAGTTCGGTGGAGGCCTCTGAACTCAGATTTTGAAAAGTCCCTGTCCTCTTCCTGCTTGGTTGTTGATGGGCCTTTCCAGTTCATTGTACAATTTTAAGACTCCCAGACCAGATGGCTGGAGAGGTCCCTAGGAGCCAGGATTCTGTTTAATGAAAGAACCCATATCAAATTACCACCAGCAGTAAAAGATCATGTTGGATGACATAACTCGCTTGTCCAAGGGGCAGCTGCCTTCAGGCATGGCTAAATCCAGGAGTCAGCGACTGTTGTCCATTCTCTCTTAATTTTTCCCCTGAGTTCATTTCAAGATGGCTCTCTTCATGAGGTAGGTCCTAGATTCCTACATTCCAATGGTTTTAGTTTAAGACAAGGATTGCCAATGGATCAAATGAGGCCCGTTGCTCATTTTTGTAAATAAAGTTTTATTAGAATACAGCCACACCCATTCATTGAAGTATCTATAGTCTATGGATACTTTTGCACTAGAGGCAGCAGCATTGAGTAGCTGCAACACAGACTGAATAGCCCAAAAAGCCTAAAATATTTACCATCCAGCCCTTTACAGAAAAAAAGTTTGCCAATCCCTGACCTAAGTGAAAGATCTCTACTTTTGCCATGCATAAGTATAAACTCTCAAAGGACATGTTTGGGACATGATTTTCTCCCTGAATCACTCTCTGGGGCCAGGGATGTAAAAAACTCTGACTGGCCAGTCTTCATCCTGGAACCATCTTTGTGGCTGGGAGCTGGAACTGGGCAGGACACCTTGATGGAAAGCCCCACTGAGGCCAGAGGGAATAGAAGAGCAGCACTTCCCCTGGGGAAAAGCAAAGCACTGTCACCACAGAAAAAGAGAGAAGAATTGCTAGAAAAATCGGGGAAGCCCATTACAAATGAATGAATGAATCAACATAGCTTGGGGTGACAGGCACAAATGAAAACTCCCTGCTTTTCAAAAGCATCCCGTCCCAGAAAGTTCACTTCGATACAAGTTTTGGGTCAAACAGCAGATGCTTATTTTCTGGAAGAAGAACTCACCCGGATTCCTGTGATCAAGAATCCCAGCACTGTCACCACTCGTCATCATTCTCACCACTGATGATTCAGCAGAGGAAAGAGAAAACAAAATAAAAAAACCATTGATTCTTCAGTTCGAGATATTGCCAAGGGCGGAGGCTGAATTGTACATGCCTCTTAAGCCAGAGCTATAATCTGAAGCTGGAAATGACCCTTCAGACACTGCCAAGATCCTCCCTTGTCTCTGGTTAAAGGGTTAGAGATGCTACCTCTTTCCCCAGTGGGGCTATGAAGATAACCCAAGTTCAAACAATTTAGACCAGGAATGCACATACCTGGCAGGTGTCACTCCTCCCTCCATGAGTGTGGAAGGCATAGCTAATCAATCACGGGGATTTTTCAACACAGTAGCCATGCAGTCGTTACTAGTTGATATTTATCTCTTTTGGTTAGCCAGAGCCCAGAGTCTTCGTCTGGCCACAAAGAAGACCTTGCAGTACCTTCCTCATTCTAAATACCTACCCCCTTGGGAGGATCGCTTGAGCTCATGAGTTCAAGACCAGCCTGGGAGATATTGTGAAAGCCTGTCTCTATGGAAAAAAAAAAAATGTTTTGAATTAGCCAGAAGTGATGAGGCACACCTGTAGTTCCTGCTACTCAGGAGGATGAGGTGGGAGGATTGCTTGAGCCCAGGAGGTGGAGGGTGCAGTGAGCTGAGATGGCTCCACTGCACTCCGGCATGGACAACAGAGTGAGACCCTGTCTCAAAAAAACAAACCAAAACAAAACAAAAAAACCTGCCTAATACCTATTTCTCCATCAATTCCCAGATGTTAACAGTTCTTGTTTCAAAAACATTAAATGAGAAACCAAATGTCCGTCAATGGATGAGTGGATTTAAAAAATGTTTTGTATGCATGTACAAAGGAATACTATTTAGCCTTAAAAATAAAGGGAAGTTGGGCCGGGCGCGGTGGCTCACACCTGTAATCCCAGCACTTTGGGAGGCCAAGGTGGGCGGATCATGAGGTCAAGAGATTGAGACCATCCTGGCTAACACGATGAAACCCTGTCTCTACTAAAAACACAGAAAAAGATTAGCTGGGTATGGTGGCACGTGCCTGTAGTCCCAGCTACTCAGGAGACTGAGGCAGGAGGCAAAAGTTGCAGTGAGCTGAGATTGTGCCACTGCACTCCAGCCTGGGCAACAGAGCAAGATTCCATCTCAAAAATAAAAATTAAAAATAAAATAAATAAATAAATAAATAAATAAAGGAAAGTCAGATACTTGCTACATGAATGAAACTTCCCAAGACATTATGCTAAATGAAATAAGCCAGACGCAAAAGGACAAATATTGTATAATTTGCTTATATGAGGTATCTAGAACAGTCAAATTTGTGGAGACAGAAGGTAAAATAAAGGTTACCAGGGCCTGGGAGGAGAGAGAATGGGGAGTTCATGTTGAATGGGTGCAGAGTTTTAGATGGATGGTGGTGATGGTTGTACAACAATCTGAATTTGCTTAATGCCACTGAGCTGGACACTTAAAAGTGGTTAGAATGGCAAATTTGATGTTATGTATTTAACAAATAGCTTTTCATTGCCAGCATGATGTTCAGGATCTTTACTGTTCCTGTCCACAATTCCAGCTTTATCCCTCTATTCTTGATATTTGCAATGCTCCTGCCACACATTCAATACTAAAAAAACATAGTCCACGTTTGTCTGTTTTTATCATCGTCCCTTACTCAAGCTATTTCTGCAGCCTGTGGAGCAGACTGTGGTGTTACACATTCCTTTTTGCCCAGATCTTATAACCCATTCCTCCTTTTTTTTTCCTTTGGGGACTCCTTTTCCACACCACATGACCTCAATATCCTGCAAATCTCACTGTAAACCCACCTTTCTTCTTTAATCCTCATTAAAGTCCTTTGAGGCAGAATTCATCTCACTTTTCATGCTTTCCCATAGCACCTTGCTTTATGAGCTCATCTGTTTGCCTTGTTCTAAGAGAGGTTGTGTTTGTCTTTCTCCTCCACCCTTTCCCCTTGATAATACAGAATCACACTGAGTTCAGATATGCATGGCCATGAGAAACACACACCATAATGCCCGTTCAGGAATGAATTCAGAACATTGTTCCCAGGGATTCTCGTGCATAAGCTCACCTAGGAGTGTCTTTCAAACGTAGGTTCTTGCCTCACCCTAGAGATCCCAGTTCAGTTTGTTCAGTGCAGGTGGTTCATGGACCACCCTTTGAGAAACATTGTCTTGGAACCTAAGTCAACGTAAGTTTTAAACTCCAGTCTGTGATAGTATAAGCCAGAGACTGGGGTAAATAGCAATGTGTATTAAGAAGAAAGCTGCAATATGTACCTAAATGTAATATTTCTTTAAATTTCACTGCATTTTTTATTTCATGACAAATCTATTTCTTACTTTGTTTCATGCAAATAATACTAAATATTGTCATTTCCATAACTAGTTTCTCTCTTTTTTTTTTCTTGGCAAGGTCACCCAGACTGGAGTGTAATGGTGCTATCATGGCTCACTACAGCTTCTGCCTCCTGGGCTCAAGCAATCCTCCTACCTCACTCAACCTCCCGGTAGCTGAGATTACAGACACTGACTATGTCCATGCTAATTTTTGTACGTTTTGTAGAGTTGGGGTTTCATCAAGTTGTCCAGGCTGGTCTCAAACTCCTGGCCTCAAGTAATCTGCCCACCTCAGTCTCCCAAAGTGCTGGGATTACAGGCATGAGTCACAATGCCTGGCCTTGTTTTTCTATAATGGTAGAATTGTGAGATTCTCCCTGAGGTTGTCACTTTCTACTCGATTAGCCACACCTAGGCTATTTTAACCACCATGATAAACCATGGGTAAGTACCACCATCCATATGAAGAGAGCAACCTGATTTGTAGGCATAGCGCATAGGAGGTAACACCCAGCCTCCATTCGTGCATTCAACTAATATCTACCCAGCACCATGCCATGGAAATGTACCCTGAGAAGGTAGATAAATAAAAGATTGAATAATCTGCCAGTTAGAATAGCCAAGCTGATAATCTGGGAGGCTGAACCAAAAGTTGTTGATAAAGTGACTGTCCAGTAAGACGTAAAGGAAGAGGAATACCTCTAACCCACGAATTCACCATGGTCATTCTTATTTCTCATTGCTTGCCTTCTCCAAACCTTTAATTTAACAACCTCAAGGTCTCTTCTTTGACCATCCCTGTACCAATTGTAGTGACTCAAGGAGTGATGCATGCAAATTCATCAGGTTCAAGTCATGTTTCATCCCTGGGGCTGAAAAGGGGAGGCTGGGTCAGTTCTTATCCAACCATAAAGACTAGGAACCAGGGAGGGGCAGTTCCCCAAAGGAAAATGCTTTGCGATAATCAGAAGTTAGGGCTGTGTTTGTTAGTTTGGATAAAGAAGCTGTAATATTATATATATACATACATATATATATATATATGATGGAATACTATTCAGTGAGTGGATAAAGAAACTGTGGTATAGATATACGATGAAATATATAGATATACGATGAAATACTACTCATTCCTAAAAAGGAATTAATTAATGGCATTTGCAGCAACCTGGATGAGATTGGAGACTATTATTCTAACTGAAGTAGTTCAGGAATGGAACACCAAACATCGTATGTCCTCACTCCTAAGTGGGAGCTAAGCTATGAGGATGCAAAGGCCTAAGAATGACACAATGGACTTTGAGGACTCAGAGTGAAAAAGTGAGAAGGGGGTGAGGGATAAAAGACTACAAATTGTGTGCAGGGTATACTGCTTGGGTGATGGGTGCACCAAAATCCCACAAATCACCACTAAATAACTTACTCATGTAACCAAACATCTGTTCCCTAATAACCTCAGGAAATAAAAAATTTAAGTTAAAAAAAAAGAAGTTAGGGCTAATGCCAGATGACCCCAACCGATTCCCCTTTGCAGAGCTCTCTCTACATTAATAAATCCAGCTGTGTAAACTCATTGCTCCAAGGGATTATGACTCCATTGGGGTCCTTCCGTCCCCATCCCTAGTCCTTGCCCGCCAGCATTTCGGGGCTCTACATTCTGTTCCTGAAATACGCCTACACCTGGCATGACAGGATGAGGAATTAGGAACCGGTTACTGGTAATGGAAGAGGCAGACAGTCTCTGCTTTTTCCCATCACAAACAGGCAACTATGAGAGAGGCCGTTAGAAAAGATGTGATCCCTGAAGAGCTCCCATTTGTAGACCTTTAAATTTTTCCACTGCACCCTGGTATGGCTATTCGTTAATATTATTATTATCTTCCATTGACATGAATGGGAGTACTGATTGCTCCTTTCCCACAAATCTCTCCATTGCCATACTCGCTTTTAGACAAATACCAACCTAAAGGCCAATGACTGACTCTCAATCATTGAGAGTCACAAATCACCACTAACGAATTTACTCATGTAACCAAACACCACCTGTTCCCCAATAACCTAAGGAAATTTTTTTAAAAATTAAGTTACAAAAAGAAGTTAGGGCTAATACTAGATGACCCCAACAGATTCCCCTTTTCAGAGGTCTCTCTACATTAATAAATCCAGCTGTGTAACCTCATTGCTCCCAGGGATTATGACCCCCTTGGGGCCCTTCCCTGGCTCCTAGACTTTATGGTTGGGTGAGAACTGGCCCAGCCTCCCCTTTTCAGCCCCAGAGATGAAACATGGCTTGAACCTGACGAAATTTAGCATTTGTTTTGCCTCATGAATAGTGGAAGAGGACTGGAAATAAGGAAGAAGATTGAAGTCCCACAACTGAGCTGCCTGTGCCAAGCTGCCTGCCACCATCTTGGGAACCTTTGCTTCTTTTTATTTCTTTCTGTTGCCCTCCAAGATGCCTTCTTCTGCCTGCCCCAATTCCACATATTCTTATTTCTGGAGCCACACCACTGGTTCCATAGTTTGGGGTAGAGAGAGAGAGAAATCTCTTTGAAATAAAGCATGGCACAGTGAACACAAAGGGCCTATGGAGCCAAACACGCAAGCCCATGCCCTAGTCCTGCCCATCCTTAGCTGGGTGCCCTTGAGCTGTTATCAATCAATCCTTCAGTGCAGCTTTGGTTGTTTGTTTTTTCAACTTTTATTTTAGGCTCAAGGAGTACATGCGCAGCTTTGTTATGAGTAAATTATGTGTCACAGAGGCTTGGGGTACCTGTTATTTTGTCACCCAGGTAATAAGCATAGTACTTGATAGGTCGTTTTTTGATCCTCACTCTCCTCCCACCCTCTACCCTCAAGTAGGCCCCGGTATTTGTTGTTTCCTTCTTTGTGCCCATGTGTATTCAATGTCTAGCTCCCTCTTTTAAATGAGAACATGCAGTATTTGGTTTTCTGTTCCTATGTTAGTTTGCTGAGGATAATGGCCTCCGGCTCCATCCATGTTGCTGCAGAGGACATAATCTCGTTACTTTTTATGGAACAGACTCAGTTTTGTGGACATAAATGAAGACCATCCAAATATGAACAAGCAAAGGCTATTTATTTGGAGCTTGCTGTAGCAATGGAGTCAGCCACCATTACTTGCATTTGGCAGAGACTCAAAAGCAGACAGAGGAGTGGGAAAGTGTCACCGGGGAGAAAAGGGGTGGCTTCAGGTCTGCCTGATCAGAGGCTGTCAACACTGGGAAGCTGTAGGGGAATAATTAGAAGTGGTCATCTTATGTGATTGGTTAGAGGGCATGTTTGGCTTTCTCTGGTTGGTCTTAAGTTGGAAATAGGAACAAAAATTAGGGAAGCTGTCAGTTTATTGACCAAGTTTTGACCCTGACCATATTGGACTGATTTCTGCAGAGGCTGTGCTTTGATTCCTTGGCTGGTGGCTACAGAGATGCCAGGTCACAGATCTGTTGTCATATATGGTCTGGCCATTGTTCATTTGTATATTCAGTGTCTCCATTTCCTCCCTGGTAAAATGGAGATGAAAATAGTCCTCAACTCATCGGACTGCAGGGAGAACAATAAGGCACGGTTTAAAACCCACTTGGCCTCACATGTGCTATTCATTCATGCATTCGACAAATGTTTTTTCAAGCACATCTTCTTGGTGATGGCAATACTACGAAAGGCAACCAAGTGGACAGACACGGGGACTCACACCTGTAATCCCAGCACTTTGGGAAGCTGAGGTGGGTGGATCACTTAAGATCAGGAGTTCAAGAC
>NW_012102732.1:2092034-2095902 GCF_000951045.1 Mandrillus leucophaeus | reverse complement strand
CCAGCCTGGGCGACAGAGTCAGACTCCATCTCAAAAAAAAAAAAAAAAAAAAATTTTTAAAAAGCCAGGCACGGTGGCACACACCAGTAATCCCAGCTACTCGAGAGGCTGAGGTTAGGGAATCGCTTGAACCCAGGAGGCAGAGATTGCAGTGAGCCAAAATCACACCACTGCACTTTAGCCTGGGTGACAGCGTGAGACTCTGTCTCAAAAAAAAAAAGAAAAGAAAAGAAAAGCTAGCAAGAAAGGCTCCTAATTTCATGGAACTCCTATTCTCGTGGTGACAACCATGAGACAACCCATAAGGCAGCAAACAACAGATAAAACAATTTCAGACCATGATAAATGTTATAAAGACAATAAAGAGGGCATGGGAACACAGTTTATTGGGGAGTGCAGGCAGGTTGTTACTTTAGAAAGGGAGTTCAGTATCAAGTATCTATAATAAACAATAATTTATCGTATATTTTCAAATACCTAGAAAAGTAGGTTTTGAATATTCTAAACATGATCCTGACATTTTCTCTACATATATGGAAATACCACACTGTGCCCCATAAATATGTACAATTATCTGTCAGTTAAAAATAATAATAATTTTTTAAGTAAGCAAAAAAAAAAAAAAAAGATCTGAAAAAAGGAAAAAAGAAAGGGTGTTCAGGAAAGACCTATTTATAAGGATGATATCAGGCCTGGAAGAAGCCAGCCACACAATGGGCCGGGGTAAGAGAAGTCTAGACAGAGGGGAACAGACAGTGCACAGGCCTAAGATATGGCATTTTCAAGGAGCGTGACGAAGGCCAGAGTGCCTGGAACAGGCAATTGCTGGACAGAGGAAGATGAGGACCTGATATCAGAGAGACAGGCTTGGGTCAGCTCACAGACAGCCGATCAGCCTGCCCAGGCATTCGGGGTGATGGACGTCCTAAATACTCCAACTTGATCATCACGCATTTTATGCTTGCATCAAAATATCACGTGAACCCCTTAAATATGTACCATTATCATGCATCCATTTTTAAAGAGCAAAGAGAAGTCATTGTTGAGTTGAAACAAGGCAGTGACAAGTAACCTAATTTTTACTTCCAATGGATTGTCCAGAATTAAGAAACCATCACGGTGATCTGGACAAGGGGTGGCTGTGGCTTAGACTAAGGCACATCAGAGACAAAGGAAAATTATCCAATTCAGTGTGTCTGTTTGGGGCAGAGCTGATAAAGCTTGCTGCTGGAGCAGGACTTGAATAGGAAAAAAAAGAGAAGAAGCAGAGATGGTTCCTGGGTATGGTGGATGGAGAAGGAGCCACAGTTATTATCTTAATGACTACATTAGCCAATTTGGGTGGGGACGACATGCTTATCCTCATCTCAAGCCTGTTTTGAAGACACGAGAAAAATAACTTTGAGGGCAGAGCACGGTGGCTCATGCCTGTAATCCCAACACTTTAGGAGGCCAAGGCAGGAGAATCGCTTGAGGCCAGGAGTTCGAGAGCAGCCTGCACAACATAGGGAGACCCCCGTATCTATAAAGAACTTTAAAAAATAGCTGGGCATGCTGATGTGCACCTGTAATCCCAGCTACTCAGGAGGCTGAGATGGGAGGATTGCTTGAGCCTGGGAGGTTGAGGCTGCAGTGAGCTATGATTATACCACTGCACGCCAGCCTGGACAACAGAGCAAAACTTGTTGCTAAAAAAAATAAAATAACTTTGTGGTCCAGAGCTCCATGAATGCACATGGACAGACTCGTTTTTCTGTCTTATCTCTTCTTATTTGACTCGCAGCGCTCAGTGAAGGCAGCTGCCTGGAAAAGCCACCCCCATTCCTCTCAGAGCCCCTCCCTTCCTTTCCATGGCAGGAGGGGGAGAGAGGTTGCCACAGCCAAACTTTCCTAATTACCTTCACAGCGGCTCGCAGGTCCCTGGCTGACTCTCCTGAGAAAGAGAAATCGCCTTTAGATGTGGGGCCCAAGCAGGGAGCTGGCCTTTGATTGGCCAGAGATAATTGGGCTCTTGTCTGGGTCTGGGAATGGTCTGTTCAGGAACATTAGCGAAGGCTACTGGCGTCTTGCTGGGACTGGGCATGCAGAGAGACAGAATGAACCAAGCAAGGGGCCTTGTGGTCATCAGAAACGCCGCTGGGGCCCTCGGCTGCCTTGGATCCCCTGAGGGTGGAAGGAGGACCAGCCCACTGGCATTTTCAGGAGCTATGGTGGGTGTCCTCTCTGATTGCTTCTCCCAAAAGCCCCCCTTTTGGAACAAAGTGGACACAGCACCAAGTTCCAAGAAGCTGAGAGATTTGGGTTCAATCACCTACTCTACCCTTGATCCAGTTCACTTTCATGAACCTCCATTTTCACATCTGTAAAATGGAGACAATGACACTACCTTGTTGGTTTTGTTCAAGGGTTAAGGGAAGTCTTACATACGAAAGTGTCTCAAAGAGTCCATAGAACATAACTGATCAATAGGGTTCCTTTCATCCCCAACTTTTGATGGGGCCATTCTTGAAATGTTTTCCTGGTCCTGGCACCCAACTCAAACCATATGAGCCCCCAGACTCTTCCTGGACTCCTCCAGTGGGGAGTGATCTCCCCTACCCCACATTCCAACCCGCCTTCCTTGTCCCCACCCTCACTGCCTCTTGGCTCCTACTGAAGCCACTTGATGGACTACTGACAAGGTCCCTGTTACAACAGTTGTTGCCATTTACTAAATGTTTGCTACACACCAGGCCGTGTGTTGAGCATTTTCCATGCGTTATCCCGTGTCATCCTCACATCTACCCTATAAGGCAGTGTCATTAACATCTCTCTTTTAGACATAAGGAAACAGAGGCTCAGAAACGCTAAAACAGGCTACACACAGTGGCTCACACCTATAATCCTAGCATTTTGGGAGGCCGAGGTGGGAAAATAACTTGAGGCCAGGAATTTGAGACCAGCCTGGGTAACATAGGTAGACCCCATCTTTAGAAACATAAAAAATAAATTAGCCAGGTATCAAAAATAAATTAGCTGAGTAACCTGTAGTCCCAGCTACTCAGAAGGCTGAAGTGGGAGGACTGCTTGAGTCCAGGAGTTTGAAGCTACAATGAGCTATGATTGTGCTCTAGCCTGGGCAACACAGTGAGACCCTGTCTCAAAAAAGAGAGACAGAGAGGAAGGAAGGAAGGAAGGGAGGGAGGGAGGGAGGGAGGGAGGGAAAGGAGAGAAAGGGGAGAAAGAAAGGTGAGAAAGAAAAAGAAAGAAAGAAAGAGAGAAAGAAAAGAAAAAAAAAGGAGAAAGAAAGGCTAAAACGCTTCTGCAAAGTTGCTCCATTAGTAAATGGCAGAGTTGGCCTTCAGACCCTTGGCCTGTCAGACACCAGCATCTACATCCTAACTACCACACTGTACCTGGGTGACATCGCCATTTAACATGCTCTCTGCACATGCTCACCTTACTTTCTCACTCAAGGTTCATAATAATCCAGAAAAGGAGGAATTATTTTCTCTCTTCTCTATCAAACTTACTTCATACATGAAAAAATAAAATCAAGGCCCAGCAGGATAAAGTAACTTACGCAAATCTCACCTCAGTTAATGGATTTTAACCTATGAGGCATATGGGTGAGGAATAAGGGCACAGCATTGCAATACAGCCTTTTCCCATCAACATAGCCTGTTTCTTAGGAAACAAAAATGCAGTTATCCTAGGACCTCATTGCTGGTTGTAAATGTGAAGTTAGAGCCTTATTTCTAACTCTGAAATTAAATCGTTCACCCTTGCGTTTAGAATGTGAGAATTAACAACTGTCGGTTATTTTCTGATACTTGTCACATTTTCTCTAAAGGGCAAAGATGAAGGCATCTTCTCCGTGTCAGCAGGA